>NW_026138214.1:600000-927500 GCF_025592945.1 Manacus candei | reverse complement strand
TTTCTGCTTTGTGCTGGTCCCCCTCCCGCTCAGTGGACTGGGAGGAGCGGGGTGGGGGGTGCCGAGGCCGAGCCCTGCGCCTGCCATCGCCCTCCCTTCCAGCACGAGCCTCCTCCAGATGTGTGACAGGGACTGGAACTGCCGCTCGCCTTCCCTGGGCCCTCCTGTGTCCCTGCCTGGGGGTGACACCTGTGTGCCCTGGGGCGTGGAGGGCCCCTCGTTGTGCCCAGTCCTGAGGTTCTTCCCTTTGCCTGCCTTTCCCTGTGATACGGGACCCCCGTGCTCTGCCAAGAACATCATCCCCCTCTTCCCCCCAGGGCTTGCTCCGGTGGGATGGGGCCGGTGCTGTCCCCAGGGTGTCCTGTCCCTTTTGTCCTGTCCCTTTCCCCGTCCTTTCCCTCTCTCCAGGCTGAGGAGAGCAGGGCTGGGACAGGCAGTACTCGGGCACATGCTGCTGGTGGGGCTCCTGCCTTTAGCCCACGTGCCCCCTGTGGACCCCAAAACCAGGCTGGGTGCTGAGGAGCGGCCCTGGTGTTACTGTGGCTCCAGGGAGGGGTGAACAGCTCCCCCCACCCTCCTCCTCACCCACCCCAGGGACTGTGACCCCTCGTTCCCCCCAGCAGCCTTCACCCAAGGCCTTCACCCTCCTCGGGGGCTGAGCCAGTGCCTGTGTTCCCCTTACCTGCCCTCTGTCCCCGGGGTTCCCCGGGACAGGTCTCATGCATTCTGCTTCGCCCCATCTCCTCTCGGACGCTCCCGGTTTGTCCCTGCAGCTCCGGGGCTGGCGAGAGGCTTCGTGCCTTCAGCTCTGGGGGCCGGTGCCCGCGGCTCGGCCCCGTCCTGCTGTGGTGGGGGGTCCCGTGGGGGTCCCCGCCCCCCCTGCTGCCCCCCGTGTGCTGCCCCCGACCGCCTCCGGGTTTATTTAAGGAATAAATGAAGTTCCACTCTGTGCCTCCGCCGCCTCGGTGCGCTGACCGGGGTGGGGGGAGCGGCGGGGCCGGGGCCGGTGTCGCAGCTCCGGGCGGTGGCGGTGCGGGGGTGGGGGGGACACGAACTACAGCTCCCGTCGTGCCGCGCAGGGGCGGCCCCGGGGGCGGGCGCGGTCGAGCAGCCGCCGGAGGGTGCGGGACCGTCCCCGCAGCTCCCGGCGCTCCGCCGCCCGCCTCCAGCCGCGGCCACGGGCGCTCGCGGAGGGGGCGATGCTCGCCCGCAGCCTCCCGCCGGCCCGGCGACCCCGCCGGGGGCTGCGGGGCGCGGGACGGGCAGCCCGCCGGTAGCTGCCCGCCGGTACCGGCAGCGGGACCTGGCCGTGCGCCCGCCGCCCGCGGAGGATGCTCCGGTGCGGACCGCGGCTCCCGCCTGCTGGCGCTGCCCCGGGGGCCGCGTCCGGGCGGCGGCTCTCGGCCCCCGCGGGGCGGGATGATCCCCCGGCGGGGGCCCGGCGCTCCACCGACGGTCAGTGAGGAGGAGGAGGAGGAGGCGGCGGCCCCGGGGCCGCGCTCTGTCTCCGGCCGGCGGCTGTAGGCCGGCCCCGGTGAGGCCGGTTCTGTTCTCCGCGGAGCTTCTGGCGGCCCCGGCCTCGCGTGGCCGTGGGCGCTGCCCGAGCCCCCCCCACGAGGGCAGGGAAGAGCCGCCGTCAGCATCCTTCGGGAGGCGAAAGGTGGAGCCCGGCCCGTTCCCGCAGAGCGGCCGCTCCCGCTCCTCGCGGTCCTGGCGCGGTGCCGCCGGTTGCCCCGGGGCTCCGGGGCCGGCCCCGAGCCGCCGCCCGCCGCGGCCATGCCCTCCCCCACCAACTCCAGCCGCTCGCTGACCGGCCGCAGCTCCCGCAGCCTCACCCACCTCCGGCTCCAGCGCACCTGGCTGCAGGTCCTGCTGGTCCTGGGCCTCATCCAAGCCATCCTGGGCGTCCTCATCGTCACCTTCAGCCTGGTGGCGGCCACCATCACGCCCTCCACCAAGATCCGGCACTCATGCCCCTCCTGGGCCGGCTTCTCGGTGAGTGCGGGGCCGGCGCGGTGCGGGGAGGGGGCCGCACGGCTCCCCGGGGGCCGAGCTTGCCGCCGGTCCCAGGGGAGAGCAGCCCCGCTGCTCCCCCACCCTCTGCCCGTGGCTGCCGCGGTGCATTGTGGGAGAATCCCAAGGTGTCCCCCAGGGTCACTCTGTGAGGGATGGGGACCCCCGAGCAGGGGCTGTCGAGGAACGCGTTGAGGTTTGCAAGGAGGGGCAGCACAGTGGGGACAGGGCAGGGGCCGGACAGCGAGGGGGCCTCTGCTCTACCTGCTGTGTACTGGGGGGAGGGCAGGACCCGGGGTCCCCCGCGGTGACCCTGCAGCTCGGATCGTGGCCCGGGTTTGCTGCCCGGTTCGGAGCTGCCCGCAGCACCCAGGCCCTGAATCAGCAGTTTCTCCCAGCTTGCTTCTCCCACGGCTGCCCCTCCAGCCCTGCTGCTCCTGGGCTGGCTACGGGCCCCCCAGGGATCGGGGGGGCTCTGCCCGTGGGCAGGGGCTGCTCGGGGCCCCATTGCCTGGCAGAGACCCCTCCCTACCCTCACCCTGGGGTTTGTGCGTCTGCAGCTGGCGCTGTCCGGGCTCGTCGGCATCGTCTCCTGGAAGCGGCCGTTCACCCTGGTGGTAGGTGTTGGGGGGGGGACGACACCCCCTCCGCACGTGGGGAAGTCCAGGATGGGGAGGCCGAGCAGCCCCTCATGCCCCTGCAGCCGTGTGTGTCGGCTCCCTGCTCCGCAGCCCTGCGTGGCCGGCAGCCCCTCTCCTCCCGCTGCAGATCGCCTTCTTCACGCTGCTGTCGGTGCTGGGCGTCATGCTGAGCCTGGCTGGCTCCATCCTGTCCTGCCAGAACGCGCAGCTGGTGAAGTCCCTGGAGGCCTGCGAGAGGGTGAGGCTGAGCGGGGGCAGCCCCGGAGCCCCCCGGGCCTCCGCGCTCAGCTCGTCCCTTGCTGCAGGGCTTGGGGACAGGGGGAGCTGCAGAGCCGGGGTCTGGCGGCGGGACGTGCCAGTGGCTCTCGCGGGAGGTCCCTCATGGTGTTCCTTGTCGCCAGGAGAGGGACTCGTGTGTCTGCTGCCAGGCCCGCTCGGAGCCCCCGCCCGCCTCCTGCAGCCAACAGAGCGAGATGCTGACCATGTTCCCCAACCCCAACTGCCGAAGCATCCGCGTGGCGCTCAAGGTGGGGGTCCAGGGGGGGACAAGGGGAGCGGCTGTGCACCCCACCGTGCTCTGTGGCCTCTGCAGCTCACCCCACTGCTCCCCAGGACCTCCTCTTCAGCGTCTGCGGCTTGACCGTCTTCTCCACCGTCATCTGCACACTCTCTGCTGTCGTCTGCTGCATCCGCATCTTCTCCCTCGACATCGTCCATGTGGTGAGTCCATGTGGCCTGGGAGCAGACGGGGCTGGGGAGCAGTGCTCCCAGGCTGGGGGGAACCCGGAGTGCCAGGACAGGACTTGGCCCCATTCGTGTGCAGATTAAAGCCCAGAGTGTGCACCCCTTGCTGGATCTCTGGGCAGGGGAGTTCCAGCTCTCCCTTCTCCCTGCAGCTGGTCCCGCAGCGCTCGAGCTCTGTGACGCTGGAATGCACGTCCCCCCCTGACACCTTCCTGCAGAGCATGATGGACTTCGAGGAGTTCGTGCCCCCAGTGCCACCACCCCCCTACTACCCACCTGAGTACACTTGCAGCTCGGAGACAGACGCACAGAGGTACCACCTGGGGGCGAGGCTGGTGGAGCAGGGGGGAGTCTGTGTGTCCCCAGACAGGGCTTGTCCCACCAGACGTGTCATTGCTGCTCTTGCCTCTGCAGCATCACCTACAATGGCTCCATGGACAGCCCCGTGCCCCTCTACCCGACTGACTTCCCTCCGTCCTACGAGACCGTGATGGGGCTGCGGGGGGACAGCCAGGTGGGGGCCGGGGGGCTGTGGGCAGGGGAGGCCAGGCAGGGTGGGCTCTGCTTGGCCGAGCCCTGAGCGTGTTGCCCCACAGGCCACCCTGTACGACTCGCAGCTGACAGAGGGTTCACACGCCTGCACCTGCGACCGTGTCCCCTCCATCGTGCTCAGCGGAGAAGGTGAGTGTTCCCCACGGGCACGGGGGGGACCGGCCCTTCCCTGCACCCTTCACCTGCACCCCTCCGCTCCTCGCAGTGTCCATGGACAGCGGCTCCCTGATCATGTCCGAGATCATGGACATCCCCGGGGACAGCAGCCCCTCGGAGGACTCGTGCCTGCTGGAGCTGCAGGGCTCCATGCGCTCCGTCGACTACGTGCTGTTCCGCTCCATCCAGCGCAGCCGCGCCGATTACTGCCTGAGCGTGGACTGCGTGCAGTGCAGCCACCACGCCCGCAGCCCCACGCTGGGCCTGCAGGGCCCCTTCGAGGAGACCCCCCAGCCCCGCGTGCGGGGCGAGCGCTCCTATTCCTGCTCCACGGCGGAGCCCGGCCACGACGGCGTCCTGGTGGGGGGAGCCGTCACCCACAGCTGCAACCGGCTGGCGGGGCTGGCGCGCTGCGCCGGGCCCTGCTTCCCCGAGGTGCGGCTCAAGGACAAGGGCTCGCTGCAGGGGCGGGGGGGCGGCCGCCCCACGGACCCCGGCGCCGGGCGCCCGGGCCACCCCCGGCGCAACAGCGAGACCTCGTGCCCCTCGTCCCCCGCCCCGGGGCTGGCCCCGTGCCCGCTGCTGAGGTCCCACAGTGACCCCGGCGTCCCTCTGGCCGGCCATGCTGGTAGGTGGCAATGACCGAGGTGCGTGTGGCAGGGTCTGTTCGGGGCAGCCCCGGGATGTGCCGCAGGGTTTGGCTGCGTTTCTCCGCGGCCCCGTGGGATTGGAGCCAGGCTGAGGCGGCTGGGGAGGAATGGGGGCAGCGGGAGGGTGCTGGGGAAGGGGTCGTGCTGGGGTCCGCACAGCTGCCGAAGCCTGAGGGCTCTCTCTGCTCCCAGCAGATTTCAGGGAAGTACTTTATACCAAAGCACTGGAGGACACCGTGTCCGACTCCTCCGCCGATACAGGTCAGGGCACTGGGATGTAATGAGATAGACACAGGGGTGGGGGGAGCATTTCTGCAGCCCTTTGGGGATCAGGCCCATCCTGCTGGGGCTGGAACAATGAAGACTTGTGGTGGGACTGCTCCCACTGGCTGGTGAGGGGAGACACCATGACCCCGGGGGCTGTGGGGACGGGTCTGCCAGGAGCAGTGTCCTGGGTCTGGGGACAGGGATGGGTCTGTCAGAGCAGTGTCCTGGGGTCTGAGGATGGAGACAGGTCCATCAGGGCAGTGTCCCGGGTCTGAGGACAGGGATGGGTCATTCAGGAGCAGTGTCCTGGCTCTGACAGAGGTGTCCCCGCAGGGCTGTGCTCCGAGGCCTGCCTGCTCCGCCGTTCCTACTGTGACTCCCCGCTGCTGCTCCGGGCTGGCTCGGTGGGCAAGACCAAGCTGCCACCCTGCAAGAAGGTGACAGAGCAGCTGTCAAAGACCACGACCCGCTCCCTGGGGGACCTCAAGGGCTGCCGTGGCACCCGCGGGCTGGTGGCCAGGTTCCTGCAGAGACCCAAGCGCAGCCTGGCAGCCGGGGTGGAGGTGTCTGGGTACAGCTTCCACGGGCACAAACAGGTGTGTTCTGGCAGCCGCAGGTGACAGGGGTGACTCCTTCCTAGAGAGCCCCCATCCACACCCTCTCCGTCCCTCTGGTCCCCACTAGCACCCCCACCCTGGCCTCCCTTCCATGGTGCCCCTTCCCCTGCCAGGTACTCACACTGTCAGCACTTCGGCTGCAGGCAGAGCCTCCTTCCCACGGCACTGCCCTTTCCCAGCCCTTCTTGGGGAGCAGCTCCTTCCCCTTGATCCCCACCGGAGTTAGGAGTGGGAAAATCGTGCCTGTCGCAAGGGCTTTGTCTTTGCTCCTGAGTCACCGCACCCAGAGGCACATTCTGACAACTCGGCTTACGGGAGGTTTGACACCTTGCGCAGCCCGGGAGGCCCTGACGGGAACGAGCCTGTCCCAAATGCCACCTTGGGCGTGTGATGCCCGCCTCTGCCATCCCTGTCACCTCTGCCCTCCTGCCCCGTGTGCCGTCCAGCTGAACCAGAGCTCGGGGGGGAGGTGAGCACGAGAGGGTGCCACGGGCAGGGGTGTCAGTCCCACGGTTCCAGCCCATCCCCATGGGTTTGCAGGTTCCCTGGAGTGCCTGGCCGGGCGCGGAGCGGCCCCACGAAGGAATCCACCTGCAGAGCTGCGGGGACCTGAGCTCCACCTCGTCCCTGCGCCGGCTCCTGTCCGCGCGCCGGCTGGAGCGCAGCCGCCCCCGGAGCCTCAGCGGGGCCTGCAAGGAGAGCGCGCTCTGAGGGGCAGCCCCCGCGGGGACCCCCTGCTCTGGAGAAGGGGTCCCGCTCTGGGCCCGGCCCTGGACATTGCTCGGACGTTTCTTCTGCCCCGGTGGGGCTGGGCCCTGCGCCGTGGCCCCTGGGACTCTGCTGGCCCTTTCCCCAGGCGGGGCCGGGGCGAGGGGCTGGTCCCCTGGGATGTCTGCTGGGGGGCTGAGACAGCAGTGACTGTGCCCTCCCTTGTCCCCAGTGCCTGTCTCTTGGGATGGCTATGCCTGTCCTCTGCCCTGTCCCCAGTGCCTGTCTCCTGGGATGGCTATGCCTGTTCCCTGCCCTGTCCCCTGTGCTGGCGCCATGCCTGTCCCTTGCCCCATCCCCTGTGCCAGCTGTGCCTGTTCCCTGGGATGGCCATGCCTGTCCCCTGCCCTGTCCCCTGTTCTGGCTGTGCCTGTCCCACACACTGGCCGTACCCCGTCCCCTGTGCCAGCCGTGCCTGTACCCTGGCATGGCCATGTCTGTCCCCTGTGCTGGCCATGCCTGTCTCCTGCCTTATCCCCTCGTGCCAGCCGTGCCTGTGCCCTGGGACAGCCATGCCTGTCCCTTGCCCTGTCCCCTGCACTGGCCGTGCCTGTCCCCTGCCCTGTCTCTTGTGCTGGCCGTGCTGGCTTCTTCCCCAGTTCCCTGTGCCAGCCGTGCCTGTACCCCAGGATGACCTTGCCTGTCCCCTCACCTGTCCCTTGTGCTGGCCTGGTCCCCGGTCCCCTGTGCCAGCCGTGCCCGTAGCCTGGGACTGCCATGCCTGTCCCCTCTCCAGCCGCCCCGCCCCGTCCGGTGCCGTTCCCGGTGCCGCCGCCGGTGCCCCGCGCTGGCCGTGCCCGTTCCCCCCGTTCCCCCCGTCCCCGCCCGGCTGCGCCCGGGCCGCGCTGCGGGGCCGGTCCCGCGGCCGCTGCCCCTCGCTAGAGACCGAATAAAAGGTGGTCGCCGCCGCCCACGGGGCCGTGGGGCCGGTGTCACGGGGCGGGCGGGACGGGGCGGGGCGGGCGATCAGCTGACCGGTCACGGGGCGCCGGTTTCCCGTTTTCCCGATTTTCCCGGTGCCGTCGGGGCGGGGGGAGGCAGCGCGGGGCACGGGGAGCGGCACCGGGTCCGGGACTGGGACCACCCTCGGGTCCCGGGGGGGCTGAGCGGCCCCGCGTCCCTGCGGTTCCCCCCCCGCTCCGCCGGTACCGGCGCCGGGAAGGGCGGGGGGCCGGGCCCGCCCAGAGCCGGTGCCGCTCCTGCAGCGGCGCCCCGGGTGTGGGCGGGACGGGCGTCCCGGGCGTCCCGGGCGCCCTTAAAGGCGAGGCCGGCGGCGGGCCCGGTGCTGCGGGGCGGGCTCCGAGCGCAGCGGGAGCGGCGGGGCCATGCGGGCTGCCGGTGCCCTGTGCTGGCGCCTGGTGATGGTGCTGCTGGCCGCGCACCGGGCCGCAGGTGAGCGGGGGGGACCGGGAGTGCCCGGTGGGTGGAGGAGACAGGGGTACCCGGGAGGGCTGGGGATGCCCGGTGGACTGGGGGTGCCCGGTGGACCGGAGTAGGGGGGCAAGGAGAGGGAATTCCCGCGGCTGTCTGGCGTCCGGGGATGCCCAGGAGTGTCTGGGCACCCAGAGGCAGCGTGGAGCTCGGTGGCCAGGAGGTGCCGGGATGTGGAGCACGGGGGCAGCGGTATCACCCTGGGGCAGGTGGGAGAGCTGGCAGAGACACATCCCCGAGGCTGCCCCCATCACCCTCCCGTGCCCCCCAGGCGCCCGGCCCTGCAGCCCCAAGTACTTTGGCCGCGATGCCATGGTCTGCGTCTGCAACACCACATACTGCGACACGCTGGACCCCCTGGTCCTGCCACCCCCCGGCTCCTATGTCAAGTATGAGAGCAGCAAGGCCGGCAAGAGGCTGGAGCAGAGCAAGGGGAGGTTCCGGCGCAGACTCTGCGCCCCAGGTACCGCCGCAGGTGGCAGGGATGGGGTGGCCCCCGCCGTGACCCTCTGTCACACTGGGCTCCCCTCCCTGCAGACGTTGTCCTTACCCTGGACACGACGCAGCGGTTCCAGAGGGTGAAGGGTTTTGGTGGCTCCGTCACCGACGCGGCCGCCATCAACATCCTATCCCTGCCGGAAAAGGCGCAGGATCACCTGCTGCGCTCGTACTTCTCTGAGGAAGGTGAGAACACGCAGGGAGACAGGTAGGATGGCGACAGGGACCCTGGATGCCGGCAGGTTTTGGAGACCTCATGTCCCACTGCCACCCCTGTGCCTGGCAGGGCTGGAGTACAACCTCGTCCGGCTCCCCATGGCCAGCTGCGACTTCTCCCTCCACGCCTACACCTACGACGACGTTCCCTATGACTATGAGCTGAAGCACTTCAGCCTGCGGGATGAGGACACCAAGCTGAAGGCGAGCAGTGGGAGGGAGCAGGGTGGGATGGGGGACCTCAGGGGGCTCAGCTGAGCCAGTCCCTCCACCCCTCCCGCAGATCCCTGTCCTGCACCGAGCCATGGCCATGAGCAAGCGGCCGCTGTCGCTCTACGCCAGCCCCTGGACCTCCCCCACCTGGATGAAGACCAGCGAGTCCTACATAGGGAAGGGGACGCTGAAGGGGCAGGCGGGGGGCAAGTACCACAAGACCTGGGCCAACTACTTCGTACGGTGAGGAGCGCCCAGGGTGAGGGGACAGGGGTGATACCCCGGGGGACCCTCAGTGGTGGCACTGAGGACCCCCCATGGCTCACCCCTGCCCTCCACACCAGGTTCCTGGATGAATACGCCAAGCACAACCTGACCTTCTGGGCGGTGACAGCAGAGAACGAGCCCACTGCCGGGCTGATCAACAACTACCCCTTCCAGTGCCTGGGCTTCACGGCCGAGCAGCAGCGGGACTTCATCGCCCGCGACCTGGGCCCGGCGCTGGCCAACAGCTCCCACCGCCACGTCCAGCTCATCATCCTGGACGACAACCGGCTCCACCTGCCGCACTGGGCCAGAGTGGTGAGCGTGGGCAGGGATGGCTGGCACAGAGAGCTGGGGCAGAGCCCCCCATGCCCACGGGGGGCTCGGCCGCTCCGTCCCGCTGTGCAAGGGTTGGGGCGCTGGCTCTGCCCCACAGGACCAACTCTCCTCCCCGCCAGGTGCTGGAGGATGAAGAGGCAGCTCGTTATGTCCATGGCATCGGCATCCACTGGTACCTGGACTTCATCGGTCCCATACAGGACACAGTGTTGCCCACTCACGAGCTCTTCCCTGACTACTTCATCCTGGCCACGGAGGCGTCCATCGGAGCCCATTTCTGGGAGCGGGATGTGATCCTCGGCTGCTGGGACCGGGGCAACCAGTACAGCCACAGCATCCTGACGGTGAGGCCCCTGCATCACTGCATGTGATGGGCCCTGGGAAGGGCTGCCAGCGTGCCCCCTCTCCCCTCGGCACCCTGCTCCTTGGGCACATGTCTGGGCTGTCCTGTTGCAGAACATGAACCACTTTGTGACTGGCTGGACCGACTGGAACCTGGCTCTGGACCTGGAGGGGGGCCCCAACTGGGTCAAGAACTATGTGGACAGCCCCATCATTGTGGACAGCAGCGAAGGCATCTTCTACAAACAGCCCATGTTCTACCACATGGGGCACTTCAGGTGGGTCGGGGCCCCTGACGTGCATCCACCTGCCTGGTCTTCAGCTCCATCATCGCAGCAGCTTGTCAGGAGGAGAGCGGGGCAGGTTTGGTGGGAGAGGAGCTCTCCTGGGAGCTGACTCCCTCCCTGAGGTTGCTTCTCGCTTCCGTCTGTGCAGTAAGTTCATTCCTGAGGGCTCCCAGCGCGTGGGGCTTGTTGCCTCCAAAGAGTCCAAGAAGACAGCGCTGGAGCACACGGCTTTCCTGCGCCCCGACGGCGCCGTGGTGGTGGTGGTGCTGAACCGGTGAGTGACACGGCCCAGCCCCTGCTGTGGGCCCTGCACCAGTGGGTGCTGCACCTCTGACCCCCCCGCTCTCCCCTCCACAGCTCCCCCCAGGACATCTCCTTCGGGCTGGCCGACACCGTCGGCCTCATCTCCGCCGTGGCTCCGGCCAACTCCATCCAGACCTACGTGTGGCAGCGGCAGTGACGGGGAAGGGGCGCCCGTGGACGTGCCGGACGCGGCCGGGCTGGACGTGCGGCCCCAGCTGCCCGCGGGCTCGGGCCGGGGCGCGCGGGGGGAGCGATTCCTCGGAGCCGAGCGCCCGGAGCGAGCCGGGCCGGGGACGCCGCGCGTGTGGCAGGAGGGCCGGGGGCACCGTGCCCCTCAGGGTGGAGACCCCACAGGCTGTGAGCGCTGTGTTCTGCTGTTCTGGCATTAAACGGTGAAGCTGCCTCGGTGTCCGTGGCTGGGAGAGAAACGTCCGGGTCCCTCCCCTGCTCCTGGGCACTGTGGCTGGGTGCCACCCGGGCATGGAGCCCGCAGGAGGACGGAGAGCAGCATGGAACACTCGGAACCCCATGGGGCAGCCCCTCTCCCTGCTCCCCCTCTGCCCCCCACAGCTCCCTGTGGAGCTCACTGTGCCAGGGGGTGCTCCCAGTCTCCTCCCAGTTCCAAGCATGTACTGCCTGGCAGGGGCTGGGCAGAGCCTGGGTGCTCTTCCAGTGCCTTTGGGGACAGGTTTTAGGACCTGGCAAGTGGCTCAGGATTCACCTGGCACACAGGTGCTCTGGGTGCTGGAGCAGGAGCAGAAGCAGGAACAAAACACCTGGACACTCCTCTGATGGAAGGTCTGGGCAGGGGTTGCAGTCAAGGTTCAGCTTTCCATGCTTTTACTGCCAAGCTGGAGCCACTCACAACCCAATGCCGGGCCAGGGGGTGTGTGAATCACATTTTTCCCAGCCCAGGGTGCTCCCAGGGTCAGGGCTGGAGGCAGAGCCAGTTCCAGAGGCATCGCAGCGTGGAGGGCTCAGGGTCCCAGCTGGCTCTGGCGTTGCCAGCTGCTCCTGGGTCTTTGCCAGGACAGGGATGCTGGCCAGGCTGCAGCAACCCTGCCTGGAGCATGAGCTGTGCCCCTGTGGGGACTGGGCAGAGGGGTCCCCGCTGTGGAGAGGAGAGTGGGGGTGCACCAGGGGCTCAGCAACCACCACGGAGCTGGGGCAGCTTGAGCAAGTGGGCCCAGGGCCAGGAGTGGGCGCTGAGAGTGGGTCCACCCAGGAAGGAGGGAGGGAGCTGGCAGGGCGTGGGAGCAGGGGATTAGGGCAGGGAGGTCACAATTGCAGGGCGAGGAGGGGGGCCGGGCCCTTGGGCTGATCTGCGGGGGTGGGATGTGCCCGGGGGTGCTGTCAGGGCTGACAGCCCCGATGCTGCGTGGGCTGGGCACGGCCCAGGTGGGGTCTGTGCGTTACAGAGTCACCCTGGGACATCCTGCACCGTGGTGCCACAGCGACACTGCTCCAGGGGGGAGCCCTGGGACCCTGCAACTCCAGGAGGAGTCCTAGGGAGAGCACCCTGCTCCTGCCCCGAGGCTGTTCGTGTTTGTCCACAAGAGGGAAATATTTCTCCAGGATCATAACTAGAGCGAGCCCCACTCCCAGCGTCCTGCTCCCAGCATCCCATTCCCAGCATCCCGCTCCCAGCACCCAGCTCCTGGTGCAGGGTTGCTCCTTCACCTTCTTTCTTACTTGCCCTGGTCCTAACAGCTGGTGGCCAGATGCTGAATCACCCTGGTCTGCGTGCCCTTGTCCCTGTGCTCGGCTCTGAAGGACAGAGCAGCTCTGGGATAAACGGAGCGGGGGCGAGTCCTGGGCTTGGCTGGGCTTGACTCATTAATTCCTGTGCAAAGCCTTGCCTCGTTTGGGGCTCACAGTGGCTGGGGGCTGCTGGGGCCCCCCAGGAACTGGCCTGGCACCAGTGACCACCCTAAAGTCTCTCCGTGTCCCTCCGTGTTCCAGGCCGGGGTCCCCCTGCGGGGAACAAGCTGTGGGGAAGGAACTGCTGTGATGCCACACTGAGGCTCTTTGGCCTCGGTGTTTACGGAGTCGTGATGCCCATAAAGGTGACTCAGCCCAGCTCAGTGTCCCCAGGGTCCCCATCCACACCCTCCTGACTAAGGGACCAAAATTCACCCCCCGACTCCTCCACCAGCTCCTCTGAGCCCACATCCTCGGCCCCGGCACGGAACGAACCCACCTGTGCGCTGCAAAGGGTGGCCACACGATGCCAGCGAGGCCCCTGCGACCCCCACCAGCCCCCCGTGCGCGGGGAGTGGCCACAAGAAGCGGATTTTGGGGGTTTGGTGGGGCTGCCCAGCACGTCCCGTGCCAGCGGCTCCGCGGTGCGAGGCGTTGCCCATCCCCTGGGTCTCACTTTTCCTGCTTGGCAGGACGCTCTTATCAGCCAGATGTTGATAAGGATGAGCTCCAGCAGCCTCCGCAGTGTTTTTGCTTCCAGGAGCTGCAGGGACCTGAGCCAGCTGGGGGGCTCTGGCCCCTCAGCAGGACCTCAGGACGGAAAAGGGTGAGTGGGGCATCCCAGGTGGCTGGAAGTGGGCTGGGAGGTGGCTGATGGCCACAGGACCTATTAACCCCTCCCTAAAACTGGGGCTCATTAGCCTGGGCGTAGCAGTCGCGTGACAACTTAATCACACTTGGGGGTGGGAGATACGCAGCACAGTAGGACTGGGCCAGGAGCTCCCTTCCAGGGCAGCTGTTTGCCCTGTGAGATGGAACCAGGGGCTTCCTGGCCCTGTCTGCCCCAGCTCTGGTGGCAGCAGGGGCTGGTGTCCCGTGGCTCAGCTCCCAGCGGAGGTGTGGGATCATGGCAGGGCCCATGGCAGTGCAGTGCTGGGGGCAGGAGGAACTCTGATGAATTGACTTGCCCCAGAGCTGCATCTGATATGCCAGGAAAGGAGCAAATTAGTCATGAAGTGCTGCTCCACCCGGGCAGGGAGAGCTAACGGAGCAGTTTAACCCTGTGGAGGGGAGCTCTGACCTGGGGATTGACACTCCAGGCCACTGGAGCTGTGCCAGGGAGCTGTGGTTGGGATGTGGCCACTCTCTGTCCCCTGGGCCACCCCTGTGGGGAGATACTGAGGTCGTCCCTGCAGTGATGGGCACATGTTCATGGGATCAGGCACAGCCTGGGTGATGGGACCCAGACCAGGTGGGATCTGTGGGCCCAGCTGAGCTGGCCCAGTTCAACCCTGTCCTGGGCTGGAGGGTCCCTCTCAGAGGAGCAAGGAGTGCTCCTGGAGCAGCTGGTCACCACAGCTGGGCTCTGCTCCTGGCATGGCTGGTGTTAGGGAACCCAGTCCCTGTCTGTGGGTCCAACTGCCATGGCCAGGGGCCAGAGTGCAGCCCTGCTTGCATGGGAGCTGGGGCATCACCCACTTGCTGCCACTGCTGCCACTGCTGCCACTGCTGCCACTGCTGCCACCTTCCCCAGGGCCCGCTGAGGAGGGCAGAGCAATTCCAAAGCCTTTGGCAGGGAATGGCAGTGGCCCCAGCTCCTGTGTGGCCATCCCTGCAGGGTCCCTCTGCCACCCTGGGCCGTTTTGCTGGCATCACCCGGGGGTCCTGGGCCCTCCCCACGCTGGACACAAATGCACGGCAGCTCCTGGGGGAGGGTGGGGGCAGTGGAGTGGTGGGCAGGGGTAAGTGGGTGGTCTAGGATGCTGTTGGAGGTTCCCAGCAGGACAGGCAGCTGTGACAAGCCTTCCCTGGGCTCTGCCAGACTCCCAGGGGCTCGTCCAGACCGTGACCGACAAAACAAAGGAATCGGCTCTTCCTTCGGGGATTGCAGAGGGGTCCCAGAGTTCCCCCCACGACACCTCCCTGTGCTGGTGGGGCCCTTCACTCAGGCAGAGCTGCCGGCGCTGTGTCGCTGTCTCTCCCTGGCACTGCGCTGGGGGCTCGGGGGGCTCGGTGTTCCCCAGCCCCACGGCGAGGAGACGTTCGATGGTCCCGGCCCCGGGGCAGGTACGGGCCGGGAGGAGGGCAAGGAGGAGCTGTGGGGGAGGGAGAGGGTGTGCTGCAGAGGGAGGTCTGGGAGCAGCTCCCTGTAAAGGCTGGAGCCGCTGAGGAGGAGGAGGGCTGGCAGCAGCACAGGTCGGGAGCAGCCGGGGTGAAGGTGGGTGGGCTGGACCCACCTCACCTACCTGAAAGACAAAGGTGTTCTGGGGGCAGGAGCTCTCTGGCAGAGAAAACAGAAGCAGGGGCTGGGGAGATGGGGCTGATCCGGAGGGGAGCACAGCCTGTCCCTCCATCCCCCTGCCTTGGCTGAGGGTTCTCCTGCTCGCAGGTGCTGCTCCCTGGGACCTGCTGGAGCTGAAGGGACGTGGAGGGGCCATGGGGGCTCTCAGTATCCTGGGCTGGCTGCTCCTGCTGCTGCTTCTGCTGCTGATGCCGGTGCCCCGGGCGGCAGGTGAGCATGGGGATGTCCCGGGGCACCGGGATGTCCCGGGGTAGGGGCAGGAGCCTGGGGACAGGATGGACCCGGGTGCTGGGGAGGTGGCAGGATGCAAGGCATGGGGGCAGCACATCATCCAGGGCAGGCGGGAGAGCTGAGCCTGCAGCTGCCCCTCTCCTCCCGTGCCACCCCCTCCCCTCCCGTGCCCCCCAGGCGCCCGGCCCTGCATCCCCAGGGATTTTGGCCACGGCTCGATAGTCTGTGTCTGCAACGCCACGTACTGCGACACGCTGGACCCCCTGGTCCTGCCGGCCCCCGGCTCCTACGTCAAGTACGAGAGCAGCAAGGCCGGCAAGAGGCTGGAGAGGAGCGAGGGGAAATTCCAGCAGAGCCTGCACACCCCAGGTACGGCCAGGCTCGGAGAGGTGGGCGGCGGTGCCACCGCAGGTCCCCCGGGCACCGCGGGCTGAGCCGGGCTCTCCCCTCAGGGCTGCTGCTGACCCTCAACGTCACCACGCTGTACCAGAGCATGAAGGGCTTCGGCGGGTCCCTCTCGGATTCAGCTGCCATGAACATCCTGCGGCTGTCACGGCCGGCCCAGGACAACCTGCTGCGCTCCTACTTCTCCGCGTGCGGTGAGCGGTGAGGGCACGGCAGCGTCGGCGGCTCGTGGGGTCACCGGAGGTGGCTGTGCCTGTCCCCGCTGCAGGGACACCCCTCACCTGGGCGCCTGCTCCGGTGCTGCTTGATGCTTTTCCCGCTTTTCCCACAGGGATCGAGTACAACCTCATCCGGGTGCCCATGGCTTGCAGCGACTTCTCCGTGCGCCCCTACAGCTACGACGACATCCCCCATGACTATGAGCTGAAGCACTTCAGGCTGGTGGATGAGGACGTGAAGATGAAGGTGGGAGGCTGAAGCCGCTGCCATCGGCTCCTTGTCCCCTCTCCCACTGGAGCTCCTGCGTGTGCCGGGACCCCCGTGACCGGGTGCTGCCGAGCCCTGCACACAGTAGCAGGGTGTGTGGGGACAGCCTGTGGGAGCTGGCACCTCCTCCGGGGCACGTCCCGGCGCATCCTGGCTGGCACTGGCGGGATGAGGAGCCGGGGCGCTGTGCCATGGGGTGGTGCTCGCTGGCTGCTGGTCCTGGCTGGGGTCTCTTGAGTGCTCCCCATAATCCGGTGCTGGGCCCTGTGGTTTTGGGGGGGCTTCAGCTGGAGCTGAGCCGGTCCCTTTGCTCGCTCCCACAGATCCCTGTCCTGCACAGAGCCTTGGCCATGAGCAAGCGGCCGCTGTTGCTGTTCGCCAGCCCCTGGACCGCCCCGGGCTGGATGAGGAGTAACGGGGACATCCGTGGGAAGGGGACGCTGAAGGGGCAGGCGGGGGACAAGTACCACCAGACCTGGGCCAACTACTTCATCAAGTACCATCCCCGGGGCAATACCACGGGACAGACTGCAGAGAGGGGCTGGGGAGTGGGTTATGGGGGCAGGCACAGCCTGAGGCTGCCCCCTCTTCCCTGCCCCAGGTTCCTGGATGAATACGCCAAACACAACGTGACCTTCTGGGCGGTGACGGCGCAGAACGAGCCGCTGGCGGGGCTCCTGACGCCCCCCGAGTTCCCCACCATCGTCTTCACGGCCGCGCAGCAGAGGGACTTCATCCTGCGTGACCTGGGCCCCGCGCTGGCCCGCAGCCCCCACCGCACGCGGCTCCTCATCCTCGACGACCAGCGCATCCACCTCCCGCACTGGGCCAAAGTGGTGAAGAGCAGAGCCCCTTCCTCCCCTTCCACCTCCCGCCCCAGCCCCGGGGTTCATAGGAAATGGAGCCAGCGGCCTCTCCCAGCCCTGGAGACCGGGAGCAAACCGGGTCTGCCAGAGCAGGAGCCGGAGCCGGCTCCTTCGGGAGCAGCCGCCTCCGCGTGTGCCTGGCCGGAGTGGGGACAGGAGGTGGCACCCATATCCCAGATCCCGGCAACAGCACCTTCTCTGGGCAGAGTCTTGGCTGATTCAGCTTCCCCACACAGTGCTACAGAGCTGTTTGGGGGAGTCACCTTAAAGTAGGAGGAAAGAAAGTAATCCATGCCCCTGCCCCGGCGAGAGCTCCGGGAGGGCTCAGCATGTCTCTCCCTCGCTGCCAGCCACAGGGCTGGACCACCCTGGGGGGATGTGGGGGGAGGACCAGGCAGGAGCAGAACCAGGTGGGGGGTGATGGGCACCCCCAAACCCTTCCCACTGCACCCAGATGGGTGCCAAAGCCATGCTGGGGTGCTGTTGGGGTGCCGGATCCATGCTGGGGTGCTGCTCAGGGGGTTGCAGTGCTGCAGGGAGGGGGCTGCAGTGTCCACAGGAGGGGACACAAAGTGGCCCTAGGAGACCCCACTGGCACATGGGGTTCGTGTGTCCATCCCCACAGCCTCGGGGTGTGGGTGGTCCTGGTGTGAGGCATCTCCTTTGCTCCCCCAGGTGCTTGGCAATGCCACAGCTGCCCGTTACGTGGCCGGCCTGGGGGTCCACTGGTACATGGACCCCATTGTCCCGCCTGGCTGCAGCCTGGAGGCCACCCACAAGCTCTTCCCTGACCATTTCCTCCTCTACACGGAGGCCTGCAGTGGCGTCTTCAGCTTCCGCTTCGCCGTGTCCCTGGGCTGCTGGGAGCGAGGGGACCAGTACAGCCACAGCATCCTGACGGTACAGCCCCCCACGCTGCCCGCCCGGGACTGGGGGGGCTCAGCCCTGCTCAGCCCCTTCCCCACCCTTCCAGGTCTTGAACCACTTTGTGGCCGGTTGGACCGACTGGAACCTGGTCCTGGATCTGGAGGGGGGGCCCAACTGGGTCAAGAACTTCGTGGACAGCCCCGTCATCGTGGACGGCAGCAAGGACGTCTTCTACAAGCAGCCCATGTTCTACCACCTGGGGCACTTCAGGTGGGTCGGGGGGAGCTCAGGTGCTGCTGCCAGCCCCAGACCAGGGGCACGACCCCTCTCCTGATCCTCTCCCCACAGCAAGTTCATCCCCGAGGGCTCCCGGCGCGTGGGGCTCCACAGCAGCCGCCGCTGCCTCCTCTGCCAGCTGGAGCACGTGGCCGTCCTGCGCCCCGACGGTGCCCTCGTCCTGGTGGTCCTCAACAGGTCAGCCTGGGCAGGGGGACAAGGGGGGACACTCTGCCCTGGCTGTGCCAACCTGCTCAGCCTCTCTCACCCCCCAGGTTTGGCTGGGATGTGCCATTTGGGATCCGGGACCCCGCCATGGGGTTCATCGAGACCGTGGCTCCGGCTCACTCCATCCAGACCTACCTGTGGCGCCAGCAGTGATGGCCGGGGCAGTGCTGGGGGGCTCCAGGGGTTAACTCTTCTCCCACCCTTTCCAGCACCCCTCAGTGGTGGAAGTGGGTGCTGACCCGGTGCTGGGGGCGCAGGAGGGACCAGGGGCTGAGCCCTTGTGCGAGGGGCTCCGTGTGCTCCCGGCCGGGGCTGCTGCTTCCCAGCCCCTCCCCTCCCTCCCAGCATCCCCCATCCCCCTGGAAGCTCCCTGTGCGCCTCTCCTGGACCACACTTCCACACGTGGCTCCCTCGAAACCTTCGCGTGTGTCTCGGGCGCCAAGTAAAGCCATGACGCGCTGCCTCCGGAATGCGCCGTTCCCGTCAGTGTTTCCTCTACGCGCTCGGAAATCGCTCGGTTTTCCTCGGCGAGGCGGCCCCGGGCCAGGGGTGCCCCGGGGGCTCCGGCCTCGTGGCCCGCGGGTGGCTCCTTGTTTATCCCTGCAGCTGGAGCCTCTCCGCCGCTGCCAGACCTTGATTCCTTCCAGATGTGCCGTTGGTTTTTCCCCGGCCCGCTTTCTTTGGAAGGGGTGGGGGGGATTTTTTTTTTTTAAAACCCAAATGTCAGACACTCGGAAAGGTCGAGTAAATGATATCAGTGTCCCCCATCCACCGAACCTCATGGGCAAATTAGGGGTGCCCCCTCTCCTGGAGCTCATGCCACTGGCCACATCCACCCACCCAGCGCCGGGGTGGCCTCTGGACAGAGTCCCCTCTGTTCTGGCCACGGCCAGCACCGGCCGCAGCCTGCAGTGACCTCCCCGTCCTGTTTGCCTTCCCTAAATACCAGTTACAGTATTTCCCTGTGCCTTTGGGAACGTTACCAGCACCTTTGAAGTCCAGGAATGAGAAAGCCAGAGTGCTCCTTGGCAAAGGCCCCCGTGTGAGAGCCTCGGAGCTGCTGAGGTTGGGGAAAACGAAAAACCCAGAGGTTTAACAGCTGTTTTATTGGAGTGTGGCGTGAAGGTGGCACCGGGCTCTGCCCCAGCCCTGTTCACGGAGCACATCGGGCCATCCCAAGGTTTTGTCCATGTTCCTGGGGAGTGCTGGTCCCAACGGCAGCCAGGCTGGGCTGCCTGTACTTGGAATCACAGAATAGAATCATGGAATTGTTGAGGTTGGAAAAGGCCTCCAAGATCATCCAGTCCAACCGTTCCCCCAGCACTGCCAAGGCCACCACTAAACCCTGTCCCCAAGTGCTCCATCCACGTCTGTTAAATTCCACCATCCAGGGATGGTGACTCCACCACTGCCCTGGGCACCCTCTACCAGGGCTTGTCAGTCTTTTCCATGAAGAAATTTTCCCTAATGTCCAACCTAAACCTCCCCTGCTGCAACTTGAGGCAGTTTCATCTTGTCCTGTCCCTTGTCCCCTGGGAGCAGAGCCTGACCCCCACTCGGCTTCCCCCTCCTGTCAGGGAGTTGGAGAGAGCAAGAATGTCTCCCCTGAACCTCCTTTTCTCCAGGCTGAGCCTCCCCAGCTGCTCCTGGTGCTCCAGACCCTTCCCCAGCTCCATTCCCTTCTCTGGACACTCCAACCCCCCAATGTCTTTCTTGTCATGTGGGGGCCAGAACTGACCCCAGGATTCGAGGTGTCACCTCACCAGTGCCCAGCACAGGGGCCCTGTGGCCCTGGTCCTGCTGGCCACGCTATTCCTGACACCACACTTCCCAAGGGATATCGGCGCTCTGCGAGGCAGGGGCGGCACACACAGAACCCCCACCCCGGGTGCTCGGCAGCGCCCGGGGACGCCTGTGCAGGGAAATGCTCCGGCACTGCCCCCTCCGGGCTGGCTCCCTGCTCCTGCCCATCCGGAACCGCAGCTGCCGCGGGGCCGGGACCTTCCCTCCCTGCTGAAAAACCCACTGGGAAACTGGGGGATGCACCGGTGGGTGCGAGGATCCGGGGCGAGGCTGCAGGAATCACCCCCATCACCCCCACGGGCCGCAGAGTGTGCCGGGGGGTCCCTTCTCTGGCCGCAGCAGGAAGAGCAGGACCCTGGGGGTGAGGGACTGTGTTCCTCAGGGAAGGGCTGCAATTCCCGGGTGAGGGGCTGCAGACCCTGGGTGAGGGGCTGCCTCCCTGAGAGAGAGATGAGGTCCCTGCAGACCCTGGGTGAGGGGCTGCCTCCCTGAGAGAGAGATGAGGTCCCTGCAGACCCTGGGTGAGGGGCTGCCTCCCTGAGAGAGGGGTGAGGTCCCTGGGTGAGGGGCTGTGGTCCCTGGGCTGGGGGGGCTGTGGTCTCTGGGATGGGGGGGTTGTGGTCTCCAGTGAGGGGCTGCTGTCCCTGGCAGAGGGGCTGGGTGGGGGGTTGTCTCCCTGGCCGTTTGCACCAGCTCCCCATGGGGACCCCAGCACAGATGCCGCTCCTACCGTGGCTCTGCCCCTCTCCTGTTTCTTCTACTAGCCAGATGCCTGCAATTAGGAAGGATCCCAAATTAGAAGGTGTGGAGCCCAGACTTGTTTTGCAAATGATAAACTGCTGCAGCCAGCTCCACCCAGCCTGCTGTGGTGTGGGGCTCCAGCGTGGGGGGCACAGGGACAATGGGACCCTCAGCACTGCCCCCACTGTGCCCACCGCCTGTGGGGTCAGCAGTGGGGTTTCGGGGTCCCTGCCAAGGCTGGCTGCTGGCATGTGACCACCATGGCCTCAGTAGCACTGCTGGCCATGGGAGGGAAGGTGGTGGAGCAGCCACAAGCAGGACACGGGTCGTGGTGGTGGCACTGACCAAGGGCAAAGCCAGACCACTGTCCAGTGGGATGAGCAGGGACCCTGAGTGGGCACCCTGTCCGAGTTGTCCTGGGGACACAAGGCTGCTCCCGTGGGGCTCTTCCCAAGGGGAGCACTGCACTGGGTGGGGGTGGCTGCAAAGGTCCTGTCTGGGGTGATGGAGGCACCTGAGGGGAGCTGGTGGGCATCCCTCTCCCCCAGCTTCCCTCTGGCCACCAGGACAGGTTCCAGGGAGAGCTTTGCAAATGCTGTGGTGTGTTGAAAGCTCATTGGAGACAGGTTGCAAAATCATCCCCAGGCTCCTCTTCAAACACGCAGTCCCATGAGCTGTCCCATCCCGAACTCACCTTTCCTGCTCCGCCAGACACGTCACCTCCCACCAGGCACAGCCAGGACGCAGGTCCCGGCGCCGCTGCCCCAGAGACGCAGCAAGAGGGGGTTTGGCAGCAGGTGAGTCCCCTGGGTCCAGGGAGGCTTTGTCAGCAGGTGGGAATGGGGAAGGGGATGGGGATGGGAGAAGCCCCAGGCAGCAGGACCGTGCTGAGGCCATGGTGCATCATTCCCAGGCAGGGAGTGGGAGGCAGTGCGTGCAGAACAGCCACCTGGCCTCCCTCTGACAAGGGTCTCGAGATGTCCTCAACCTGGCACCAGGGTCAGGAGGCTCGGAGGTGGCATCTCCTATGCCCTCCTTGAGAGGCTCCTTGCCCAGCAGCATGGGAAGGACAGGGCAGGGTGAAAGCACCTGTGTGGAGCAGGGGAATGTGGGACCCTCTGTGCTGGGGGCTCGAGCCCCAGAGTGCTCTGGCTGGGAGAGTCTTGGCTGCCACACACGTGGATTTGGGGGTGTGGACCTGTTTGCTTCTGGCCATGGCTTGGGAGGCACAGGGACACATGAGCTGGCATGGCATGGCATGGCATGGCATGACACATCGTGGCATGGCACAGCAGAGCATGGCACAGCTATGGGAGCAAAGAGGGAGAAGGAGTGGGAGGGAGACAGTGGGAGTGAACTGATCTGCAGGTACAGGTAAAGCTGGTGTGGGTGGCCGGAAACATCGGGCTGGTGGGGCAGCTCACACCCAGGGGCTGCACAGACCTGGGGTCTGCACAGACCTGGGGTCTGCACAAACCTGGGGGAACTGCACCCTCGGCTGGGAGCCAGAGCCAGAGCTATTGGTGGGCACTGGAGGGGTGGGAGAGAAGGAGTGGGCAGTGAGCAGGGAGAGGAGGCTCAGCCCTGGAAGGAGGGTTCCCAAAGCCCCCCGGCAGGGGGGTGATGCTGGGGGTCTCCCTGCTCTGGGTCTCTGTCCCCGTGCGGGGCTGGGTCAGGGTGAGAGGAGCTGGGTGCTGACACCTTGCCCTGCTCCCAGCCCCGGTGTGTTCATCGACGTCGCCCAAGCCACTGCAGCAGAGGTGCCATGGGGCCAGGCTGTGCCAGCGTCCTGGGCTGGCTCCTGCTGGCACAGGCAGCCCTGCAGGTCACAGGTACGTGTCCCTGGGCTGTGCAGGGTGGTGGGTTTGGGGTCTCTGGTGGGTCAGAGGGGTGAGCTGGGCTCCTGCCGCAGCCCTCGGAGCCTGCCCGGTCTCTCCTGTGCCACAGGCGGCCGTCCCTGCGATGCCAAGGACTTTGGGCACGGCTCGCTGGTCTGTGCCTGCAGTGCCACGTACTGCGACACGCTGGACCCCCTGGTCCTGCCGGGCCCGGGCTCCTACGTCAAGTACGAGAGCAGCAAGGCCGGCAAGAGGCTGGAGCGGAGCGAGGGGAGGTTCCAGCACAACGGCGAGAGCCCAGGTACCGCCACGGCCAGGACCTGCTGCCCACCCGGGACAGAGTCCGTCCCACGCGGTGGCAGTGACTCTGTGTGTCCCCCCCAGATTTCCACCTCACCCTGGACACGGCGCAGCGGTACCAGAAGGTGAAGGGCTTCGGGGGCTCCATCACTGATGCAGCTGCCATCAACATCCAGTCCCTGTCCCAGGCTGCCCAGAACCACCTGCTCCGCTCCTACTTCTCCGAGGAAGGTGAGCCCGGGGCAGGGTGGCACTGCTGGGTGACAGGGCTGGGGGTGCTGCGCCCCCCAAATACACCCTGGCAGTGCCCATCACCACCCACCCTGTCCCCAGGCATCGAGTACAACCTCGTGCGTGTGCCCATGGCCAGCACCGACTTCTCCGTCCGCCTGTACACCTACGCCGACGCCGAGGGGGACTTCGAGCTCAGACACTTCAACCTGACAGAGGAGGACACGAGGATGAAGGTGGGTCCTGCAGGAACAGCCCGAGGGACCAGGGCTGCTACCTGGGTGGGATGGGATGGGATAAAATCAAGTTGGGACAGGATGGGATTGGCTTGGGATAGGATGGGCTTTGGAAGGGGAGTATCTTCCTGCTGATGGGGAGGGAGAAGGACTCATTCTTCCATCTGGATGGGATGGGACAGGATGGGATGGGAAGAGATGGAGAAGGGGGGTACTGTCTCACTGATGGAGAGAGAGAGGCCTCATCCTTCTATCTGGGTGGGAGACAGGATGGGACAGAATGGGATGGGACAGAATGGGAAGGAATGGGATGGGAAGGGAATGGATGGGCAAGGGGAACACCTTCCTGCCAGTGGGGAGGGAGAGGACTCATCCTGCCCCCTGGCTGAGATGGGATGGAATAGAATGGAATGGGTTGGGATAGGGAAGGGGAGCACCTTCCCGCCTCTGGGGAGGGAGAGGAGGACTCCTGCTGCCTGCACTGCCAGTGCTGGGGCAGACCTGGAGAGCTCTCTGCCATCCCACCTCTCCCCAGATCCCCATCCTCCGGGCGGCCCAGGCGGTGGCCAAGCGGCCACTGTCACTCTACGCCAGCCCCTGGACCTCCCCCGTCTGGATGAAGACGAACGGCGCGATGACGGGGAGGGGGACACTGAAGGGCAACCCTGGGGACAAGTACCACAAGGCCTGGGCCAAGTACTTCATCAGGTGAGGGGCCACGGGAGCGCGGTGGGTGCCCGGGATGCTGTGCCGGGGCTGGGGCTGGCACAGGTGTGATGGGGCCGTTCACCGTCTGCCCCACACCAGGTTCCTGGATGAATATGCCAAGCACAACCTGACCTTCTGGGCAGTGACGGCAGGGAACGAGCCCACGGCCGGGGAGATTGTTTTCTACCCCTTCCAGTGCCTGGGCTTCTCCCCCGAGCACCAGCGGGACTTCATCGCCCAGGACCTGGGCCCGGCGCTGGCCAACAGCTCCCACCGCCACGTCCAGCTCATCATCCTGGACGACCAGAGGGTGATGCTGCCCTACTGGGCCCAGGTGGTGAGTCCTCACGGCAGCTTCCCCAACCCCACAGTGGGTCTTCTGCCCCCACGGCAGCACTCCCAGCCCCACAGCAGTTCTCCCAGTCCCACGGCAGCTATTCCAGCCCTGGGCACTGGTGACCCCTTTCTCCTGCCAGGTTCTCAAAGACCCCGTGGCCGCCAGCTACATCAGTGGCATTGGCATCCACTGGTACCTGGACTTCCTGGCGCCCATCGACCTGACTCTCTCCATCACCCATCACCTCTTCCCGGACTATTTCCTCCTCTCCACAGAGGCCTCCACGGGCTCCTACTTTTGGGAGCCCAGGGTGGTGCTGGGTGGCTGGGACCGTGGGAGCAAGTACAGCCACAGCATCCTCACGGTAGGGCTGGGCAGGGGCCAGGGATGCACCAGCCACCCCCTGTGGCTCAGCACCGGGACTCAGCTCCATCCCCTGCCCCACAGAACCTCAACAACTACGTGACAGGCTGGACTGACTGGAACCTGGCCCTGGACATGGAGGGGGGCCCCAACTGGAGCAAGAACTACGTGGACAGCCCCATCATCGTGGACAGCAGCAAGGACATCTTCTACAAGCAGCCCATGTTCTACCACCTGGGGCACTTCAGGTGGGTCAGGGGCTGCTGGCTCCTGGCACCGGCTCCAGTGCCATTCCTGGCACCATGCTCAGACCCTGCTTGTCCCCACAGCAAGTTCATCCCCGAGGGCTCGCAGCGCGTGGGACTGGCTGTCTCCAAGAAGTGCCACCGGTGTGACCTGGAGCACTCGGCTTTCCTGCGCCCCGACGGCACCGTCGTCCTGGTGGTCCTGAACCGGTGAGTGGCTCAGCCCTGCGCCCTGCTGCACGGCCCCACTGCTCCCACCGAGCTCCATCCCCTCTCTCATTCCCCTCAGCTCCCCCACGGATGTGTCCTTCGGGATCTCTGACCCCCGGATCGGCTTCATCGAGGCCACGGCTCCCAGTGACTCCATCCAGACGTTCCTGTGGAAGCAGCCAGCCTAGTGCAGCTGCTGGAGGAGCAAAGTGCCAGCACTGGGAGCACGGTGCTGGGGGGGGCTTGGGGACGGGACCCCCATGGGGCTGGGGCTGCAGCAGAGCCCCTGCAGCCCCCTGTGCCCCAGGGGACCTGTTTGATCCAGGGGCTGCGACGCCTGCGCTTTTCTAGATGTTTTCATAAAATAAACAGGTTTTCTAAAGCCTTGCCTGCACCCCCACCCCCCTTGGTGCCAGCTCAGCGGGCGAGCTGTGCCAGGGATGGAGGGGGCAGGTTTGGGGCTGATGGCACCTCCTGAGCCCCACGGGGTCCTGCCCTGCCTGTCCTGCCCTTCTCCCGAGGGCATCCTACGGGGTTGGTGCTCCAGGATGCAGGGGACTTTCACCCCAAGGGGTGGCATCTTCCTCCTGTCTGCAGCATCCCCAGGGCAGGGCAGGCCCCGAAGCTGGCAGGGACTGCAAACCAGGAGCAGCCAGGACCCGCAGTCGGGATTTAGTGCAAAGCCCTGGCGTCGGCAGCTCCGGTTTCTCCCCGGCCAGAGCAGGCGGCTGTGGTTTCTGCTGCCGGAGCAGCCATCAGCCCCTCCAGCTAATGGGAACCGGGAGCTTGGGGCACATACTTCCTGAGTGACGTTATGGGGGAGCGGGCTCGGACTGGGGGGGCTGCACTGAGTCATCACCCTCCCAGTGGGGCCCCTTGAACTGGGCCAGTACGGGGGAGGCTCCGCAGCTGCCCAGCACCGCAGCTCCGCTCCCGCACGGCGCAGGGGCCCCCCGGCCATCGGGGCTGGGTGGGGGGCACGTGGGGCGCGTGTCCAGGAGCTCAGCCCGGGGACATCCAGCCACCGCAGCAGCAGGGCCGGGATGCCGGTGGCGGCGGCAGCCGGCGGCCAAACAAGCGAGGGCTGTGTGCCGGGCTGGCCCGGCGCCGCTGTTTCCATCTGTGCTCTCGTAAACCCGCAGTGGCCGGCGGGGAACGGCGGCAGCGCGGCCAGCGCCGGGGGCCAGCCCCACGCCGGGTGGCCCAGGGGACCACGGGGGGCACAGGGAGCCCGAGTGGGCGCCCCCCGACCCCGCTCACAGCCCGCGAGCCCGCGGCGGGCAGCCCACGCTGCCCGCGGGACGCGCTCCCGGCCGTGCCAGCCGCGGGAGCTCCCGGCGCTGGCAGGCGTGGAGGAATGCAAACACATGTCAGCGCCGGAGGGATCCCGGCTGCTGGAGCTGGGCTCCGGGTGTCCCGCCGGCAGCAGGGAGTGCTCCCGGCCCTGGGGACGTGTCCTGACGAGCAGCCCCGGCCGCGCTTGGCACTGGTTTCACGTCCCCAGCTGTGCTGCTCTCGGGGCAGCCGGGCTGGCAGCAGCGTGGAGGGCGGGGGACGAGCCCCACGGAATCTGCCCAGAGGGATTCCACATTGCAACGATGCGGGCTCAGCCCCACAGCTGCAGGAGAAGGGACAGGGGATGCAGCTGAGACACCACAGATGCTTTTAGGTTCCCCCTGTGCCCAGTCCCCAGTGAGACCTGGGCCTGGGGCCAAGGGCAGAGCTGGGGGCAGGACATGCTGGTGCCCGCTGCAGCACTCCATCCTGGGCAACTGGGGAAACTGGGAAGGACCCTGAGCGTGCCGAGAGGACAAGAGGGAGGTTTATTGGCGTGGCAGGGACACTCCCGCAGTGAGGGCCATGGTTCCTGGCGGGACAACGAGCGGAGCACCCACGGGGAATGATGCTGCCAGGCTCCCGGTGTAAAAAGAGTCAGTTCCAGGGGGCTGGGGGGGTGAGACAGTCACACAGCTCATCCTCACTCCTCCTCCTCCTCCTCTTCCTCCTCCCTCACGGCGATGGGCTGCCGGCCGGCCGGCCCCACGCCGCCGCGCTGGATGGACACGATGCCGCTCAGGAAGGCGTAGCCCAGCATGGCCACCAGCCCCACCAGCACCGACAGCAGCTGGTTGCGCCGTTTGTGGGGGTCCTCCTCTCCCTCGCTGCTGTCTGTGCCCGCAGCCCGTGGGGCACCGGCCAAGGGATCAGCTGGGGGGACAGAGCAGGGATGAGAGGGGGGAAAGGTCACCCTGAGCCTGCAGGGTGAGGTGGGGGATGGCCCTCACCTCCATCCCAGGGGAAGTAGAGGCTGAGGATGGAGGTGCAGTAGTTGCACAGGTTCTGCAGGGACTTCAGGTGCTGCTGCAGTTTCCCGTTGGGCAGCTTCGCCTTCAGGAGCGGCGCCAGGCGGCTGAAGACGAAGGCGTCGAGGGAGGCCGGCCTGGGGCACAGAGAGCCAGGGCTGGGCCACTGTCCCCACCCAAAGCCACTCGGACACACTGGCCACCTCCCAGCGCCCTGGGGGATGGCACACGGCTTCCTCTCCTTGG
The DNA here is from genome assembly GCF_025592945.1 of Manacus candei. Classification (NCBI taxonomy): domain Eukaryota; kingdom Metazoa; phylum Chordata; class Aves; order Passeriformes; family Pipridae; genus Manacus; species Manacus candei. Next base: position 900,057 of record NW_026138214.1, on the reverse strand, counting down.
AAGGGCACTTCCTCCAGCCCAAGGTGAGGATGAGGAGCAGGATGATCCCATCCCAGACCACTCCCACAGCCTGAATTCCTCACTCCCTGCTGCCTGGAACAGCCCTGTCCCACCCACAAAGCAATGCACAGGGGCTATGACTCCCCTGCAGACCAGGGGAGGCTCAGCCCCACCAAGGTGTGGGCAGGCCCCTTCCCCTGCTCCTTCTTTGGCCACTCACGAGTCTCCGAAGAAAAACTTCTGGGAGCCGAGGCGCTGGGAGAGGAGGGTCAGGCACTCCCGGGCTTCCCGGTAGAGCTGCAGGAGGAGGAGGAGGAGGAGGACAGAGGGTTGTCACCCACCCAGGCACTGCTCAAGGGAGCCGGAGGGCAGAATCTCAGACCATAATTTGGATTTTGGCTTCACATGGATCCCCTGGGCACCACCCAGGACCTGCTGTGCCCAGACCTCATATCCCTCACCTGCTTCTCCAGCTTCTCCTCATCCTCCATGTAGTCGTCCCCCCACAGGAGCTGCAGCCGCTCCAGGTGCCGCTTGTGCATGGAGTTGGGCAGGAAGAAGTTGAGGGGGAAGGGGATGGTCTCCGCGTACCATTTCCGCGTGTGCTCCACGTAGTTCTTCGCGTCCACCCAGAACGTGTGGATCTGTGGTGGAGAACAAACCGCGGCCCGGCCACGGCGGGGCTGCAGCCAGGGGGGCTGGCACACCAGAGCCCCTGCCCAGCACAGCCACCCCAGAGACCATGAGGGGCTGCGGGAGCATCGTGGTGCAGGGCAGACCCCAGCCCTGGCTGCACAACCCACCCCCACCGGGACGTTGCTGCCGGCAGCGCTCTCCGGATCGGCAGGCGGGTGGGCACACACCTGAGCCCACTGGCACGTCTCCAGGGAGCAGACCCCATCCTTGGTGAGCCCCCCTTCCCCACGGCTCCCCCCCGAGCCTCACCAGCACCGGTAGCAGCTTCTCCTCCAGCAGGGACACGAAGGCCAGCGTGTCTGCGTTCTGCGTGGCCGACAGGTCGTAGTCGGCGTTGTACTTCTGCAGAGAAAACACCGCGTGCTGAATCCTGCCAGCGGGAGACACGACAGAGCCCCCTCCTCCTTGAGGGGCTCTGGTGCCCCCCAGCCCGGGGCAGGGGGTGCTCCACACCCCCCGTACCTGTTTCCTGAGATGAGTTATGATCTGCTGCGTTTTGGAGATGGTGCCCTCGTCCTGCGTCCTCAGCGCGGGCAGGTGCCCTGTGGGCAGGGGGAGTGGGGGCTGCAGGTGCCGTGCCTGGGGGGCACCCCGGGCGGGCAAGGGGTTGGGGGGAAAGCTGGGACAAGGGGAAGGGCCCCCACGCCCAGGTGAGGGGTGGGAGGCAGAGGGAGAAGTGTGTGTAAGGGGGGGTGGGGGGCACAGGGGTGCAGGTGAGGGGTGGAAACCATGTGTGATGGAAAATGAGGATGAGGGGGATGCACTGGGATGTGGGTGTGGGTGACAGGCAGGGGGGTGTAATGGGAAAAGGGAGAACAAAGAGGTGCAATGGGACAGCGTGGGCAATGGGGTGCAAGGGGGCAGGGGGGCACAGGAAAAGGGGGGTGTGATGGGGTGAGGGGCTGCAATGGAGTGAAAGGGGTGTCCAAAGGGACAGGGGGTGCGATAGGATAAGGGGGTACAATGGGGTGTGAGGGTGCAACAGGACAGCGGAGGTGTGATGGGACAGGGGTGTGATGGGATGAGGGGGCTGTGCTGGGGTACAGAGGGGTGCAGTGGAGTTGGAGGGTGCAGGGGGGGCCACAGGAAAAGGGGGTGAGATGAGGGGGGTTTGTGATGGGGTGAGGGGGCATCCAAGGGGACACAGGTCGCAGTGGGATGAGGGTGTGCAATGGGGTTGTGATGGGATGAGAGGGGTGTGATGGGGTACAGGGGAGTGCAGTGATGCAGGGGGGGACAGGACAAGGGGGTGCAATGGGGTACAAGGGTGCAATAGGACAAGGGAGGTGCAATGGGACAGGGGGTGTGATGGGGTACAGGGGAGTGCTGTGGTGGTCATAGGACAAGGGGGTGCAATGAGATGAGAGGGTGCAACGTGGCAGGAGGGTGCAGGGGGGGCACTGGACATGAGGGACGCAATGGGGTGGGAGGGTGTGATGGGGCAGCGGGTGAAATAGGGTGGGAGGGTGATGGGACAGGGGGTGTTATGGGATGGGGGAGGGTGATGGGGCACAGTGGGGTGCAATGGGGTGGGAGGGTGCAGGGTAGGGGGGGCATAGGACAGGGGGTGTTTGACTCGATGGGGGGGTGCCATGGGGTAAGGGGGGGGCCCAGTGGGGTGTGGGATCCACAGGACAAGAGGGATGCGGTGGGATAGGAGGGTGTGATGGGATGAGGAGGGTGTGTGATCTGCGGGAGGCTGCAGCGGGGCGGAGCAGGGGGGGCAATGGGGCGGGGGGTCCCCGGCCGTGCCGGCGCCGGGCGGTCCCGGCGGTTCCGGTGCCGGTATCCCCCGCGGGGCCCTTACCGGAGGGGCTCCTCCAGGGGTGGGTGACCCGGTGCACCTTCAGCGGCGCCCCCGTGAACCGCGCGTAGGTCTGCGGGAGGGAGGGAGGCAGGGAGGGAGCGGCGGCAGCGGGGGCTCAGCCCGCGGGACCCCCGGCCCGGCCCGGCCCCGGCCCCGCCGCCCCGGCCCCGCCGCTCACCAGCACGGCCAGGCAGTCGGGGTCCACCGAGGGCAGCCCCCAGCCCCCGGCCCAGCAGAACAGCTCCATGGGCGCCGCCATCTTCCGCCGACCCGGAACCGGACGGGCGGCCCCGCACCGCCCCCGCCGCGGGGCGGCACCGCACGGGGGGCACCGCACCGGGAGCTCCGCACGGGGGGCACCGCACCGGGAGCTCCGCACGGGGGGCACCGCACCGGGAGCTCCGCACCGGGGGCACCGCACCGGGAGCTCCGCACCGGCGGCACCGCACCGGGGGCACCGCACCGGGGGCTCCGCACCGGGGGCTCCGCGGGGCTCCGGAGTGCAAGGGCGGCGGTGGCGGCGGCTGCCGGGACCCCCGCACCGCTCAGCTCAGCTCCGCTCCACACTGCTCGGCCCCGCACCTCCACGCACTGCACCGCACAGTCCTGCTCAGCCCCGCACCTCCCCGCACCACTCAGCTCAGCTCCACACTGCTCTGCACCGCACAGTCCTGCTCAGCCCCGCACCGCTCAGCTCAGCTCCACCCTGCTCGGCCCCGCACCTCCACGCACTGCACTGCACAGTCCTGCTCAGTCCCGCACCTCCCTGCTCAGCCCCGCACCTCCCCGCACCGCTCAGCTCAGCTCCACCCTGCTCGGCCCCGCACCTCCACGCACTGCACTGCACAGTCCCGCTCAGCCCCGCACCTCCCCGCATCGCACAGCCCTGCTCTGGCCCGCACCACACACCACACTGTACAGCTCTTCTCAGCCTCACACCTCCCCGCGTTGCCCCGCACCGCTCGGCTCAGCTCCGCTCCACACTGCTCCGCCCCGCACCTCCACGCACTGCACCGCACAGTCCTGCTCAGCCCCGCACCTCCCCGCACCGCTCAGCTCAGCTCCACCCTGTTCGGCCCCGCACCTCCACGCACTGCACTGCACAGTCCCGCTCAGCCCCGCACCTCCCCGCATCGCACAGCCCTGCTCTGGCCCGCACCACACACCACACTGTACAGCTCTTTTCAGCCCCGCACCTCCCCGCGTTGCCCCGCACCGCTCGGCTCAGCTCAGCTCCACACTGCTCACCCTGCTCAGCCCCGCAGCTTCCCGCTCCACCCTGCTCAGCCCCGCACCGCAGAGCCCTGCTGTGCCCCGCACCGCACAGCCACGCACCTCCCGCACCACAGAGCCCCGCATCGCTCAGCCTTGCCCCCCCCTGCACGTCTCCATGGACCGCAGCCGGGCCGGGAGCCCGCTGGCAGCGGCGGAGGGAAAACGCCCCGCGTGCGGCTCGGGACCACCCCCCTCCATCACTCCCACCCCCGCTCCCCCGTTACGCGGGGCCGCTGGCGCGGGGCCGGACCGGGGGCGCGGGGCTGGGGCGGCCCCGGGGCCGGGCCCGGCCCGTTGTTATGGCACTGGGGGAAACAGCTGTAAACACGTCTTGGCCGGGGCTCCGCGGGAGCGGCTCGGCGGCCCGAGCATCCCCCGGCGGTACGGACCGGCCCCGGAGCTCCGCCGGCCCGGGGGGCTCGGCGGCGTGGGACAACCCCGGACAAGCGACCCCACGGCCGGTCCCGCTCTCCCGGACCGGGATGCTCCGGCGCTGCTGGGGCGGCCCCAGCCCGCCTGACCTCCCGGTGAACTGGCGCTGCGAGCGGGGGCTGCCCCGGGGGCGGGCAGTGCCCGGTGGGGGGACTCCCCGCAGCCCCGGGTCCGGTGCGCCGCGACCGCCCGCTGCCCCCCCGTCGCCTCCGGGGCCTCCGCCGGTGGCCCGCCGGTGGCCCCGAGATGCGCCCGGTGATTGACGGCTCTTTGTTTCCTCCTCGCCGGCCCCGTCGGCCCCTCCCCCGTGCGCCACCCCGCCCCGCCGCGCTCCGCTCCGCACCGGCGGCACCGGCGGCACCATGGGGGCACCGGGGGGCTCCGCGCTCCTGGCGCTGCTCCTACTGGGCGCCGCCGCTGCGGCGCGCCCGGGGCTGCAAGGTATAACGGGGGAGCTCGGGGCGGCGGCGGGGCGGCCCCGACGGGGCGGCGGGACGGGCGGCAGTCGGGGGGCGGCGGCGGCGGCAGCAGCAGCCCCTGTCCCGGGGCCGCTGACAGCGGCTCCGCTCGCCCCGGGAGAGCCGGGCAGCGGGGACACAGGGACATTCATCCCCGGGGCGCAGGGCGGCCGCCGGTTCCGATGCCGGCTCGGGGCGGCGGGGGGGGTCCTTCGGCGAGGGCTGACCGCGGAACCGGAGCTCCTCTCGGTCTGCACGGAGCACTCGGGCATCCGTTCGGCTGCGGGACTGGGCTGTCCGCGCTCCCACCGGAGCGCCCCGAGGGCCCGGCCGTCTCTCCGGGGTCTCCCGGTCCGGCCGTCTCTCGTTGCTGCTGGGCGCGGGGGGTTCCGCGGAGCGGGATGCGGGGGAGCCCCGGCTGCAGGGCGGGCTCCGGGCCGTGACTCCGCCGGTCCCGGCGGTGCGGGGGCTCCGCGGGTCGCTCTCGGCGGCGCGGCCGGTCCTGGAGCGCCACCGCGCGGGGGCGGCCCCGGAGACCCCGGGGCTTCCCCGGTCCCCCCGGGGAACGGCGGTCCAGGGTCACCCCCAACCCCCCTCAGTGTGACCGCACCGGGAATCCCCGCGGTCACCGGCCGCAGCTGCGGCTGCCGGTGCGGAGGCGACCCCGGTGCTCGGCTCCCGCAGTCATTGACCTGCTGCTGGTGAGCGAGGTGCGGCAGATGGCCAGCGTGGCCCACAAGATCCGCATGGAGCTCCTGACCGTCAACGACGTGTACCTCCTGTCCACCTTCCGCCTGCCCCCCAAGCAGGGGGGGACCCTCTTCGGCCTCTACTCCAAGAAGGACAACACGCGGTGGCTGGAGGTCTCGGTCGTGGGGAAGATCAACAAAGGTGGGTGGGTGCCCCATGTGTGGGGACGGGCTGGTCCTGCTCCTGCCCCAGTGCTCTGAAGGAAACAGGACTGAGTTCCTGCCGTCCAAGGGGCTCACGGGGAGCAGCAGTGGGTGCCTGCTGGTCCCGGGGTGCTGCCGGTGCCGGGGGGAGCTGACGGCCCCTCCCCGCTCCTCCGCAGTCCTGGTGCGGTACCTGCGGGAGGACAACAAGGTGCACTCGGTCAACCTGCAGCACGCGCACGTGGCGGACGGGCAGAGCCACTCCATCATCGTGCGCCTGAGCGGGCTGCGCAGGGACACGCTGAGCGTGGAGCTCTACGTCGACTGCAAGCAGATGGACTCCAGCGTGGGGCTGCCCGAGCTGTCCGAGATCCCCCTGGCCGAGGTGGAGGCCATCGAGGTGCGCACGGGGCAGAAGGCCTACCAGAGGATGCAGGTGAGTGCTGGGGGGACTGAGACCCCCACCACCGTGCCCTTGGAGATCGGCAGAGCCCCCCCACACTGGCTGTATCTCCCCACGTACATCAGGGGTTCGTGGAGTCCATGAAGCTGATCTTGGGCGGGTCCATGAGCCGTGTGGGGGCCCTGAGTGAGTGCCCTTTCCAAGGAGATGAGTCCATTCACAGTGCAGGTAATGGCTTGGGGGGCTTACGGGGTCACCTGTGCGTGCTGTGGGACAGGGAGGTGGGGGGTGACAGCACAGACGGGTGCTCCTGCCTCTCCTGGCCCAGGGTCCCCACACAGGTGGGAGCTCCAGCGCTGCTCACGTGCTGACCGGGAGTGACTGTGTGAGGTGATGCTGCCGGGGTGTGATGGCAGCATTTGGTAACATCTTGTCTCTCTCCTTGCAGTGACGAGTGTGCTGGCCTCCATCCTGGGTGAGTCCCTGCTCTGCTCTCCCCATTCCCTGGCCTGAGGCATTTGGGGCTCCACAGAGGCAGAAACCCTTCCACAGCCTGTCCCAGTGCCCCACATAGGGTGCATCAAAAGGCACAGGTTGTGTTATGGGGAAAGAGATCCTGTGTGAACCAGGGAGGAGAAGAACAGGCTGTCAACTGCCTTGTCCTCCCAGCTCAGTGCTGGTGGGCAGAGCAGTCCTGGCCTATGTCCCCAGGGGGCTGTGTCTGTCCTGGGATTGACCCTGTCCTTTCTGCTGCTGGCAGGTGAGCAGACCAAGGCGCTGGTCACGCAGCTGACCCTCTTCAACCGGGTCCTGTCGGAGCTGCGGGAAGACATTAGGGACCAGGTGGGACAGTGGGGGGGTACCAGCCCTCCCTGGGCCGGATTTGCCTAGAGCACGGTGCCAGCACCCCCTGATGCTCCACGCTCTGCTGCCTTGCAGGTGAAGGAGATGTCTCTGATCCGCAACACCATCATGGAGTGCCAGGTCTGCGGTGAGTGCTGGCGAGGCTCTGCCCCCACCTCAGGGGGGCACAAAGGGCCGCCTTGTCTCACCCCTCATCTGCCTGTCCTCCCCTCAGGCTTCCACGAGCAACGGTCCCGCTGCAACCCCAACCCCTGCTTCAGCGGGGTGGACTGCATGGAGACGTACGAGTACCCCGGGTACCGCTGCGGGCCCTGCCCACCGGGGCTGGAGGGCAACGGCACGCACTGCGCCGACATCGAGGAGGTGGGCACGCTCTGGGGAGACCAGCAGCCCCAGCACTGCCGGGGCAGTGCAGGCAGAGGATGCTTCCTCTCAGGAAAGGCCCTGCTGGGACGGCAGCAGCCACCCCGATGCTGTGCCCGAGGGTGAAGCCGGTCTCTCTTCCCGGTGCTGCAGTGTGCCCATGCCAACCCCTGCTTCCCTGGCTCCAAGTGCATCAACACGTCCCCCGGGTTCCGCTGTGAGCCTTGTCCCCGTGGCTATCGAGGCAACACCGTCTCTGGTGTGGGGGTGGACTATGCCAAGGCCAGCAAGCAGGTGAGTGAGGTGCCACAGGACTCCGCCGGGTCCCCGTGGGTACTCCAGAGTGTGGGGCACTGCCTGTGAGGAGGGCAACTTCCCAGGGGGGCAGGAATGGGCAGGGGAAGGCCCCAGGTGAGGGTTTCTCCCACACTGCTCGCAGGTTTGCACGGATATTGATGAATGCAACGATGGGAACAACGGCGGCTGCGACCCCAACTCCATCTGCACCAACACGCTGGTGAGCAGCGCTGTCCCGCTCCCTCCCTGGCTCCCGGGGCCACCCAGCTCCCCTCATCCCACCCCTGCCCTCTCTCCCCCTCCAGGGCTCCTTCAAGTGTGGTCCCTGCAAGTCGGGCTTTGCGGGGAACCAAACGTCGGGCTGCGTCCCCCAAAAGTCCTGCAGCACCACCACCACCAACCCCTGTGACATCAACGGCTTCTGCTTGTTCGAGAGAAACGGGGAGATCTCCTGTGCGGTGAGTGGGGGACAGGGCTGGCAGGGGGTATGGGGGTTATGGCAGGGGCACCATTGGTCCTGCCAGGGCCCTTCCCAGCCCCTGGTCTCTTTTCTTCAGTGCAACGTGGGCTGGGCTGGCAATGGCAACGTGTGTGGGCCAGACACGGACCTGGACGGTTACCCGGACGAGCCCCTGCCCTGCATTGACAACAACAAGCACTGCAAGCAGGTGGGCTCCTGGAGGGGGCACAGGGGGTGTGGGGTGCAGGGGCCACAGCAGAGCTGTGCTCCAGACCTCATCTCCTCCCCTTCCCCGCAGGACAACTGCCGCCTGACGCCCAATTCTGGGCAGGAGGATGCCGACAACGACGGCATTGGGGACCAGTGTGATGATGACGCTGATGGCGATGGCGTCAAGAACGTGGAGGTGGCTGTGCTGGGGGGGTGGCTGTGATGGTGGCTCTGGGAGAGCTGCTCCTTTTGGCTCAGGCCTGAGTCCCTCAAGATGCTTCTCTTGGGGAGCAACAGGCTGGTGGCTCAGCATGCTGGAGACATCCTCCTACCCTGACCACTGGGGGACTGTGGCCTCTCGTCTGTGAGCCACCACAGCAGCAGCAGCATCCCTGTCCTCTTCCCCGCAGGACAACTGCCGGCTCTTCCCCAACAAAGACCAGCAGAACTCGGACACCGACTCCTTCGGGGATGCCTGTGACAACTGCCCCAACGTGCCCAACAATGACCAGCGGGACACGGACAGCAACGGCGAGGGGGACGCTTGTGACAACGACATCGATGGGGACGGTGAGTGGCTACTGGGGTGGCCTGGTTGTGCCAGGGGGGCTGTCCCAGTGTGTTGGGGAAGGGCATCCACCACCCAGTGCTGTCCTCGCAGGGATTCCCAACATGCTGGATAACTGTCCCAAGGTGCCCAACCCTCTGCAGACGGACCGGGATGAGGATGGTGTCGGGGACGCCTGTGACAGTTGCCCTGAAATGAGCAACCCCACTCAGGTATGGGGCAACCCACTCAGGGCAGGGCGCCTGAGGCAAGTGGGGCCTGGCCCGGTGTGGAGTGGGGTGTTCTTCTTGCCCTGGGGTGTCACTGAACTAGGGTTGTGGTCTCCTCCAGACAGATATGGACAGCGACCTGGTAGGAGACATCTGTGACACCAATGAGGACAGGTGGGGACAGTGTTGCAGTGGGGTCACCTTCCCATCCAGTCCTGTCCTGTCCTGTCCTGTCCCTGGGGGCAGAACTGATTCAGGACCTGGCAGGGGGGATGACAGGGTCTTAAGGGCTCTGGGATGTAGTGCCAGGTCCCTGCTTTTGGCACTGCTCTGACCTTGTTCTTGCTCCCAGCGACGGGGATGGGCATCAGGACACCAAGGACAACTGCGCCGAGATCCCCAACAGCTCCCAGCTGGACTCGGACAATGATGGGCTGGGGGATGACTGTGACAATGACGATGACAACGATGGCATCCCGGACTACGTGCCACCTGGCCCAGACAACTGCCGCCTCATTCCCAACCCCAACCAGAAGGACTCGGACGGTGAGCGTGGGTCAGGTGAGGGGAGGCAGAGCCACATGGGCTCAGCCCGGCCCTGACTGGGCACGTGTCCCCAGGGAATGGCGTGGGCGACGTCTGCGAGGAGGACTTTGACAATGACACCGTGGTGGACCAGCTGGACGTGTGTCCCGAGAGCGCCGAGGTGACACTCACCGACTTCCGCGCCTACCAGACCGTCATCCTCGACCCCGAGGGGGATGCCCAGATCGACCCCAACTGGGTTGTCCTCAACCAGGTGTGGGTGCTGTGCCCCGTGTTTCTGGGGGCTGTGCTGCAGGGTGGGAGCTGAGGGGGTCGGGAGGTCCCCGGGGTTGCTGGGGCTGCCCCTCACCCTGCTGTCCCTCACAGGGCATGGAGATCGTGCAGACCATGAACAGCGACCCGGGCTTGGCTGTGGGTAAGAGATATTCACCCACCCACAGGCCCTGGGGGCAGCCCCCCTTCTCCCGCCCCTCCGCGTGGGGGGGATGAGGGCCAGTTCTTTGCCCCACAGAGGGGTGAAGGGTGGGTGGGCTGGGGAATCCCACAGCGTTTCCTGCCCGTAGGCTACACGGCCTTCAACGGGGTGGACTTCGAGGGCACCTTCCACGTCAACACCGTCACCGATGATGACTACGCCGGCTTCATCTTCAGCTACCAGGACAGCGCCAGCTTCTACGTGGTGATGTGGAAGCAGACGGAGCAGACGTACTGGCAGGCCACCCCTTTCCGTGCCGTGGCCGAGCCAGGGCTGCAGCTCAAGGTGGGTGCTGGGCCCCCACGGGCCAGGTCAGGCTCTCCATCCCTCCCGGCCAGGTCCCCTCTGACACCCCCTGTGCCCCCCAGGCAGTGAAGTCCTCGACAGGCCCTGGGGAGCACCTGCGCAACGCGCTGTGGCACACGGGCCACACGCCCGACCACGTCCGCCTGCTCTGGAAGGACCCCCGGAACGTCGGCTGGAGGGACAAGACCTCCTACCGCTGGCAGCTGGCACACAGGCCCCAGGTGGGCTACATCAGGTGAGTGGGGGGCACGGGGGCTGCTGAGGTGGTGTGCTCACCGTGGGGCAGGGTGGGGTCCGGCCCTAGTGGGGGAATGCTGATCACTGGGAGGAAAACAATCCTGGTGTGGTCCAGCCCTGGTGAGGGTAACGATGCCCTGTGCGATCACCCTGGTGACAGGATGCCATGTGGGGAGGGATCCAGCCATGTGGGACCACTGCAGTGGGGGATGCTGGCCGTGGGGGGGGAAACCAGCCCTGTGGGACCACCCTAGTGAGGGGATGCTGGTCATGGGGTGGTACCCAGCCCTGTGGGACCACCGTAGAGGGGGGATGCCGGCCATGGGGAGGGGTCCTGGCCGGTGGGGCCGCGGGAGCGTTTCCCCTTTAAGGCTCCCGCCGGGGCGGCCGCGGCGGGGGGGCTCCGCCGCCGGGCCCTCCGCCCCCCGGGCCCCCGGGGCCATTGTCCCGTCGCCATGGCGACCCCGCCGGCGCCTTTCACATGCAAAGTGCCCGACAAAGGCGGCGGGGCCGGGCCGGGGGCGGCGCGGGGGGCTCCAGCCCGGCCACGGCGGGGGGCCCCGGCCCGGGGATCCAGCCCGGCCCGGTGCCCCCGGCCCAGCCCCCCGCGGGATGCCCCGGCCCCAGCCCAGTGCCGCCATCCTGGGTCGGGATGCCCGGTAGGGCCCGATGCTGGTCCTGGCGGGGTCCAGGTGCTGGCCCCGATGGGGTCTCGGTGGGATCCCGATGCTGACCCCGGTGGGGTCCCGCTGACCGGTGGGGCCCCGTTCCCCCCCCAGGGTCCGTCTGTACGAGGGCCCGCGGCTGGTGGCCGACTCCGGGGTGATCATCGACACCACGATGCGCGGGGGGCGGCTGGGGGTCTTCTGCTTCTCCCAGGAGAACATCATCTGGTCCAACCTGCAGTACCGCTGCAACGGTGAGCAGGGCCCCCCGGGACCCCCGCCCCGGCCCGCCGGCCGGCCGAGCATCCCCTTCGCGCCCCTGCGGCGGCGGTCGGGCCGTCGGTCCTGGGCCGGGGGCTTTACGGGCTCTTGCTCTCCCCGCCGGCTCCTGACGCCCCTCGCGCTGCCCCCGCAGACACGATCCCCGCCGACTTCGAGCCCTTCCGCCGATTCCTGCTGGAGGGACGCGAGTGACCGCGCCCGGCCCGGGCCTCCCCCGCCAGCGGCACCCGGGGGCGCCCCCGGCCCCGCCGCCCCTCCCGGCCGGGCCCCGCTCCCGGCCCCCCGCGGACTTTGCACTGCCGGTACCGGGACCCCGCGGTGCCGGGGCTTCCTCCGCGCCTGCCCCGGGCGCTCCGGTCCCTGCCCCACGCCTGGCCATAAAGTTTTGAGTGTTTTCTAGCCTGCGCGCCCGGTCCCTGGCGGGGGTTCCCGGTGCCCCGAGAGGGCTCTGGGTGCCCTCCCCGTGCTCTCGGCTCCGTCCCGCGCCGTCCTCCCGGTGGTCGCGGGGGCCGGGTCCGTGCCCGGCCGGTCCCACCGGCGCAGCCCGCGGCGGCGGGAGGCCGGGACGAGTGCAATATTGGTGGGCGAGAGCACAACACTGCACCGCATCCCGGCCCTCCCGCCGCCCCGGAGGGAGCGGGAGCCGCCGCCGCCGCCGCCCGGGGCCGCTCCGTGGGAACTGCGCGGCGCGCACCGCGGCTCGGCGGCACGGACCGGTCGCCACGGCGACGGCTGTCCCGGCAACGCGGCGGAATGTGCCCCCACCGCCCCCCCGCTCGCCCCGGAGCGCGCGGCCCCGGCACCGGCCCGGCCCCGCGGCGGCGGCGGCGACAATGGGTGCGGCGGCACCGGGCCCCTCTTAAAAGGGCAACGCGGCGCTGCCCGCCGGTGTTGGGGCCGCAACTGGTGCCGGTGCCGGTGCCCGTTCGCGGCCCGGGGGTCCCGGGGCTCTCGGGGCAGGTGACATCACTGCTCGGTACCGAGCGCCTCGTCCCACGCCCCCAGCGAGGAGCGACCGCGGGTCCCGCTACCGTTTTGGTCCCTCTCTTTCTCCCTCTCCGGTCCCGCTCCCGGTCCGGTCCCGCTCCCGGTCCAGTCCCGCTCCCGCTTCCATTCCCTCTGCGGTTCCGCTCCACTTCTCCTCCCGCCTCTCCCACTCCCTCTTCCCCTCCGGTCTCGCTCCAGTCGCCGTCCCGGTCCCGCTCTGGTCTCGCTACAGTCGCAGTCCTGCTCCTGCTCCTGCTCCTTCTCCAGCTCCAGCTCCCAGTCCTGGTCCCGGTCCCGCTCGCGCTCGCTCCAGTCGCAGTCGCAGTCTTGCTCCCGGTCCCGATCGCGCTCCCGCTCCTGCTCCTGTCTCGCTCCAGTCGTTCTCCCGCTCCCACTCCGCTCTCGCTCCAGTCGCGGTCCCGATCTCGGTCCCGGTCCGGTCCCGGTCCCGGTCCCGCCCGGCGGTGCCGGTGCGCGGGGCGGGCGTCGTGCGGGGCCGCTCCCGCCAGGGGACGCCGCAGCTCCGGCACCGCCGGTCGGAGCGGGAGCGCGCGCGGGGCAGCCGCGGGGGCGCGCGGGTCGGGACCCCCCCGGGCACGGCGGGGACACGGGACCCACCGAGCAGAGAGCGAGTGGGCACACGGGACCCCCGAGGCACGGACAGGGTGGACCCAGGGGACCCGCGGGGCACGGGGGGGGTGGGTGCACAGGACCCACGGGACACAGCCAGGGTGGCTGCGCGGCCCCCTGGCCCGGGGCTCATGTGTGAGAGGGTTGCCGTGAGAGGTGCTGTGGTCCCTGTGAGACCCACCTGCCCCTCAGCCCCCCACACGGCGTGTCCTCCGTGCGTGGAGGGACACTGTGGGCATCAAGCCCCTGCACTGGGGGGTGATAGAGGAGCTCTTGGGAGGTCTCCGGTGCTCAGTGGGACCGAGGATTGGTGCTGGCACAGCGGGCAGAGGGCAGTGGGGAGGTCAGTGTCACTGCGTGGGGGCTGCCGTCCCCCCGGCGAGGCCTTTGGGGGAGGACAAGTTCACCCAGAGTTGCTACCTGCACTCTGCCTGTGCCCTGCCTGCATCCTGCCCGTGTCCCCGTGCCTGGCATCAAGGCTCTGGCTACTGGGTCCCATTGCACCTACACTGACACCAAGGCCATCCATGCCTTGCCCCGGTGTCACTGCAGCACAGAGGGTCCCCCGTCTCTGCTCCCCTTCTCAGCGCTGCCCTGGAACCCTTTGTCGTGGCTGGGGTGGCACTTCGGCTCCACGGGAGGCTGAGCAGGAGTCAGGTGTGGGAGACCCCACCAACGCCTCCCCAGGAATTGGGGCCCTCCCAGGGATCAGGGTTCCCCCCCGGGACTGGGGGTCTCTTCAGGACAGGGGCAGGGAGGGCCCACAGTGGCTGGTGATGCCCGGCCGTGCCAGGAGCACGTGTCACCCAGAGGATGCGGGCTCTGTGCCCCGGCACGGGCGGCACCCGTTACCTCTGGGGTGGGGCACCTGGCGTCAGCCGTGTCCTGAGTGGGGTCAGGGGTTTGTACCTGCTGGAGGGGCCCTGGGACCTGCAGGCAGGTTACTGGGAGGTACTGGGATGTCGTGGGGCCCTTGGTTCCACCTGCGTAAGCATTTCGGGGGGGTCACTAGTGTTTATTTGAGTGTAGGGCGAGGCAGTGGCCGGCCGGTAATGATTAACCCCGGGCTGAGCCAGAGGCTGAGGCCCCCCCTGCACGAGGGGCTGGGGGGCTCCGTGTCCCCCCCCATACCCCCACCAGGTCCCGGGGGCTGTGGCTCAGCCCATAGGGTTGGGCAGATGCTGCCCCCACCCCTGCCCGGGATGCCCAGCTACTGTCCCGTCCTGTGCCCGCCCGAGGCTGTGTCCGTTCACGGCACGGGAATGCTGCCAGCGGTGTCCCCCCGAGCCGGGGGAGCGCGGGGGGACCCACCCTGGTGGTGGTGGTGGTGATGCTGCTGTGGGGGCCGCATCGGCGCGGTGGCACCCCTGTGCGATGCGGGGCAGAGGAACCCCCCTCCCTGGAGCCGGCGGTGGGGTGGGGCCTCTCCACCTGCTCCAGGTGCTCTATAAAGCTCCGGTCGCCGCCGAGCCGCCAGTTCCGGATCCCTGGATCGAGGTGTGCGCCGCCGGCTAACGGGAGAGCAGCCACCGCCCAGCCCCGCCAGGCGCTGGGACCCTCCGGATGAGCCCCATGGCGTTCACTGCCCTTCTGCTGCTGCTGCTGCTGGGCACAGGTGAGGGGCTGGGGCACCCCGAGCCAGGAGGAGCTGGGCTGCGACCCGGGCAAGTGGGGAGGTACCGGGCCAGGGGGAGAGGAGTGGGGTCTCTTTCAGTGTGAGGACCAGGGGACACCAGAGCCAGTGGCACCCCGGCAGCAGGGACCTTGTCACCTGTCCTGGTCTGGCTCCGGGGTGCAGCACCGCAGGGCTGGTTGTGCCCAGCAAAGCCAGGACCTGGGGGCTCAAACCACGGCCCCTTCTCTGCCGTGTCCGGGGCTGGGCTGTGCCGGGACCAGCCGGAGCAGGCTGTGCCCGGGGCTCGCAGGCTGGAATGCAGGTGTGTCCCGGTGAGCACCCGGACCCCGGGCTCTCCTCCAGTGCCGCCGGCTCCTGCAGCACCCGCTGAGAACCTGCCCGGGAGCTGCCTGTGCTGGCCCACAGCCAGGCCAGGCGGGTCCGGGGGCACAGGGGGCACCCCACCCTTCAACCCACAGCAAAGGAGGCTTTATTGGGGTGGTGCCTGAGCCCCACAGCGTGGCAGGGTCACCCCAGGATCTGGGGGTCTGCAGGGCTGGTGCCAGTGCCCAGGTGACACTGCCTGGACCCTTGGAGGTGTCACACGTGCCCAGCACCAACCACAGTCATGGGATATTCCTGAAGGTCTCGTGGGCAGCAGGAGCCACTGGTTCTTGGCTCGTGTGGATCACGATGCTTCCTGCAGTGTCCAGCTCTGTTGGGCAAAACCTTCCCAAGTTGTGGCTGCAGCTGCCAACTCCTGGTGTTTCCTCCAGGTACATGTGCCGTGCCCACGGAGACGACCGTGGAGATGGAAACGGCCGAAACGACCGCCACGGAGATGACCACGGAGACCACCACCCGCACCTTGACCGCTGCTCCTCCTGTCTTCACCAAAAGCACAGGAGGCAGCAGGTCCCCACCCGCTCTCTTCCCCCACGCCACCGTGTTCCCTGGCAAAAACACCACGGACTTCCAGTCCGGCAACCACTCCTTGGGCAATGGCACCGCAGTGCCCGTCCCCGGCAGCCCAGCCATCTCCCACCCCAATGCCACCTCAAACAGCAGCAGCTGGGCTCCCCACCTGGGCACCAACAGCAGCTCTGCCGCTCCCACCACCGTGGATGGCAGCAACTCCAGCGCCAACGGCAGCACCAGCGCTCAGGTCCCTCCCACCCGGACAACCTCTGTGACAGCCGAGGGCAGCACGGCTCACAGGCAGACCCCCACCGGGGGCGGTCCCAGCCCCAGCAAAGCCACGGCCCGGCTCCCCGCTGCCGTCCAGCTGCTCGCCCGCGTCCCACTGTCCTTCCGCATCATCAACAGGAGCTTCAACGAGAGCCTGCGTGACCCCACGTCGGAGCAGTACCGGAGCCTGAGCCGCACTGTCCTGAACATGGTGAGTCCTGGGAGCTCTGCCCGCACCAGCAAACCCCCCCGGCTGTGCCAGGGAGGAGCTACCTCACCCTGGGGCTCACCCTGAGCATCTGCTCTGCCAGCGGCTCCAGCTGCGTGGGAATGGGAAGGGTGGGGTGTCTGTGGGGAGGTGGCGGATGGGTGTCTGTGGGGAGGTGACAGATGAGGTGTCACCGTCACCCCAATGCTTCGTTCCAGTTTGAACACGTGTTCGGCTGCGCGGGCTGTGCAGGCACACAGACCTACATGGGGTGCAGTGAGCTGCAGTACAGGTGAGCAGCAGCAGTGTCCTGGCACACATATCCTGCCTGGTGCTGAGCCCCTCGGGGGGTGATCTGGGCACTGACACCTCCTCCCACACAGCCAGGGCTCGGTGAAGGTGCAGTCCACCCTTGTGTTTGGGAATGGCAGTGACACTGTCACCCCCAACGCTGCCGAGCAGCGCCTGAGGAAGAGCCTGGACCAGAATGGCTTCATCATGGGCCTGCAGCTGGACAGCATCCAGAGTGAGTGGGGGCTCTGGGACAGAGTGGGAGGGCAGATGGAGCCCGGGGTGGGGTCAGAGGGCTCTGCAAATGCTACCCTGTCCTGGCTGGGGCTCTTTGGTGCTGAGACAAGCTCGGGGCTCACAGCAGGCAGAGCCAGTGCAGGTTCCCAGTGCCCACAGTGGGCAGCACTAGGAAGAGCAAGTGGACTCCGTGGGGGAGGGCTCAGCCCCTGATGCCCCATCCCGGGGGTCTCTCAGGGCTCTGTCAGGCTCTGCCCGTGGTGCAGACTCAGCTCTGCTCCTTTCAGGCTCCACAGAGGTGACGTCCCCAGCACCGGTGCCCGTGGTCCCAGACTGGGCCATTGCTCTGCTGGTCCTGGTCAGCATCCTGGTGCTGCTGAGCCTCTTCACCTGCCTCCTCCTGATGGTGAGGTCCAATCCCCATCCTCATCTGTGTTCTGCCAGTGAGTCCCCTGTCCCCATGCCCCAGGCCCTGACCCCTTCTCTCTCCCCCAGTCCTCCTGCACTTGCCGCCGGAAAAGCCGAGGGAAGCTGGACCTGCTCAGCCAGAAGGATTCCTACCACCCCATGGCTGAGTACCTCCAGTACCAGAGCCACGGGCGCTACGTGTCCCCCAACAGCAAACCCAACCCCTACAGCCAGGTGAGAGCGAGACCCCCATCCCCGGGGTCCGGCTGCTGTGGGGTGGGGGCAGAGCAGGGGTACATCCCCTGGTTAGTGGCTAACGGAGCCGGGATGGGTGTCCAGGGAGCTCGTCCCGCGCCGGGCTCGCCCGGAGGTGAGGGTAACTTTCACGCCTGGCTGGAGCCGCGTGGGGAGCGGGTGCGCGGCCGGCGCGGGCAGACCCTGCCCGGCTCCGGGGAGCTCCCCGCGACCTTGGGCGGCCGCTCCCCCTGCCCAGCCCTGGCAGCATTGCAGGGCTCGCTGCCTGCCCGCGCTGCCCCTTCTCCTGCTCAGCTGCATCCCAACCCGCCCCTCGGCTCTCCTGGTGTTGCAGCATCCTCTGCCGCGGGCGGGGAGCGGGGATGGGGGCACTCAGGGCTGGCGGCGGGGCTGATCCCCACAGCCCGCACCCCAACCCACACCAGCTCCGAAAATGGAGCTGCAGGTGCCGCGTCGGGAGCTGCCCGCAGGCACGAAGAACTCCCCTGGGCAATGTGGGGCACAGAAGCCGCCCCGTTCCCCCCCTCCCCGTACCCTGCGCTCCCCCCAGGCCGGGGCCGCGGGCGGGGGCCGAGCGTCCAGCTGCTCGGCTCCCTGCGAGCAGCTCACCCTGTGCAAATACCAGGGGCCTGGGTAAATATTTACCTTCTCACTCGCCGGGCCGGCTTATCGTGTGAGAACACGGCCGGGGCCAGCGCGGCTCCTCCCGTGAACGGGGTGGGGGGGCCGGTTTGAGGTGCCCGTGTGGGCCTGGGGTGCCCACGGTGCCCGTGGCTGGGGGGCAGCTGCCCGCCACGCTGTTTTTGGCTGCCCACAGTGGCCGTGGGGAGGGTGTGGGGGGTTCCCCTGCTGCCTCCGGGGGAGGGGGCTCAGCCCAGCCCTGACACCGCTGCATTTTTCCTCCCCCCAAGGTGGCCGGCAGCAGCACCACGAGGGCCGGCACCTTCACCTACACCAACCCTTCCGCCGGCTCCGACAACCTCTGAGGCACACGCTGGGACGGAGGGCGGCTGCCGAGGGGAGGGGGCAGCTGCAGCCCCCCGCTCCCGGGGGAGCAGCACCGGCCCCGGGCACATCCCCCGGTGCTGCTCGGCCCCTCGCCGCGGGCAGCGGGCGCTGGATGGTTCTGGAGCAGCCGGATTCGTGCATATGACAGAACTGGATGAACGACGATTGGGGGCGGGAGGGAGGGTCCCCCGCACCCCACAGTCCTCGCTTGGCTTTGCAACCCCGTTCCGTGCCGGGGGCCGGGCTCGGGCTCCCCCTGCACTCACCCCTGGGGATTCAATTGCTCTTTTTGTGGTGTTGTTTTACATAAATATCTCTGTTTGGGGGGTGTTGGTGCCGGGCTCGGCTCGGCGGGGTGGCACGTCCTGGGTGGGGTGGCAGGTCTCGGCCGGGGTATATTTATCACAGTTACAATAAAAGGATGGGGGCAGCCACGTGTCCCCAGGGCTGTGCTGGGGGGCTCCCCTTGGGCTGTGACAACAGGGGGTGACTCCAGCTCGGGCAGTCGCTCTCACTTCTCAATCCAGGCAGTCCTGGGGTTGGTGCCGGGGGTGTCACTGTGCCCCCAGTCCCCGTGTCCCTCTGGGTGTGACGTGTCTGCTGAGCCCCATCCCTCTGAGCCCTCCTGCACTCTCGGTTTCTGTTCACGATCTGACGGGTCTCGTTTGACGTTTGACACGTCCCGTTTCCCCACGGCTGCACAGCTGGAATGTGACAGAGCCGACGGGGCCGCGCAGCTGCACGGGCTGCACGTGTGTCACCGGGTGCATGTGGCATGTCCTGCCCCCCTCCCCTGCCTGCTCCAGGCTGGAGGTCCTCCAAACCCTGAGGGAGCCCCAAAAAGGCTTTGGGGGCTGCTGGAAGGAGGGGGGCACGGCTGGAAGGTGGGATGTGCCGAGGGGCAGCATGGTGGCCCCAGCAGGGCTGTGTGTTGGGCTGTGCCGGGGAACAAGCCTTGGGAATGCCACGCCTGGAGCACAGTGCTGGCCCTCTGGCAGTCCCAGTTTGGGCTGGGCCCATCCTGGGCACTGGGAGGGTTTTGGCAACCACTGAAAAGGCAGAAAAACAAGGAACCAAACCTTCCCCTAAGAAATTCCATGTGGGTGCAGGCACAGAGCCAGTGCTTGGCCAGGAACACCCTTGGGACCAGCCCAGTGACCGGTGGACAGCTCTGGGTGGGGGACACTGCTGTGCCAGGTGCCCAGAGAGCCTGGTATGTGCTGGGAGGTGTCAGAGCTGTGCTGGGCTGTTGGTGAGAGGCTGGGGGGCCTCTGGGGAAAGGAGGGCTGCCCAGTGCCCCAAGGCTCGGCTGTGGGGTGGGGGGTGCACTGATGGGGGGCTGTGGTACAGGGTAGCATCCCCCTGTAATCCATGCTGCCAGCTGGGGATGGGGTTGTGTGCCTGGGGCAGAGCCCTGTGGAGAGCAGGGGGGTGCCTGGCATTGCTGCTGCCCCTCCTCAGTCCCCCCCCTCACCCTCCCCACCCTCCAGCCTTGGGCAGGGCCCCAGGAATCGAAACAGGCACCAGGGTTGGGCCCTACAAAGAGCTGCCTGTTCACAGGGAGCCCGACCCTACGGCCCCCTCACCTTCAAACATAAGGGTGGGGTCCCCAGGGGCAGGCACCAGCCTGGGGGGGCCCTGCCCCACGTGGCCCTTCCACCTGCCATGCAGTGTACCCAAGTGGGGTTCCAGCCCTGTTACCCACCCTGAGAGGATGCCTCAGCCTCCCCAGCTGGACTGTGCGCCTTTGGGACTCCCCAGAAATGCTGCAGGGGTTTGGTTTAGGCCCAGCAAGGCGATGACCTGTCCAGGAGCCCCCCGACACCTCAGGATGGGGTGGCAGTGACCACGTGGCCGAGCAGAGCACGGGCAGGACCTGACACGTCAGCGCTGCCTGGGCTGGGCAGGATTGGCCCCTGCTGGGCACAGGCTGAAGGACGGCCCAGACCCACAGCACTCCAACACCACAGACAGCCCAGCCCCACGGTCAGCCTGGTCCCACGGCCCCCCAGGCCCACAGACAGACCGACCCCACGGCCTCTGGCTCGCCAGCCCTATGGTCAGCCCAGGAGCCCCACAGCTCCCTGACCCCAGGGGCAGCCCAGCCCCACAGCCCCCTGGCCCCATGGACAGCCCGACCCCATGGACTGCCTGCCCCACAGCTGCCCTCCACGGCAGGGAGGCTCCCGAGGAGTCTGGCATCGCAGTTTATTGTAGGAAACCATGAAAATACAGCGATTGTTGTAACAGAACCCAGGAGAAACGACAGCAGCTCGGACAGATCCCGGCACGGGAGCTGCCAGCACGGCCCCCGCGGCGCGTGGGGCTCCCCTGGGCGGGTCGGATCCGGACCCCGCGGCCCCAGCCCGCCCCGGCCGGGTGCGGTTTGGCACCGAGCGGTGTAACGGGGGCCAAGCGTGGCCCTCGGAGTACGTGCAGGCAGGGCACAGGCAGGGCTGGCCAGGCACATGGCTGCCCAAGGACAGGGCAGAGAGGGGGCACCGGGAGCCCACGGGAGGGACCCCTCGGTGGCTGTGGCCGGGGGCCGTGCCCGGCCGGATGAGCCGCATTGAAAACGAGCCATTTTACAAAACGTCTTCACACTTTGTTCCAGCCCCGTCTCCCCCCCGCCCTCTCCCCTACCCCGGCTGCCTCCCCCACCCCAGCCAGCGCCCAGCCTCTCCCCTCCACCGTCACCCCCACTGTCACCTGCCTCCCCCCTCCCTGCGCAGCCCCGTCCCCCTCCCTGACCCGTCTCTGGGGCTGACCCTCTGCCAGCCCTGCCCGCAGCCCCAGCCCAGAGCAGCCTGGGGCCGAGCTGGGGCGAGGGGCAGGCAGACAGGGCGAGGAGGGGACGGCAGAGCTGTCCCCGTCCCCCCCCATCCCACGAAACAAACACCTGGCCTGTCCCCAGCAGCGGCAGGGCCGGGACTGCCCACCCTGTGCTCTGCTCCCTGTCCCCCCGGCCCCGGAGCTCCCGGGGGGGCACAGCCGGGGGCGCGCGGGGAGCGCGGGCACGGCTCAGTCCAGCTTGGGGAAGCCCCCGATGGTCACTTTCCGCTCCTGCTTGTTGGCCACCAGCTCCTGGAGGTGCAGGGCCCCGCCCCCGATGAAGCAGAAGGCGGGGCAGACGGGCCCCGAGCAGTCCACGCCGCACTCCCAGAGCTCGCGGAAGGACACGGCGTCGTAGAAGCTCACCTTGCCCTGCTCGTAGTCCAGGCAGATGCCGATGCGGGGGGGCAGGGGCACGGTGCAGCCGTTGGGGTCGCGGGAGGTGAGCGCCGAGCCGTGCGACAGCAGGATCTTGCCCATGCCGATGGTGAGGAAGGCGTAGGGTGGCGGCGCCTCCACCGTCGTGTCCTCGGCCCCGCTGTCGTGGCCGCTGTCGGGGTCGTACCTGCAGCAGGAGGACAGGTGAGTCCTGACACCGACACACACGGGACGGGACGGAGCTCCCCCCCCCAACCCAGCGCCTGCTGTGGAGGCAGGAACAGGCAGAGGACCCTCCCTGCCCCCCGTTCACCGCCCCGCTCACCTGGGGCTCACCACGTCCTGCGGCACCTGGAACCACTCCTGCAGCTTGCTCTCCAGCCCCACGCCCACCTTCACCAGGTAGGAGCTGGGGTCCACGCAGCAGGCCCAGTAGCTCTTGCCCTGGGTGATGGCCACGTCGCCGATGACCAGGTCGATGGAGAGGTGGCAGCTGGTCATCAGGCGCTCGGCGGCGAAGAGCATGGGGATGCCGGGGACGCTGCGCACCGCGCGCTGGTCCTTGCTGATGGCCAGCCGGTCCCGGTTGAAGCCCCAGCGGTTGTCCAGGAAGAAGTTGAGGACTGCGGGGAGGAGAGGAGGAGGAGGGTGAGCGGGGTGACACCCCGGGGCGCTCTGCGGGTGCTCCGAACCCCCCGGCCCCGCTCACCCGGGGCGGGCGGCGTGTGCAGGTAGATGTCCTCGCTGTACTCCCCGAAGCCCGCCTTGTTGTAGCCCTTCACCCGCAGCACGTAGACGCTGTCGGTGTCCAGGTACTCGACGAGGGCGCAGGTGCCGCGCACCTCCTCCCGCCGCTGCCACAGCTTCAGCCCCTTGGCCTTGGCGTCGGTCTTGCGGAACTCCACTGTGTAGTGCCAGGCGGGCGGCGAGTGCTGCGGCAGCCGCCAGCACAGGAAGATCTGGTCGTAGGTGTAGGTGCGCTGCGTGTCGATGACGGGGGCCTCGGGCGCTGCGGGGAGAGGCACCGGCGGGCATCAGGCAGCATCCCCCCCACCGCGGGCGGGGAGGCGGCCGGACGCAGGGACGGGGGCATTCCGGACGGACGGACGGACGCACAACCAGCGGAGTCTAAGGGGGGTCTGACTGCGGAGACCGTGTGTCGGCACCGGAGGAGAGCGAGAGTCGGGGAGACAGAGGAGCTGCTGCTGTGGGGCTCCAGGGACCAGACAGGCCGAGTGCAAGTCGGGAGGGAGGAGAGAGAGAGAGAGAGAGAGAGAGAGAAGAGGAGGAAGAGATGGGGATGGTGGGTGATAGGGGATGGGGATGGGAATGGAGGGGGAAGAAAATGGGATGAGGAGGGGGGTGGAAACTGGGCAAAGAGAGGGACAGAAATGGGGTGAGAGTCGGATGGAAATAGGGATAGAAGGGGAATAGAAATAGGGGGAGGATGGGGCAGAAATGGGGCAAGGATGGGGTGGAAATGGGGTGCAGACAGAAACGGAAATGGGGTGAGAGGGAGACAAATGGGGCAAGAAGGGGGATGGGAATGGAGCAAGGAGAGGGATGGAAATGGAGAAAGGAAGGGGACAGGAATGGAGTGAGGGGGAAAGGAAATGGGGTGAGGATGGGGCAGAAATGGGGCAAGGATGGGGTGGAAATGGCACAAGAGGGGAACAGAAATAGGGTGAGGAAGGGGATGGAAATGGGGGAAGAGGAGGATGGGAACAGAATGGGAAGAGGGGGGATGGAAATGGAGCGAGGAATGGAAACAGGGCAAGGAAGGAGATAGTAATGGGGTGAGGATGGGGCAGAAATGGGGTGAGGTGGGGGGGATAGGGCAAGGATGGGGTGGAAATGGGGCAAGTGATGGTGGAAATGAGGTGAGGAGGGGATGGAAATGGGGCAAAAGGGAAATGGAAATGAGGTGAGAAGGGGCAGAAAATTGGGTGGTGAATTGGACAGCAGTGAGGTGAGAGTGGGACAGAAATGGGAAGGGATGGAAATAGGGCATGAGGGGATGGAAATGGGGCAAGAGGGGAATGGATATGAGGTAACGAGGGGGCAGAAATGGGGCAACGAGGGGGCAGAAATGGAGTAAGGAGTGGGATGGAAATGGGGCAAGAGGGGAATGGAAATGGGGTAACAAGGGGGCAGAAATGGAGTAAGGAGTGGGACGGAAATGGGGCGAGAGGGGGATGGAAATGGGGCGAGGAGGGGGATGGAAATGGGGCGAGGAGAGGGTGGGAGGGCAGGAGGAGCGGCAGCAGATGGAGGAGGCAGAGCCACCGGCTGCCAGCGCCTGCGGGCAGGACGGGCATGGAGGATGGTGGCGGAGCAGGGCCAGGGTGGGAACGGGATGGAGGGATGGAGGGATGGGAAGAGAGAGCGGGGCGGCTCTAGGGCAGGGGTGTGACTTGCCTCAGTTACTTCGGTGATGCCTCGGCAGCGGCCGCAGCCTATAAACAAAGAGAGGTAGAAGCAGGTCTGAAACGTGTCGCCAGGGGTCCGGCAGGGCCACGCGGCTCCTGCCCTGCGGGAAGCGCCTGCCCGGCAGCGGGGCAGCTCCGTACTCACCCACCGGCACTCCTGCTGCCCTCACCTGGCACCACGGCCCTGCCTGTCTGCTCTGGCACAGGGCAGGGCGGGGATCTTTTTTGGGGGCTGCTGGGGCGGGGGGGCCGTCCCTGACGGGGAGGGGGCACCGGCAGATCCGCGAGCGCCTGCCCGAGCGCGGCCCTGGGCGGCGGCCGAGGCCGAGCTGCGGCTCCGAGGCGGGCAGGGAACCGCTCTGCCCGCGGGGGCTGCGCCTCCGCACGGGGCACAGCCGGTGCCCGGGTCCCGCTGCCTTTACCTCGGATGAAGGCCAGGTCGGTGAGCAGCTTCAGCTCCCTGCTGACGTCCAGCTGGAAGTGGCTGAAGGAGGCTGTGGCTGCAGGGCGGAAGCTCTGCAGCGAGTCGGTGGCCCTGAGGATCCTGCAGTGCCAGAGAGTGGGAATGTTTGGGGGGGGGCACCATGGGCACCAGAGTGTCCTGACCCCCCCCGGCAGCCCCGTGCCCACAGCCTGGTACCTGTTGTGCAGCTGCTTGGCAGCCTGGACAAAGCAGGGGTGGTCAGTCTCCTTCAGCACCTCCTGGGCGTAGCCCACCATGCCCGAGTTCTCCAGCATGGCCTGGTGCTCCCGGATCTGGCCGTGCAGGCTGGCCAGCCGCTCCTGCTGGCACTCCTCGATGGCCTGCAGCAGGGTGGCCCTCTTCTCCTCCAGCATGGCACAGAGCGCCTGGATCATCTGTGACACCTCCTCCTTGGCCTGCGAGCCATTCACCTGCCAGGCACGGGCACGGCAGGGTCAGCGTGTGGCACAGCCTGGGACTGGAGGGGATCGGGCTGGCCGTGCCACCCCTGCCTAGGGACAGCTCAGGGCCAGGCAGGCACCTTCCCCCCTCACCTCTGTGTGCTTCACTGTCTCCTCTAGCTCGGCAATCTGGGTCTGCACCGTGTCCTGGCTGCTCAGGATGTAGGCGAGGCTCTTCGTCAGCTTCTCCTGCAGGAAGGTGGTGAGGTGAGGTGAGGTGAGGTGTCAGCAGCCCCCCACCTCCACCTTGCCCCCCCCTGCACCAGGGCTCTGTGGTGCCCCCAATTCACAGCCAAAGCCCAGTCTGCCCCAGCAGCCCTTACCCTGAGGGCCTGGTAGGCGCTGAGCACCGGGGTGATCTTGTGGCTGGTGTGGGTGCGGCGCACGCGGCAGAGCTGGCACACGAGCCGCTGGCAGGTCTTGCAGTAGTGAGTCACCTCCTCCTTGTGCTCTGGGCACATCAGCCCCTGCACGGGCACAGTGGGGCTCAGAGGGGCTCTGCAACCCCCTCCCCCACAGGATACCACCCCTGCACTTCCAAGTCATAGAATCACAGAATCATGGAATGGTTTGGGTTGGAAGGGGACCTTGAACATCATCTCGTTCCAACCTTCCACTAGCCCAGGTTGCTCCAAGCCCCGTCCAACCTGGCCTTGGACACTTCCAGGGATGGGGCAGCCACAGCTTCTCTGGGCAACCTGTGCCAGGGCCTCACCACCCTCACAGTAAAGAATTTTTTCCTAATATCTAATCTAAACCTACTCTCCTTCGATTTGAACCCATCCCCCCGTGTCCTGTCGCTCCAGACTCTCCTAAATAGTTTTACCCCATCTTTCCTGCAACTTCCCTTCAGGTACTGGAAGGCTACAATTAGGTCACCCCAAAGCCTTCCCTTCTCCAGGCTGAACAATCCCAGTTCTCTCAGCCTTAATCCCAATTCCCTCAGCCTTAATCCCCCCGTGGGGGAAGGAGGACCCGCAGGGGAGGCCGTACCTTGGGGCGGAAGGTGAGGGTGGGGGGCGTGGGCTCGTGCTGGGCTTTCTGGGTGCCCCAGGGGTGGTAGAGCTTGAAGCACTCGTTGCAGAAGCTGGACTTGCACTCGGTGCAGCCCTTGGTGGCCTCCAGCTGCGGGGGCTTGCAGAACTGGCACATGATGGCCGCGCTGATGTTGATGGTCTGCCGGTACCGCTCCACCACCCGCTCCAGCGTCAGGTTGCGGAACAGGCTGCCCAGGCCCCTCTCCCCCAGGTCCACGTCCCGCTGGCAGGCCGGGCACGGGAAGCTGACGGTCTGGGGGTGCACAGCCCCCCGCTTGCGCCCCGGGTAGGTGCCGAAGCCTACGGGAGGGAGGAGAGGAGGGGGTGTCAGTGGGGGCCCTTCCAAGGGTAGCCCAGGGTGCCCTCCCTGTCCCCATCCCTTCCAGTTGTCCCCATCCCCAGGCCCTCCAGCCATCCCTGTCCCCAACTCCTTCACCCGCCCACATCCCCTCCAGCCACCCCTGTCCCTCTGCCCTCCAGCTATGCTGTCCCTTCTCCAGCCATCCTCCTCCCCTCCAGCCACCCCCATCCCTTCCAGCCATGCCTGTCCCTGCTCCCTCCAGCTGTCCTCGTCCCCTCCAGCCACTCCTCTCTTCTCCAGCCATGCCTGTGCCCTCTGTTGTTCCTGTCTCTTCTGCCATCCCCTCTAGCTGTCTCCATCCCCAACCCCTCCAACCATCCCTATCCCCTCCAGCCACCTCAATCCCCTTCGGCCACCCCCAACCCCTCCAGCCATGCCTGTCCCCATTCCCTCCTGCTGTCCCCATCCCCTCTGGCCATTCCCCTCTTCTCCAGCCATTACTGTGCCCTCTGTTGTACCTCTGGTGTCTCATCTGCCCTCCTCTCCAGCTGTCCCCACCCCCTCCAGCCGTCCCTGTCCTCTCCAGCCATCCCCTTCCCCTCTGTTGTCCCTGTCCACTCTACTGTGCCCATCCCCTCCAGCCATCCCCGTCCCCCCCAGCCATCCTTGTCCCCTCCACCCATCCCTGTCCCCGTTCCCTCCATCCATGCCCCTCCCCTCCATCCACCCCGGTGCCCCGTGCCGTCCCTGTCCCCTCTGCCGTGCCCTCCAGCCCCACCTGACTTGAGGAGGCGGTCCAGGCGGTCGGGTTTGGGGACGGCCCTGCGGCCCAGGCGGGGGCTGCGGGTGGAGGGGGTGGCGGCGGGCGAGGTGGGCTCGGAGGTGGGGTCGCAGCAGAGGTGGCCGTGCTGCAGCAGCACCTCGCTGGCACACACGTGGCACACGTTGTGGGTGCAGGGCAGTGCCAGCGGCTGCTTGTACATCTCCTTGCACACCGGGCACACCAGCTCCCGCTCCATGTTCTTCATGCTGGTCTGAGGGCAGAGAGGGGAGCGTCGCCCACTGCCCATGGAACAGGGCTGGCACCAGGGCTGGGATCAGCACCAGGGCTGGGATCAGCACCAGGGCTGGGATCAGCATTAGAGCTGGGATCAACATCAGGCCAGGATCAGCACCTGGGCCAGGATCAGGGCTGGGATCAGCACCAGGGCCAGGATCAGCACCAGGGCTGGGATCAGCATTAGGGCCAGGATCAGCATCAGGGCCAGGATCAGCATCAGGGCCAGGATCAGGGTTGGGACTGGCACCGGGGCCTGGACCAGGATCGGGGCTAGGACCAGCACCAGGGGCAGGGGCAGGGCTGGGGCCAGCACCATCAGGGTCAGGATAAGCATCAGGGCCGGGATCAGGGCCGGGACCAGGATCAGAGCCAGGATCAGCATCAGGACCAGGATTAACATCAAGGCCAGGATCAGGCCTGGGACCAGTATCAGGACTGGCACTGGGGCCAGCATCAGGACGTGGCCCAGGGCTGGGCTGGGGTTGGGAACTGAGGCCACACCAGGACCAGGACTGAGGCTGGCACCGGCACCAGGACCAGGACCAACATCATGGCCAGGATCAGGCCTGGGACCAGCAGCATGGTCAGGATCAGGAGCAGCACTGGGACCAGGGCTGGGCTGGGGTTGCGGGCTGAGGCTGAGATCACAGCAGGGTCAGGATCGGGCTTGGGAACAGCACCAGAGCCAGGACCAGTATCAGGACCAGGGCTGGGGTGGGGATGAGGACTGGGTCCAGCATCACAGCCAGGATCAGGCCTGGGACCAGCAGCTTGGTCGGGATCAGGAACAGCACTGGGACCAGAGCCAGGATGGGGCCCAGGGCTGGGATGGGATTGGGGTTGGGACTGGGCCCAGAGCAGGGCCTGGATCGGGTCAGGATCAGGACTGGCACTGGGATGGGAATGGAGACCACCACTGGGATCAGCACCAGGATGGGGCCCAGGGCTGAGACGGAGATGGAGACTGGGGCTGGGATGGAGATGAGGACCAGCACCGGGACCAGTGCCAGGATGAGGGCTGGGATGGATGCTGGGATGGAGCCCGGGGCTGGGATGAGGATGGGCTGGGGCTGAGGGTTGGGATGGTGCTGGGGACCGGGATGGGGCTGGGACCTGGGATGGGGATCAGGATGGGGATGGGATCCAGGATGCAGATGGGATCTGGGATAGGGATGGCATCTGGGATGGGATCCGGGATTGGGCCCGCAGCAGAGCCCGGATTGGGCCCGGCACTGGGACCAGCGCCAGGACTAGGCTGGGAACCAGGATGGGGGCCGGGATGGGGTCAACCCCCCCCCACCCCCGGTGCTCCGGGTGCTCCCGGCTCGGCCGTAGCTCGGTGCGGGCGGGGAGCCCGGATCCGACCCTCCCCGGGGGTTCGCTGCGGTGAACCGGGCTGCGGGTCCGCCGCCCGCCCACCCCTCAAGGGCATCGCCCCCCCACCCCGCGTTGCCACGGCGACCCGGTACCGGGGGGACCCTGGTCCTCCCCCCGCCACCCCCCATCCTCCGCCGCCGCGGGCGCTCACGCTGATGCGGACGAGCGCGTCCATGATGGAGGTGAAGGTCTGCAGGTCCTCGCCCTCGGCCATGGTTCCGCTCCCCGCGCCCGTGCCCGCGGCGGCGGCGGCAGCAGCGGCGGCCGCGATCGCCCCGGTGCGTTGCAGGGAGCGGCGGAGCCGGGGAGGGAGGGAGGGAGGGACGGACAGGAGGGAGGGGGGACGGCGGTGGCGCGCATGCTCGGCCCGGCGGCACAGGGGGGCGGCGGCACCGGGAGGTGGCACCGGGGATGCTCCCGCCGCACCGACGGGCATCCCCCGCCGGCAGCGCGAGGAGGGCGGCGCGGCTCGCGGAGCGGCGCCTTGGGGCGGGTGGGGTGCGGGCGGGATGGTTTGGTACCGGGGGTAATACCGGGGACAGCACCGGGGGTGGCAGCGGGGGGGCTCCCGCCGGGGGTCCCGGTGCCGGTGCCGGGGGTCCCGCAGCGCCGCTCCCCGCCGCCAGGGGGCGCCCCGGACGGCGGGGGAGCTGCAGTACCGGTAACGGCCACCGGGGGGGGCCCCCCGAGCGCCGCGCCCGCCACCGGGAGGGGAGGGGCGGCCCGCGCATGCGCAGAGCCGCCTCTCCCGTGGTGCTGCCGTGTCCCTGCGCAGTGCGCATGCGCGCGGTTCCGGCACCGGCACCGGGACGGGACGGGGGGACAATGGGTGAGGGGGGGAAAGACGGGATAATGGGATACTGGGGGTGAAGGGGAGCGGGTAGGGTGGGTGGTGGAGCGGGGATAATGGAGGGAGTGGGGAAGCGGGGGTAATGGGGGCCGGGGGGTAACGGGGCAATGGGGTAACGGGGATGAGGGGGGCCGGGGGTAACGGGGCAATGGGGTAACGGGGGTGATGGGGTAACGGGGGTGATGGGGTAACGGGGGTGATGGGGGCCGGGGGTAACGGGGCAATGGGGTAACGGGGGCAATGGGGTAACGGGGCAATGGGGTAACGGGGGTGATGGGGGCTGGGGGTAACGGGGGCGGGGGGGCGCGAAGGGTGACGTGAGTAATGGGGGCAATGGGGCAGGTGGGTAACGGGATTAACGGGGGCTGGGGGGTAAAGGGGGGAAATGAATGGGGCAGTTGGGAATAGGGGGTAATGGGAGGGTTGGGGGTAACTGGGCAGGGGGAAATAGGGGAAGGGGGGTAATGGGGGTGATGGGGAAAGGAGGGGTAGCAGGAAGCGCCGTGGGTAATGGGGGCTGGGGGTAACGGGGGCAAGGGGGGTGTAACGGGGCAGGGGGGTAACGGGAGCTGGGGGGGGTAACGGCGGTAGGAGGGGAATGGGAGCGGGGGGAAATGGGGCGTTGGGGAAATGGGGGGTAACGGGCGTGGGGGTGACTGCACAGGGGGAGATGAGGGAACAGGGGATAATGGGGGTGAGGGGGATAACGAGGGTGGGAGGAGCATTGGGGTGTAGGGAGGGCAGTGTGTGGAGAGGGGCAGGGTAGAATGGGGTTGGGGGAGAAATGGGGCAAGCGGGGCAGGAAAAGTAACGTGGGGAGTGAGGAAGGGGTGGTAACAGGGGTAGGGAGGTGGCATGTGGAACAGGGCAGGGTGGAATGGGGCTGGAGGGGAAATGGGTAGGGGGAAATAGGGAATAATGGGGGTGATAGGGAAAGGAGGAGTAACGAGGAGCACCATGGGTAACGGGGGCTGGGCATAACAGGGGTAACCAGGGCAAGGGGGGTGAGAAAGGGCATGTGAGTAACGGGGAAAGGAGGGGTAACAAGGGTGGGAGGGGTAACGGGGAGTAGGGGGAATACCATGTGGAACAGGGGCAGTGGGGGAGTAGGGTTGGGGGGATAACTGGGCAGGGGGAAGTAGGGGAAGGGGGGACAATGGGGGGGTAATGGGGGCAGGGGGCACAGGGCAGCCCTGTGGCTGCAGGGTGGGCTCAGCCCCGAGGGTCCAGCCCTGGTCCCGGTGCTGAGCCGGCCCCGGGCACAGCCGTAGGCACGGGCACGTCCCTGGCGCTGTCGTCGCTGCTGTCCCTGCTGCTCTTCGCCGGGATGCAGATGTACAGCCGGCAGCTCGCCTCCACCGAGTGGCTCACCATCCAGGGGGGGCTGCTGGGCTCAGCTCTCTTCGTCTGCTCCCTCACTGTATCCCTGGGGGGGGGCTCTGGGAATGGGGACCGGGAGTGGGGCTGGGGGACAGGGACAGGGCTGGTGGGGAGGGGATCAGGGCACCAAATCATGGGGCTGGGGGACAGGGACAGGGCTGGTGGGGAGGGGGGTCAGGGCACCAAATCATGGGGCTGGGAGTGGATAGGGGACAGGGACAGGGCTGGTGGGGAGGGGGGTCAGGGCACCAAATCAGGGGGCTGGGAGTGGGGCTGGGGCCAGGGCACTGAATCAGGGGGCTGGGAGCTGCACTAAGGGGGTAGGGACAGGGGACAGGGGAGGAGGGCCAGGAGCAGGGCTGTGGGGGTCAGGGCAGGGAGGAAAGGGGATGGGAGCAGGCTCGGGAGCACAGCAGGTCCCTGTTCTGCCCCTTAACCCCCATGCCCAGGCCTTCAACAACCTGGAGAACCTCATCTTCGGGAAGGGATTCCAGGCCAAAATATTCCCCGAGAGTAAGTGCTGTGGGGGAGTGGGAACACATCGGTGTCCAAAGGCCTGTGAGGGGGGTGGTTGTGCTCCAGTGGTGGGAATGGAGGGTCCCAGCCCTGCCCTGGAATCCTGGGAGCTCCCCCTGAGCTTTTCCTGGGCTGTGGGGGGGTTTGTGGCAGCTGGGGCCCCCCCAGCACCTGGGGCAGTGCAGCAGCGTTGTGTCTCTCCTGGTTCTCCGCAGTCCTCACCTGCCTGTTGCTGGCCCTGTTCGCCTCTGGCCTCATCCACCGGGTCTGTGTGACCACCTGGTACGTCCAGAGCTGCTTCAGAGGGTGGGGAGCAGCTGGAGGGACCCTGAGGGGTCACGGAGGGCTCTGGGAGGGGAGCAGGGCACTGGGAAGGGCTGCCAGGGACCCCCGGGGACCGGTGAGAACGACGGCACGGTGGGACGTGAGGGGAGGGTGTTTCAGAAGGGCAGGAGAGTGGGATCCAAGGGAAAAGTGTTTGGGAGGAGCAGAGTGGCCTACGAGGGGAATGTGCTTAGGAAGGGCAGCACAGGGGAATCCAAGGGGAAGGTGTTTCAGAAGGGGAGGAGAGTGGGATCCAATAGGAAGGTGTTGGTTGAGAAAGGGCAGGGGAGTGAGATCCAAGGGGAAGGTGTTTTTCGAAGGGCAGGAGAGTGGGATGCAAGGGGAAAGTGCTGGTTTAGGAAGGGCAGGGGAGTGAGATCCAAGGGGAAGGTGTTTAGGAAGGGCAGGGGAGTGAGATCCAAGAGGAAGGTGTTTCAGAAGGGCAGGGGAGTGAGATCCAAGAGGAAGCTGTTTAGGAAGGAGCAGGGGAGTGAGATCCAAGGGGAAGGTGTTTTTTGAAGGGCAGGAGAGTGAGATCCAAGAGGAAGCTGTTTAGGAAGGAGCAGGGGAGTGAGATCCAAGAGGAAAGTGTTTAGGAAGGAGCAGGAGAGCGAGATCCAAGGGGAATGTGTTTTTTGAAGGGCAGGAGAGTGGAATCCAAGGAAAAAGTGTTGGTTTAGGAAGAGCAGCACAGTGAGATCTAAGGGGAACATTTTTTGAAGGGCAGAGGAGGGGGATCCCAGGGAAGGTGTTTAGGAAGGGCAGAGGAGGGGGATCCCAGGGAAGGTGTTTAGGAAGGGCAGAGGAGGGGGATCCCAGGGAAGGTGTTTAGGAAGGGCAGAGGAGGGGGATCCCAGGGAAGGTGTTTAGGAAGGGCAGAGGAGGGGGATCCCAGGGAAGGTGTTTAGGAAGGGCAGAGGAGGGGGATCCCAGGGAAGGTGTTTAGGAAGAGCAGCACAGTGGGATCCCAGGGAAGGCATTGGGTGACCCTGGCGTGTTCCTGCCCCCGGCAGCTGAGCAGCCTCTTCCCTTCTTCCCTCGCAGCCTCATCTTCTCCATGGTCGGCCTCTACTACATCAACAAGATCTCCTCCACCCTCTACCAGTCTGCAGCGCCCGTCGCTGCCCCCGCCAAGGCCGTGGGCAAGGGCAGGAAGAGGAATTGACGTCCTGGTGCCCCTTCCCGGGGCAGCCCCCTCCCCGTGGCCACTCCGGGACTCGCCCCCACCCAATAAAGCCATTTCTTTGTAGGTTCTTGTCGTGGGTTTGGCTCCTCCACCAGCTCCCAGCCCCGGGTCCTGTGCCCTGCTGGAGCAGCCCTGGAGCTTGGGGTGGGTTCTGGGGGTGGGCAGGGGGGGAATCTGCCTGGACCTGCAAGGAAGGAGCATCCCAGTGGAGCCAGGCAGGTTGGAGCAGGGGCTGGAGCAGGCGGGGGTCTGTTGGGGTGCCAGGGCTTAGGGCTCCAAACCCCTGTGCTGGCACAGCCGAGGCTTGGCAGGGCATCACAGGTCCATCCCCAGCACACCGCGGGGGTCACCAGGGCAGCCCTCAAAGTGAGGTGGGGGGGGGTGGGAACGGCGGCCGTGGGACGGCCGGCAGGACCTGCTCCCACGGCGGGCCCCGCGGCCGGATGCGGAGGAAACCAGATGCTTCCTGTGGCCCCGGCCGCGGCCGACAAAGCCCGGCGCTTCCTGCGGCTCCGGGAGCGGGGCCGGGGCGGGGGTCCCGCCGGGGGTCCCGGGGGTGTCGTCTCCTTCCCCGCCCCGCCGGCAGGGGGCGCCCCGGCACTGCAGCGCCCGGCCCTGGAACTACAGCTCCCGGCGGCCCCCGCGCGGCCGTGACGTCACCGCTGCGACGGGGCGGAGAGCGGCACCGGGAGCGGGATCGCGGCCCGGTCAGGTGGGGGCGGGGCGGCACCGGGACCGGGACCGGCACCGGCACCGGGTCTTTTGGGAGGGCTCAGAGGGGCCCGGCGGGGTTCCGGGTTGGAGGCCTCGGGTGGCTGTTGGGGGGAGACCGGGCCCGGTGCGGTCGGGGCGGGGGGAACCGCGGGTCGGTCCCTCTCTCCCCGTCTCCCGGGTCGCCTCCCCATTCTCCCTCCCCGCTCTCCTCCCCCTCCCCTTCTATTTTTCCGTTTTCTCCCCCACTACCTCCCCCTCTCTCCCAGATCCCTCTCCACATCTCCCCCTCTCCTGACTTCCCTTTCCTCATCTTTCCCGATTTCCCTCTTCCTTCTCTCCCCTCCCCGTCTTCCGGGTCACCTTCTCCCCATTCTCCCTCGCTCCTCCCTCCGGGTCCCCTTTCTCTCCTCTTCTCCTCTGTTCTCCCCCACTATCCCCCCCCCTCCCATTTCTTCTCTCCCGGGATGCCTTCTCCCCTCTTCCCATCTCCCCCTCTCCTGACTCCCCTTTCCCCATCTCTCCCCTCTCTCCCTGCTCCCACCTCCCTCCTCCCCGTCTTCCGGGTCGCCTTCTCCCCATTTTCCCTCCTGGCTCTCCTTTCCCCCCCTTCTCTTCTCCCCCAGTACCTCCCCCTCTCTCCTAGTTCCCCTCTGCTCCTCTCCCCTCTTCCCCTCTCTCTCAGCTCCCCCCTCAGCTCCCTCCTCTTCCCCTCCCCCAGCTCCCCTCTCCTGACTCTCCTTTTCCCATCTCTCCCCTCTCCCCTCTTGTCCTCCCCCTCTCCTCCCTTTCTTCTGTGTTGCCTTCTCCCCATTCTCTCAACCTCCCCTTCCCTTCTCCTCTCTTCTCCCCTTTCCTCCCCTCTCCCTCTTTTCCCTCTCCCAGGCTGCCCTCTCCCCTCTGCCCCTCTCCCCATCTTATCCTCTTCTGACTCTGCTCTTCCCTGGCTCCCCTTCTCCCAGCTCCCCTCTCCCCCTCTCTCCCAGTTCCCCTCTGCTCCTCTCTCCTCTTCCCCCTCTCTCAGCTCTCCCCTCATTTCCCTCTCTCCCCTCTCCCATTTCCCCCTCTCCTGACTCCCCTTTCCCCATCTCTCCTGTCTTGTCCCCCTCTCTCTCCTCCCTGTCTCCTGGGTCGCCTTCTTCCCATTCTCCCAACCTCCCCTTCCCTCTCCTCTCCCAGTTCCCCTCTCCCGGGCCACCTTCTCCCCTCTCCTGACTCCCCTTTCCCCATCTCTCCTCTCTTGTCTCACAACTCCCCTCTACCCCTTCCCCTCTCCCCTTCCCCCTCCCCATCTCCTGACTCCCTTTTCCCCATCTCCCCTCTCCCCTCTCTCTGAGCTGCCCCTCACCTCCCCTGTCCCCTCTCTCCCCAGGCTGCCATGACCAAGCTGGGGCAGTGGCTCTGCGGGCTGGCCCTGCTGGGCTCGGCCTGGGCCGCGCTGGCTCTGGCCCCGCCGGGGCTGCAGCCGCCAGCGCCGCTGCGCCAGGCCCTGCTGCCCCTGCCCGTCTACCTGCTCGTGGGCTTCGGCTGCTACTCGCTGGCCACCGTGGGCTACCGCCTGGCCACCTTCAACGACTGCGAGGAGGCGGCGGCCGAGCTGCAGGAGCACATCAGGGCGGCCCGGGCCGACCTGCGCCGGCGGGGGCTGCGCCTGTGACAGCAACAAAACCCAGGGACGGCGGCTGTGACAGCAACAAAACCCAGGGACGGCGGCTGTGACAGCAATAAAACCCAGGGACGGCGGCTCCGAGCGCTGCTCCGTCATCCCGGGCCACGGGGGGCTCTGATGGGGGGCTCCGATGGGGGCCGAGGGCACTGAGGGTCCCGGGTGCTGCTGGAAGCGCCTCCGGGGGAGTCACTCGGCTCTCCCCACTGCAGGGTGGGTGTCTGGGGAGGGTTTGGAGGGGTCTCTGTGCAGGCTCAGTTTGCCCACCGCCCTGAGGGGCTTTCAGGAGCCCGCCCCTGGCCTCTCCCTCCTCTGGAGAGCTCCCTGGAACTGGGCCCTGGAGGTGGATGCCGGGCCAGGCCTGGCTGCCCTTTAGATGTGGTTGGCCCCTGGCAGGTGGGAGCTGGAGGAGCCTCATCCTGACCAGCCTCACCCCGCTGGCCGCGTTCCCGGGAAGGAGGAGAGGGACTGGCCAGGGTGGAGGGGGCGGCGCAGCCTTTAAATCGCGGCGTGGCCCCTCCCGGGGGTGTCACGGGGAGCTCCCCGCTCCCGCCGGCTCCTCTGCCTATCCAGAGCTCCACAATGAGGAGGGGGCTCTGCCTGGGGGGTGCCCCACACTCGGGGACCCCCAGCCCGGCGTGCCAGGACCTGCCTCCCTGGCTCCTCCAGCCAGAGGATTTTGGGATTTTAACGAGCGGCTGCCCGTCCTCTGCAGAGAGGAGCCGTCGGGAGCGGGAGGGAGGACCCGGGTTAAT
The DNA here is from genome assembly GCF_025592945.1 of Manacus candei. Classification (NCBI taxonomy): domain Eukaryota; kingdom Metazoa; phylum Chordata; class Aves; order Passeriformes; family Pipridae; genus Manacus; species Manacus candei. Next base: position 864,058 of record NW_026138214.1, on the reverse strand, counting down.
TAGCAGGAGTGGCTAATTAGCTGTTTCCTGGGCAGCAGTGGCGGCTGGGAGCAGCGTGGGAAGCTCCCGGCGTTCACCAGCACAGTGATGGCTAAGGAGGGGTGACACCATCCCGGGTTCAGCCACCTGGGAGGGGTTGGTGGAGCTGGGACCACAGGGTGAGGACAGCGGGCTCTGGGGGCTTCTGACAGCCCTTTGTGGGTTCCTCTGGGCCATCAGGGGCTTCTCAGGGCCATCAGGGCTCCTTGTGGTCATTCAGGGCCTCCTCACAGCCCTCTGCAGGCTACTCATGGCAGTCCAGAGCTTCTACTTGTGTCCATCCAGGAACTGCTTGTGGTCACCAAGGGGCTCCTCATGGTCATTCAGGGGCTACTCCCAGCCCTCTGTGGGCTACTCATGACCCTCTGCAGGCTCCTCATGGCCATGAGGGTCTCCTTGTGGTCACTCAGGGCTACTCCCAGCCCTCTGTGGGTTACTCATGGCAATCCAGGGCCTCTACTCATGGCCAACCAGGGCCTACTTGTGGTCATCCAGGGGCTCCTCATGATCATTCAGGGGCTACTCCCAGCCCTCTGTGGGCTACTCACGATCCTCTGCAGGCTCTTCGTGGCCATCAGGGGCTCCCTGTGGTCATTCAGGGGCTCCTCCCAGCCCTCTGTGGGCTACTCATGATCCTCTGCAGGCTACTCGTGGCAATCCAGACCCTTTACTCATGGCCATTCAGTGGCTACTCATGTCCATCCAGGGGCTACTGGTGGTCATCCAGGGGCCACTCATGACAATCCAGGGCCTCTACTCACAGCCATCAAGGGCTACAACAGCCTGTCCAGCAGCAGCTCCTCCCTGCACGGCAGCGTCCGGGAGCTGCTCCGCTGCCTGGGGCCTGGCGTGTGTGGCCACGTCACGAGGCAGCCGGAGCGACCGGTCGGGTGTGTCCGTGGGGAAAGCTGCCCTTTCCCGGGGCTGTGGGGCCGGGCTGGGAGCTGCTTCCACTGCTGGAGAGAGCAGGGGGCTCCTCCTCGCCGGGAGCAGCCGGAGCAGGCGCGAGGGACAAGACGGAGCACGCCAGGAGCTCGTCCTCCCTCCCTCCCTCCCACCGCGCTCAGCTCGGCCCCATCCCACATGGATTTCTCCCAGGCTGTGTGTGAGGGCTGAGCTGCAGCCCCGGCTCCTGCCACCGCTTCCTTCATCCCACTGGAGCGCAGGATGGGGCTCCTGGGTCCTGGGGGTCTCCTGCACACGGGGAGGGGTCACTTTTCACAAGTGTTTGGTGTGTGATTTGGTCCCTCCTGTCCCCCCGATATCTTCATTCCAGATCGCTGTTAATTGACCAATTGACGCGGGGTCGATGCCTGATCCGGGCCTGTTCGATCCGTGGGGGTTTAACAGGGATTTCCATCGACTCCCAGCTCCCAGAGCGGCGGCAGCTCCACAACAGAATTTCTCCCCCCCCAGTGGCCCTGGGTGGCAGCTCAGGGGGGTCAGAGCAGGCCCCTGGCAACGCTGCTGTCCCCAGTGTCCCCTCCCTGCCCCAACCCAGCCCCGTGCCTGATCCCTTCCCAGCACCAGGGCTGATGCTTCCTTAATGCTGGAAGGGTTTGCAGGAGCCTAGAGGGTGCCAGGATGAGCCCCTGACATGAGGAGCCCCTGGATAGTCACAAGGAGCCCCTGAATGGCCACAGGGAACCCCTGGATGGCCATGAGGATCCCCTGGATGGCCACGAGGAGCCCCTGGATGGCCATGAGGATCCCCTGGATGGCCATGAGGAGCCCCTGGATGGCCACGAGGAGCCCCTGAATGGCCATGAGGAGCCCCTGGATGGCCATGAGGAGCCCCTGGATGGCCACAAGGAACCCCTGGATGGCCACAGGGAACCCCTGGATGGCCATGAGGAGCCCCTGGATGGCCACGAGGAGCCTCTGGATGGTCATAAGGAGCCCCTGGATAGTCACAAGGAACCTCTGGATGGCCACGAGGAGCCCCTGGATGGTCACAAGGAGCCCTTGGATGGTCCTGAGTAGCCCCCAAAGTGGCTGTGGGGACACGAGCCATCTCAGCCCATGCAGCAGGACACCAGGAGAGGGAGGGACAAAGACCAGGCACTGGGAAGTCTCTGATTTATTAAAAGGCACTTGAATCTGTACAAAAAAAAAAGATGCCCAGGCCCCTGGCAGCCCCAGCCCGGCGCCAGGCAGAGCCGTGGGCATGGAAGACAATCTTCCCACCCTGGGATCTGGGGGTGCTCCTGGCACCCCGAAGGCATCGCTGAAGGATGCGGGGCTGGGTCGCACCGAGGCAGGAGGTGCCTCCTGGTGTCCCTTTGGGAGGGCACAGTGGTGGCACCCAGGGCTGTGGCGGCAGGGCCAGCCCAGGCTGGAGTTGGGGGGCTCCTTGGGGGCCCCTCAGGCGGGCAGGGGGCTGTAAGGCTTGTCCTGCCCCGGCCGGTACCACCGGAACAGCCAGAACCGCACGAGGCTGGTGACGACTCCCGGCACGTTGGGGACCTGCGGGAGGACACGGGGGGAGAGCGGATCTACCTTCCCTCCCCCCGCCGTGCTGGGGGAGGTTTGTTGGCCCTGTCCCAGCTAATTAATTAAAATCAATCGTCATCGTGCCGAGCCTTGTCACGGGCTCAGCCGGGTGACACACGCGGCGCCGGATGGGGCCGGCCCCGAGCCAAGGGCTCAGCTGGGCCAGGAGGGGGTGGGATGGGATGGGATGGGGTGGGGTGGGGTGGGATGAGATGAGATGAGATGGGATAGGATGGACTGGGATGGGGTGGGGTGGGGTGGGATGGGGTGGGGTGGGATGGGATGGGTGGGGTGGACTGGGATGGGATAGGATGGGATAGGATGGACTGGGATGGGGTGGGATGGACTGGGATAGGATGGACTGGGATGGGGTGGGATGGACTGGGATAGGATGGACTGGGATGGGGTGGGGTGGGGTGAGATAAGATGGACTGGGATGGGGTGGGGTGGGATGAGATGGACTGGGATGGGGTGGACTGGGATGGGGTGGGGTGGGATAAGATAGGATAGGATGGACTGGGACAGGGTGGGGTGGAGTGGGATGGGATAGGATGGACTAGGATGGGGTGGGGTGGAGTGGGATGGGATGGGATGGGATAGGATGGACTGGGATGGGGTGGGGTGGAGTGGGATGGGATAGGATGGGACTGGGATGGGGTGGGGTGGAGTGGGATGGGGTTGGGATGGTGTGGGATGGAATAGAGTGGGATGGGTCATAATGGAGATGTGGTGGGATATAGTAGGATGAGATGGGATGGGGTGGGATGGAGATGGAATAGAGTGGGATGGGGTGGGATGGGATAAGGATAGAGTGGGATGGGATGGAGTGGGGTGGGATGGGGATGAGCTGGGATGGGTCACGGGGTGGGGATGAGGTGGGATAGGATGGGTCACGATGGGGATGTGGTGGGATAGGGATGGAATGGAGTGGGGTGGGATGGGGATGAAGCAGGATGGGATGGAGTGAGATGGGATGGTGTGGAGTGGAACAGGTCAGAATGTGGATGGGATGGGATGGGATGGGGATGGGATGGAGTGGGGTGGGATTGGGGTGGGATGGAAGAGTGGGATGGGTCACGATGGGGATGTGGTGGCATGGAATAGAGTGAGGTGGGGACGAGGTGGGATGGGATGGAGTGGGATGGGTCAGAATGGGGATGTGGTGGGATGGGATGGGATGGGATGGGGATGGGATGGAATAGAGTGAGGTGGGGACGAGGTGGGATGGGATGGAGTGGGATGGGTCAGAATGGGGATGTGGTGGGATGGGATGGGATAGAGTGGGATGGGATGGCGTTGGGATGGGATAGGGTGGCGTGAGAATAGGACAGGACAGGACAGCATCCCCTGGCTGCCCACCACCCCAACCCACCGTGATGTAGGGGTCATGCATCTGCAGGCCATAGAGTGTCCAGCTGCTGGAGGCCACGAAGGTGGTCACGGTCAAGGGGAAGGACAAGCAGCGCGTCGACTTGCTCCGGACAACCTTGGCCTGCAGGAGCAAACGTCAGGCTGGGCCCGGGCTGGGCCCCCCAGCTCCTCCCAGCCCCACACACCAGGTCAGCCAGCGGTGAGAGGTACATGGTGATGGTGAAGACGCTGCAGAAGAGCCCCAGGCGCCCCAGGCGCGTCCCCGTGTCCACCAGGAGGGCGAAGTAGCCGCAGCCGGTGACCACCACGGCCAGGAGCAGCAGGATCTGCAGCAGCACGGGGCGCTGGGGGGAGGACAGGGGGATGTCAGAGCGAGGGTCCCCCCCCATCCCCACGTCCCCCAGGCTGCTGCCTCACCTTGGCAGGGCTGTAGTAGAGATACACCAGGATGTAGAGGGTCTGCAGGGCCGCCCCGATGGCGTTGACGGTGATGAGCGTCCCGTCCCCCTTCAGGCAGCCATAGCCCAGCCAGCCCACGTTGCTGCAGAGAGACACGGCACAGGCACTGGGCTGCAGCCCAGGGGACCCCCAAATCTCTGTGACCCCCCCTTCCCCAGGGCCCGACCCCACCGTACTTGGCGTCGGTGGTGAGGAAGGGCAGGAACTGGATGTTCTCCACACTCTTGGTTGCCAACATCTGGCGCAGGTCAGACCTGGGGAGAGCAGGGGGCAGAGGCCTCCTGGGCACCCACCAGTGCTGGGGGTGGGGGGGCTACACTCTCTGTGGCCAGCAGGCACTGCATCCCTCAGCCCCCCTCCACTGCACCCCAAATCCCTCTGCACCAGCCACCCACAACCCTCCCTGCACCCACAAACTGACTCTGGTGGTGCCCCCACTGCACCCCCAAACCAGCCCTGGTGCCCTCCCCATTGCACCCCTCCATGTCCCTCACTGCACCCCCAAACCAGCCCTGGTGCCCTCCCCATTGGACCCCCTCACAGCCTCCACTGCACCCCACAAACTGACCGTGGTGCTGCCCCCACTGCACTCCCAAATGGCCTTGTGGCCTTCCCTATTGCACCCCCAACCCTCCCCCGGCCCTCATTGCACACCCCTCAAATTTGCCCTGGTGCCCTTTCCATTGCACCCCCAAATGCTCCCCCATGGCCTCCACTGCAGACCCCAAAATGCTGGTGCCCTCCCTGTTGCACCCCAAACCCTCCCCTGGGACCCCCATTACACTCCAAAACTAGTCCTGGTGTCCTCATTGTACTCCCACCCACCCAGGCCCCACTGGACCCTCAAATCCCCCCATGGCTTCCATTGCACCCCAAAACTGGCCCTGGTATCCTCATTGCACCCCCAATCCCTCCATGGAACCCCCACCCCCCACCATAGTCCCCACTGCACCCCAAATTAACCCTGGTGTCCTCACTGCAACCCCCAAACTCCCCATGGTCCCCCATTACACCCCAAAACTGGCCCTGGTGTCCTCATTGCAACCCCAACGCCCTCCTGGTCCCCACTGCACCTGCAACCCTCTCCCTGGGCCCCACTGCAACCCCAAAACTGGCCCTGGTGTCCTCCCTGCACCCTCCTCGGGCCCCACTGCAACCCCAAAACTGGCCCTGGTGTCCTCCCTGCACCCTCCTCGGACCCCTCTGCACCCCCAAACCCTCCATGGGCCCCCACTGCACCCCCAACCCCCCCCATGGACCCCATTACACACCAAAACTGGCCCTGGTGTCCTCATTGCAACCCCGACCCCCCCCATGGTCCCCATTACACCTTCAACCTCCGCATGTATCCCATTGCACCCCCAACCCCCGCATGTACCCCATTGCACCCCCAACCCCCCCCATGGACCCCATTACACCCCAAAACTGGCCCTGGTGTCCTCATTGCAACCCCAACCCCCCCATCGGCCCCCAGTGCACCCTCAACCTCCGCATGTACCCCACTGCACCCCCAACCCCCGCATGTACCTCATTGCACCCCCAACCCCCCCCATGGTCCCCATTGCACCCCCAACCCCCGCATGTACCCCACTGCACCCCCAACCCCCCCCCCCATGGACCCCATTACACCCCAAAACTGGCCCCGCTGTCCTCCCCGCACCCCCCCGGCCGCCCCCGCCTCCCCAGCCCGCTCCCGGTGCCGTCCCCGCTCGCTCACAGGCCGGTGGCGAACATGGCGAGGGTGGCGGCGAGGCAGAGCCCGGCCAGCACCGACGTGGCCATCCCGGGGCACCGGGAACCGGCCACGGGGCCCCGGCGGCGGCGGGGGAGGGGCTGCCCCGGCGGGGGGGGGGGGGGGGCGGGACGCACTACCGGGGAGGGACCGGGGAGGGAGAGACCGGGGAGGGACCGGGGAGGGAGAGACCGGGGATGGACAGGGGAGGGAGAGACCGGGGATGGACAGGGGAGGGACCGGGAGGGACCGGGGGGGAGGGAGAGACCGGGGAGGGACCGGGGAGGGAGGGACCGGGGAGGGACCGGGGAGGGAGAGACCGGGGAGGGACCGGGGAGGGACCGGGAGGGACCGGGGGGGAGGGAGAGACCGGGGAGGGACCGGGGAGGGACCGGGGAGGGAGGGACCGGGGAGGGACCGGCCGCGATCCGGGAGGGGCGGGGGGGGATCCGGCTCCGAGCTCCCGCCCCGCGGGCACCGGGACAGCAGCGGGGAGGGCACCGGGAAACACCGGGGACAATGGGAGGCACCTGCGGTGTCGCGTGTCCTCAGTGCCCCCCTCCCTCTCTCGAGTTCTGGAGAATCCCCCCAGTTCCTCGTGTTCCTGTGACCCCAGTTCTTCAGGATCCTGTGTCCCTGGATCCCCGGTTCCTCGGGCCTCAAGTACCTGTGATCCCATCCCACCTTCCCAGAGTGCCTCCCCCCCATCCTGGTGGTCATTCATCCCCATAAGCCCAATTTCCCAAGATGCCACCTCTCCAGGACCCTCCGTCCCTGGGGTCCCCCACGATATCCTGGGGGGGGGGGGGTGTCACACAGCTCTGTGACCCCAATTCCCTGAGATCACATCTCTCCAGGACCCTCCACTCCTGGGGTCCCCAATTCCAGGGGTCTCATGTTCTTATGACCACAACCTCCCCAGGATTGCCCCCCCCACACATCCTGGGGGTCACACAGTCCTGTGACCCTGAATCCCTGGAATCCCCAGTTCCAGGGGCCTCAAGTCCCTGTGACCCCATCTTCCCAGGGTGCCCTCCCCTATATTCTAGGGGTCACCCAGCCCTGTGATCCCAATTCCCTGAGATTGCACCTCTCCAGGACCTTCCATCCCTGGGGTCCACAATTCCAGAGGCCTCATGTCCCTGTGACCCCATCTCCCCAGGCTGCCCTCCCCCATATCCTGGGGGTCACTCATCCCCCCTGTGACCCCAATTACCTGAGATCCCACATCCCTGGATCCCCAATTCCAGGGGTCTCCTGTCCCTGTGACCCCATCTCCCCAGGGTCTCCCCCCATCCTGGGGGTCAGTCATCCCTGTGACCCCAATTCCCTGAGATCCCACGTCTCCAGGACCCCCCATCCCTGGGATCCTCCCTCCATCCCAGGGTGTCACACATTCCTGTGGGCTCAGCTCCCCAGGGTTCTGCACCCTTGGGGTCCCCCCCACATCCAGGGGGTCACACATCCCTGTGACCCCAACTCCCCACCTCCCCACAACCCTCCATTCCAGCATCCCCAATTCCAAGGGCCTCAAGTCCCAGCGACCCCACCTCCCTGCACCCCCAGCATTTTACACCTCAAAGGTCCCACATGCCTTTGTGATCTCCCATCCCCCTATCCCTGAGGCCACCACCCTGTTCCCATTCCCAGAGCCACACATCCCCAGGGACACACGGCTCCCCTCTGGGGGGCCCTGGGGTGCAGCCAGGCCGTGCCCCCTGCCCAGCCCTGGGGGCTGCACCTCAACCCCCTCCTCACCCCCGGTGGGGTCTGTCCCATCCCAGGGGGGTCCGTCCCACCCCCTGGGATCTGTTCCAGGACTTGCTGCCCCACACCTGGAAGTTCAGTGCAGAGCAGGGGGAAGGGCCCCTCCTCCTCCCCCTGCCCGGGAGGCCTTTGTGTCACCAGATAAAGCCGGGGCCAGTGCCAGCCGCCGTGGCACTTTGCCACTTCACAGCCCCGTGCAAACACCAGCCAATTAATTAATTAACCAGCCCAGCCCCCCATGGGGACCAGGAGAGCCTGGCCCCCGGGGAGGGGGTGGATGACCCTTTGCCCCCCCAGCCCCAGGAGATCAGTACGGTTTTGGTTATTTATTCCTGACAATTGTATAAAAAGTTCCCTGTTAAAAAGCTGTACAAAGGGGGGGTTGGCTGGGGGGGCCCCTCCGGCACCCAGCGGAGGGGGGGGTGGGGAAGGGCCAGGGGATGAAGGGTGGGGAAGGGGCACAGCACGGTGGGGAGGGGGATGTTTCCTACAGCCCCGCTCCTCTGGCTGCCAGGGCGTCTCCAGCCTGTCCAGGCTTCCCGGGCCGGTGACCCCGGGGGTCAGCAGAGCCCCCCGCACCGGTGCTGCCCCACGTCCCCGCCTGCAGGACATGTCCCAGTCCGAGCCCACCGCCGGGAGAGCCCTGAGGGTGGTGGGCAAACTCAGCTGCGGGGCAGGGGTGCCAGCCCCCCACTCCTCTCCAGTCCAAGGCACAGAAGCCCCTCCAGCTCCAGGCTCCCTCTCGGCCTCCTCCTTCCATCCTGGAAGGGCCAGCGGGGCTGCTCCGACGGCTTCGGGCCCTTCAGTCCCATAATACTGACAAATCCTTTCCCGGCCCGTCTGCGCGCAGGGCAGGCGTGGGGGGACCACGGGGGTCCCCAACCTCGGCGATTCCGGGCAGTGGGGCGGCTCAGAGCCCCCGTGGCAGCAGGAGGGGCAGGAGGAGGATGATGAAGGTGAAGGGGCGGCTGCTGCTGCGCATGGCCGAGTTCTGCCCCACGCTCCTCAGCACATGCGCGGCCGCGTCGTCTGTGGGGAGGGAAGGAAGGGGGGCAGAGGAGCCATCAGCACCCCAACAGAAGGAGCTGTGCCCCCAGCCATCAGCATAGCACCCCTGCACAGGGGGTGCCACCCCGTCACCAGGCCAGGTGACCCCAGGAGGGGCAGCTGGGCTCGACCCAGTGCCCCCAACCCCCAATCCCCTCCATGAGGGCAGTTGGGCTCAGACCAGTGTCCCCCAAAATCCCCAGTCCCCCCTGAAGGGCAGTTGGGCTCAGACCAGTGTCCCCCACAACCCCCAGTTCCCCCCTGAAGGGCAGTTGGGCTCAGACCAGTGTCCCCAAAACCCCCAGTCCCCCCTGAAGGGCAGTTGGGCTCAGACCAGTGCCCCCAAAACCCCCAGTCCCCCCTGAAGGGCAGTTGGGTTCAGACCAGTGTCCCCCACAACCCCCAGTTCCCCCCTGAAGGGCAGTTGGGCTCAGACCAGTGCCCCCAAAACCCCCAGTCCCCCCTGAAGGGCAGTTGGGCTCAGACCAGTGTCCCCCACAACCCCCAGTTCCCCCCAAGAAGGGCAGTTGGGCTCAGACCAGTGTCCCCCACAACCCCCAGTTCCCCCCAAGAAGGGCAGTTGGGCTCAGCCCAGTGTCCCCCATTACCCCCAGTCTCCCCTGAAGGGCAGATGGGCTCAGCCCAGTGTCCCCCACAACCCCCAGTTCCCCCTGGGAAGGGCAGTTGGGCTCAGCCCCCATCTGCCCACAGCCCCCAACCCACCTGCCTGGATCCTCCCCTTCTGTGTCGAGGCCGGGACAGGCGGTGCCGGAGCTGTGGAGCAAACAGGGGGGGTCACACCAGGGAAGGGCAGTGCCCCAACCCCCCCAAAACCCAGTTTCACCGCGGGCTGTTCCCCCTCCCTCCCCAAGCCACCAACACCTTCCCGGCCGAGCTGTGTGTGCCCACACCCCGGCCTGGCCGAGGGCCACGGCCGGGCCGTGACTCAGCTCAGCCAAGGCCACGCTGGGCACCGGCGCCTCGAGCGGGAAAGGGGGGGCACGGGGGGGACCCTGGGGGGGACGATACTCACTGCCTTTGCCGGTGACCGTCACCTTCAGCTTCAGGCAGGCCTCCCCATGGTGGTGGATGGGCTTGGCTGCAAGGGGGGAGCTGGGTTAGAGGTGTGGGAAAGCTCGATGGGGACCCCCCCCCAGCCCCCCTGAGCTCCCCCCAGCACTCACAGATGTAGTAGTAGCTGTGCCCCTCCCTGAACTCCTTGCCCAGTGTGAAGGGCGTGAAGCGCTGGAACTTCTCCGAGAACTTCTCAGGGCCGTGCAGGGCGCTGGGCTTGTTGCATTCCCAGCGGATCTGCTCCTTGGAGCTGGGTTTGCAGGCCTGGAACTCCTCGAGCTCCACCAGGTACAGGGTGTAGTGCTCCATGACCCGGGGGTCCACGCTGCCCTCCTCATAGTGGGGGCAGATGATGTCCAGGTAGTCGTTGAGCCGAACCTCCACCGTGTAGTCACTCCACAGGAACCTGTGGCAGGAGGGAGGCTCAGGGGGTCAGTGCCGGGGGGGCCTAACCTGCACCCCCAAATCCCCCATACCCACGGGGGAGCAGCCCCCTGCCCACAGCAGCTCCAAGACAGAGCACCTTTGAGTCCACCCTTCCCTGTGCCGAGTCACACGGCACCTGGAATGGCTTTGACGGGACACCCCCCCCTCGGCCTTCCCCCCGCCCTGGCTTGGCCCCCCCGGCAGTGAGTGGTGAGCGCACCCCACTTCCCAGCGCTCCCCAGGAGCCGGGGAGCAGGGAGGGGACCGGCTGGGACGCGCTCCCTGCCCGCACCCTGCCCGGCCCAGCGCTGCCGGAGCAGGAGGCGTCGCGGCTCTCGCCGTGGGGCAGCCAGCCCGGCTCCAGCTGTGCCCCACACCCCGCCCGGAGGGGGGGACACGCTGGGGGCCTCCGCGGCGACCCCACCTCACTGGCTGCAGTAGCCCCGGGAGGGCACAGGCACTCACAGGGGCACCCCCTGTTCCCCAAACCCTGTGGGGGGACGCAGCCCTACAACCTGGGGGGCACGGCCTGGGGATGGGGGAGAATCCCCATGACTGGGACCCAGCCCAGGGAAGGAGGGGAACCCACACAGCGTGGGGGGAGTGTTGGTGCCTAAGTGGGGGGGACCCCCACAGCCTGGGGGTCACGGCCCGGGGAGGGCACCCCCACAGTCGGGGGGTCTGGAGTGCGAGGGCAGGCTCCACTAAAGCCAAGGGGAACACTTCTAGAGTCTGAGAGAGGTCACCCCTACAACCTGGGGGGGGCCCACATCCACAATCAGAGGAGTCACTGCCCGAGAGGCCTCCCCTACAACCGGGGGGGTCACGACCCTGGGGGGGAAGAGGTGGGGCATCCCTACAACCTGCGGGGGTCACAGTCCCGGCGAGGCAACCCTACAAACCAGGGAGGGTCACGGCCCCGAGAGGGGGGAGGGCACCCCCGAATCTGTGGGGCTGTTGCTTGTGCTGGGCTCACACCGCAGCCCCCGCCTGCCCCGGGGGCCGGTGAGCGGGGGGGCCCCCGCTCCAGGTCTGCCCCCCCCGCACATCCTGCCCCGTGTTTGTCAACACGGTCCCGGGGCCGGCGCCGGGGCTGGCGCCGTGCCCCCCCCCGCGGGAAGGAAGCGGCCCCTTCGCACGGCCCTGGGAACGGAAGGGCCCCCCCGGGCGCACCTGGACCGGCCCCGCCGCCCCCCGCACGGCCCCGCCGCGGGCTCCGCGCCGGCCCCGCCGCCCCGTCCCGCACAAAGGCCGCCGGGGCAGCGGAGCGACGCCGCCCGCGCCCTCGGGGCGGCGGGTCCCGGTCCCGGTGCGTGTGCTCGGCGGTGGGGGGGGGGGGGAGGGAGGTCCCGGTGCCGGGCGGGGGTCACTCACCGGGGGTTGGAGCTGTTCCAGAACACCGTGTGCCGCTCGGCCATCGCCGCCCAGCACAGCCCCAGCAGGGCCAGGGGCACCCCCGGCCACCCCATCGCTCCGCGGGTGCTGCGATCCACGGGCGGCCCCACACCCGCCCCCCGCCTTAAGTACGGCCCCGCCGCCGCCCCGCCCCCGCCCCCGCCCCGCGCCCGCACAACAACACACGGGAGGGGGGAACGCACGACACACCCCCACTGCCACTGGTACGGGGCAAAGGGACACCCCCACACACCCCACACACCCCCCGGGACCGGGCAGGGGGACACAGACACCCCCTCACCGGGGCCGACACCGGGCAGGGGGACATACCCCCCACACCCCCGGGCCCCGCACCTCCCCACACCGGGACCGGGCAGGGGACACACCCCCCCCACCAGCACCAGGCAGGGGAACACACCCCCACACACCGGGACCGGGCAGGGGGACACACCCCACACACCGGGACCAGGGAGGGGAACACACCCCCACACCGGGACCGGGAAGGGAACACACACAGCACTGCTGGGAACGACACCGGGCGGGCACACACGGCCCCACGCCGACAAGTGACCCTCACCGGGTGGGGCCCCCACACACATCTCGGGGGGCCGGTCCTGCCCTGGCAGCACCCATCACCCTTGGGTGGGGTGCGTGGGGGGATCACCCTCAGCTGGTGTTCGTGGTGTGACCGCGGGGGCTCGGGGCAGAGCCGACCCTCCTTACCTGGGGGGTCTGGCTGAGGCAGGGGGACACCTTTCCTAGGACCCCCAGAGTGAGGCAGGGGGCTGTAGGTGCAGGATGGGGGGCTGTAGGTGCAGGATTAGAGTTGTAGGTGCAGGATGGGGGGCTGTAGGTGCAGGATTAGGGCTGTGGGTGCAGGATGGGGGGTTGTAGGTGCAGGATTAGAGCTGTAGGTGCAGGATGGGGGGCTGTAGGTGCAGGATTAGGGCTGTAGGTGCAGGATTGGGGCTGTAGGTGCAGGATCAGGGCTGTGAGTGCAGGATTAGGGCTGTAGGTGCAGAGTAGGGAGGTGTAGGTGCAGAGTGCGGGGCTGTAGGTGGAGAGTGGGGGGCTGTGGGTGCAGGATGGGGGGCTGTAGGTGCAGGATTAGAGCTGTGGGTGCAGGATGGGGGGCTGTAGGTGCAGGATTAGGGCTGTGGGTGCAGGATTAGCACTGTGGGTGCAGGATGGGAGGCTCTGGGTGCAGGATTAGGGCTGTGGGTGCAGGATTAGGGCTGTAGGTGCAGGATTAGGGCTGTGGGTGCAGAGTGAGGGGCTGTGGGTGCAGGATGGGGGGGCTGCGGGTGCAGGATTAGGGCTGTGGGTGCAGAGTGGGGGGTTGTAGGTGCAGGATTAGGGCTGTAGGTGCAGGATGGGGGAGCTGTAGGTGTGGGATGGGGGGTTGTAGGTGCAGGATTAGGGCTGTGGGTGCAGGATGGGGGGCTGTAGGTGCAGGATTGGGGCTGTAGGTGCAGGATTAGGGCTGTGGGTGCAGGATGGGGGGCTGTAGGTGCAGGATTGGGGCTGTAGGTGCAGGATTAGGGCTGTAGGTGCAGGATTAGCACTGTAGGTGCAGGATGGGGGGTTGTAGGTGCAGGATTAGGGCTGTGGGTGCAGGATTAGTGCTGTAGGTGCAGGATTAGGGCTGTGAGTGCAGGATGGGGGGTTGTAGGTGCAGGATTAGGGCTGTGGATGCAGGATGGGGGGTTGTAGGTGCAGGATTAGGGCTGTAGGTGCAGGATTAGGGCTGTAGGTGCAGGAGGGGGGGTTGTAGATGCAGGGGGTGGCTGCGGGTGCAGAGTGGGGGGCTGCGGGTGCAGGATTAGGGTTGTGGGTGCTGGATGGGGGTTGTAGGTGCAGGATTAGGGCTGTAGGTGCAGGATGGGGGGCTGTAGGTGCAGGATGGGGGGTTGTAGGTGCAGGATTAGCGCTGTAGGTGCAGGATGGGGGGCTGTGGGTGCAGGATTAGGGCTGTGGGTGAAGAGTGGGGGGTTGTAGGTGCAGGATTAGGGCTGTAGGTGCAGGATGGGGGGCTGTAGGTGCAGGATTAGGGCCATGGGTGCAGAATGGAGGGCTGTAGGTGCAGGATAGGGGGTTGTAGGTGCAGAGTGGGGGGCTGTAGGTGCAGGATAGGGGGTTGTAGGTGCAGAGGGGGGGTCTGCGGGTGCAGAGCAGGGGGTAGGCACGGCGGGCAGGCTGCCACAGCCTGGTGGCAGCCGCGGTGCCTCGCTGTCGGCTCCCATTTGCTCCGACACGGATCCATCCGTGTCCCGGCCGGCGCGCGACGCTTCGCCGCGTGTTGCGAAGCGATAACTCAGCCGCATTTGCAAAACAACTTTCCTCTTGTTTATTCCATAATGATCCATTGATTGTGGGTAATGTTGCATGCCCTGTGCCGCAGCGGGCGCGGAGCAGCTCCCCTGGCACGCGGCGGGGGCTCCGGCAGGCGCCGGCGCCGCGACTGGAGAGCGGCTGCGGCTCCCGCGGCCCAGGGCTCCCCGGGCCCGGGCTGGGGGGCAGAGTGCCCCACATCCCACCTGCACCCTGTGCACCCCGGCCTCTCTCCCCACCCTCGCTCCCGGGAAGGGGGACCGGCTTCTTCCCTCTCCTCCTCCCTGGCTGCGGCCAGGCCTGACATCACCCGTAATGACGGTGCGAGGCCTCTGCTCCCCGACGCCGGCGCTGCCGTGGCTTGTACAGGGGAGCACCTCCCGGGAACACCCCTGGGATCTGAGAGCTGGAGCACGGCATGTGCAGGCCACGGCGGTGGGAGCTGGTCCCGTGGTCCTGGCATTGCCCTGGTGCTGCCACCACCATGGCAGGGACACACTGTGCCAGTGACTGGGGAAACTGAGTCAGGGAGCAGTGACGAGGGGCTGGGCAGCCCTGGGTGCCCGAACCCTCTGCTGGCCCTGCTGGGGGCATAATGATCCTCCTGGGGCACCACGCTGGATCCACCTCCTGGCACTGGGATGTGGTACCCAACCCTCTTGGCCAAGGGGCCCCCCTGCCCCCTCTGCCATGGTCCCTAGCCCTGCAGCAGGACCACCAGGACACAGGGAAGGGGGCTGGTAGCGAGGCCTTGGGCTCACACCAGGACCCAGTGTCACCACCATGCCTTGCCCACGGCAGCAGTGGAAGGACTGGGAGAGGAAGGACAAGCCCATGTGCCCTGCTGGGGACAGCCTGATGGACAACCTAGAGCTGGAGAACATCCCATTACTTCCCTTGGGACAGTGGGGCACTGGGGGTGCCAGTGGTGCTGTGTACGTGGCACACGTGGTCACAGCCATGGCCACGGCACCAGGAGCAGGTGATGGTGGGCTGGGATTGGTGCCCGTGCCAGCAGGACAAAGGTGAAGCCACTCTGTGCTGTAAACAGCGGCGGTGCGTGGCATGGGGCAGGTGGGGCTGGCCAGAGGCAAACTCGTGACGAGCTGTTTATGGTTTCTCGGCTGGGGACACCCGGGAGTGCCCCGGCCCCTGCCTGGGCTGACGTCACCGTGCGAGCTGGGGGAGGAAGAGGAGTCGTGCAGTCCTTGGCTGGGAGCGAAGGCCGTGGTGCCACGCGGTGCAGAGTGCGTGCAGCCCGGCAGGTAGGCACGGCCCGGTGCCAGCCTGTGCCCAGCGGGGGCAGAGCCGTGGCCCTGGGGCTGTCCAGCCATGCCAGGACCTCACACCTTTGTCTGGAGAGCGGGAATCGCCCAGCACTGACCAGGCTGGCCAGAGCTATCCCAGGATAAGGCAGAGCCTTGTGCCACACATCCCCTTCCCACAGACACTGCCAGGGCTCTGGAATCCCCCAGCACTCGAGGGGCACCCAAACCTCGGCACTGGGGTCCCAGCAAGGGCCCTCTCTTGACTTGGGGCAGCAGGGCTTGGGTGAGGGTGACCCCAACCCTGTACCAGCACCCCAGAGGACTCCTGGTGAGGCCAGGCTGCCCCGCTGTGCCCAGCCCGAGGGCATGGAGCGGAGCAGAACTGGGTGGCTGGGCCCTGTGGAGCCGTCGGCAGTGCCACGCACGCAGCGGGAGCGGTGCCAGGGTCGAGGCAAACGGCAGGAGGGATCCTGCAGGCAGGGCTCTTTGTGCCAGAGTGGCAACTCCAGCCCTTTCACCCCCTCAGGGCAGCGGACAGCTGGGCTGTGCCACCACTACGTGTGCCACCGTCATGGCACCACGCCGGGGCAGGGGCTGTGCCTGGTCCTTGGCTGGCCCCTGGCAGCCCAAATCCTGCCGGATATGGCCCTTGGCAGTGCCATTGCTGCTGCCGTGGGCACACCATGCCCACCCTGCCCTGGGTCAGCCTCGGGTACCAGTGGCACGCCGAGACCCCGGGGTGGGGGTCCACGGCAGGGACCTCAGCCCCGTTCCAGGCCGGGCCTGCCGGAGCGCGGGGGGGATGTGGGAGCCCGGCGCCTGCCGGGAGCACTACCAGGACCCGTCTGACGGGTTCGTCGGCTCTTCCCGCACCCGGACAAGCCCGGGCCGGCGGGACACCCCAGCCACCGCCCAGCAAGCAGCGCCTGCTGGGTGGGGGAGAGCGGCCGCCCTGCCCGCCGCAGCTGTGAGGAACCCCCCCCGAACAGCAGCACACCCCGGGAGAGGGGCCACAGCCCCCGCACCCCACACTGCTCTGTGGGGAGGGGCTGCCCCCCTCCCCGGGGGCACTGAGCCCCCCCCAGCCCCGTGGAGTGCGGGGTTAGGACCCCGCAGCTGCTCCCCTGTGCCCATGGGGGCTGTGGGGTGCTGGCTGTGCCCCACTCCTCCGTGACCCCGGTGAAACCCCCTCAGCAGTGACTCCAGGCACAACCCCAACCCCCCACACCTCCTTGCCTGGCCGGAGGCACCGAGGAAGAGCCGAGGGCATTCCCCCTTCCCGCAGGAGACGCCAACATGTGCCAGATCCCCCCAAAGCCGGCAGGAGCCGGCATGCCTGGCAGAGCCAGACACACGGGCGGGGGGGTTATGCCGGGGTTCCCATGGGGCTCCCGGCACCCCATGGCTGCTCGCCCTGTGCAGCTGGTGAGGATGGCAAGGAAGGCTCCCCCGCACCCACTGCCCCCAACACCACCCCAGCACCCCCAGGGATGCGTGCCAAGACCCCCACGAGCTGCCCTTACCTGGGGGCTCTCCTGCTGTCCATGCTGTGTTCCTACGGAAGCACCGGATCCCTGCCGGATGCTCCATGGCGGTGCTGGGGGGTGGATGGGAAGCAGAGCCAGAGGAGGGGTGCACCCTGCATCCCCCCCACCATGGCTGGAGCTGTTGTGCCTGGTAAGACAGGTGGAGGTCAGCCCTCACCTGACCCCCTGCCCCGGCCGGAGCCCCACCAGGCATCAAAGCCCCTCCAAGGGCCGGGAGCGCTGCACACCACCGTGACAGGGGTCCATTTTTTTATCCTTTTATTATTTTTTTTTTAATAGACTAAGAGCAGAATATGAAAATCACCAGCCAAAGCACTTGAAAAAAAGGTTGAGAATGTTTCTTTTTTGTTTTTTTTTTTTGTTTTGTTTTGTTTTGATCTGTTTTGTTTTTCCCCAAAAAGTGTCTGTGCGTTTGCATAGGTCGGGTCTTCACGGAAGACGAGGAAAATCCAACACGTTTGACTATGTACAAGCCAGCCCGGGGCCGGCGCCGCTGCCTATGGTACAGTATAGATATATCTCTGTAGTCGCTCTCTGTACAGTATGTATAGATCTATATGGGTATGTACAGGCTGCCCGGCCCTGGGGGTCCCTGCCCTCACCAGGCTCCCCATCTCGGAGCTGGCCCCCAGCCCCGGGGCAGCCGCGGGGCACTGGGTGGGCTGTGGGCAGGACCCCGCGGCTCAGGACGGTGTCGGCGGGAGGTGCAGCGCACTCAGCCGGGCCCTGGGACGTGGCCGTGCCCGTCGGCAGGGTGGGAGGCGAGTCCAGCCGGGATCGGCGCGTGCCACGATCCCTGCCCCGCGGGGCAGCTCCGCGGGCGGCTCTCCGGGCGGAGGGGGTGGTCCCGCGGTGATTCCCCCGCTGGCTCTCAGGAGGGGCGGCAGGTCGGGGGGGCCGCACTCGGCAGAGCGGCGCTGGCCGGGCCCCCACGGGCGCCGGGAGCTACGAGGCCAACAGGGTCATGAGGAAGAGCGCGGCGGCCACGGCCAGGGGCAAGTGTTCCCGCTTGGGGCTGGTGCCGCTGATGCTCTTCTCCAGCTTCGGCATCTCCGGGTTGAAGTTTTCTGCAGGGAACAGCGAGAGGGTGAGGGGGGCAGCGGGGCAGCCCCAAAACCCCACCCCCAGTTGGCTGGGGCTGCCCCAAAGGCGGCGGCGGGGGGGACGCGGCGGGGCCGGGGGCTCTGCCTGACTCACCCAGGTCCTCGATCTTCACCTCGGGCCGCAGGGTGAACTGGGGCAGGGTGGGCGCCAGCTTCTCCCCGGAGTGTGATGCTGTAGAGGGAGAGAGGGAACGGGGGTCACGCTCCCTGGATGCCCTGTGCTGCAGCCCCCCCAGGGAGGGAGAGGGGACCTGCCAGCCAGCCACACCGCCCCCCGCTCGCCCACAGCCCCCAGGGTGGGCACAGAGGTACTTACTGGAGGCGCAGCAGACAAACACCTTCATCTTCAGGCAGGCCCGGCGGTGGTTGTGTGTTGGTGTGGCTGCAAGGCAAGAGAGGGCTGGGGGCGGCTCCGTGGCAGTGACCCCATCCCCGGGCACCCCGAGGTGCAGTGGGTCTGGGCATGGGGGTTTCTGGTCCTGCCCAGGGGTGTGCTCTGGGCTGGGGTAATGCAGCAGCACCCCAAATCCCACGCCTGCACCAGCACCCGAATCCTGTGCCAACAGCCCGTACCAGCACCCCAATCTGGCACTAGTACCCCAATCCTGCATCCTCCACCCTACATCATCACCCCCCAGCACCCCCATCCTGCACCAGCACCTCCACCCACACACCCATGCTGTCCCCCATCTTTCCCCATGCTCCCATCTCTCCCACACATCATGCACCCCCCCCGCACCATCAACCCCTCCCAGACCCCCATCCCAAAGCTCCGGGTGCCCACTCTTGTGGAGGGGGGAACAGCTGCCCAGCTGTGGGAGGTGCAGGGGGACCCCAGCTGTGGGGGGTGGTCCTTGCTGGGGGTGCAGAGGGGCCCAACAGGGTGGGGGGACAACCCAGGGAGGGACACGGGGTGACCCGGCCGGGGCTGGGGGGGCTGTGGGGGTCCCGCCCCGGCGCCCCCACGTACAGATGTAGTAGTACTCCTGCCCCGCACGGAACTCGTAGCCCAGTGAGAAGGCGCTGTAGCGCTGGAACTTCTCCGAGAACTTGATGGGGCTGTGGGGCGCGTGGGGCCGGTTGCACTCCCAGCGCTTGAAGCCCTGGCTGGTGTTGCAGGTGCGATAGCCCTCCGCGTTCACCATGTACAGCACGTACTGCTCCAGCCGGTGCTCGGGCACCGAGGCGTTGTAGTGCGGGCAGTAGATGTCCAGGTAGTCGTTGACGTTCACCTGCACTGTGTAGCCCTCCCGCCGCAGGCTGCAAGGGAAGGAGGGGATGGGGGGGTCAGAGACAAGCCCTGCACCTCCCCAGACACCATCCCCCTCCTCCACGGGGACCCGGAGGCTGGACCAGGAGCGAGTTGCAGAGTGGGGGTTCCAGGAGCAGCGGCACCCCCTGCTCAGCCTCTGTGCGGAGCCCCCGACGCAGCGGGGCTGTGCAGCCTCACGGACCTGTGGAGCAGAATCGACATCCCCGGGGGCACGGGTGGACTGGGGTGGGAGAAGAGCTGTTGTCAAGCCACATGCACGGGTGGGCTGGGCAAGAGCACAGGCACACGTGACGGCACTGCCAGGTCCTGCTGGGAATGTGCCAGCAGCCTCAAGGAGGAGACAGACACAGCGCGATGGACAGACAGACCCAGAGGGGCATCGGGGTCCTGCAGGCAGCACGGTCCCCGCGGCATGCAGCCGCTGGGTATGCACGGAACCCCGGCATTCCCTGGCATTCCGTGCCTCCAGCAGCCCAGAGCCGACCCACCGCAGCCGCCCACCACGGCCCTGGCACGCGCGGCAGCTCGGAGCCAGGATTTCTCACCCTGCTCTGGCTAATCCCGTTAGTTCGTTAATGCCGTAAAGGGTGGCCCTGGGGGAGCCTCATTTACATTGATTAGGAGCAGCAATCCCCTCAGATCCACTCAGGAGAGGCTCCGCTGGCTCCTAATCCGCGCCCGACGGAAATCCCGGCCTCGGTAATCCTCGCCGCCGCGCTGACCCGCTGCTCCTGCCAATTAATTACCACCCGGCGCTGGCTCGGCAGCGAGCCCGCCGCGACAGCACCCGACCCTGACCGGAACGCGCTTGCCGCTGCCTCAGCGCTGCCTCGGGGGGTCCCGAGCGCGGATCCCGCGGGACACGGACCGCAGCATCCCGGCACACGCGGCCGAGCTGCCCCGCGCAGCTCCGGCTTGCGGCGCGTCGCTCCGGACCGCGGCCCTTTCCCCGCCTCTCACGGCAAACCCCGGGCTGGAGCCCCCACCGCTCGGGCTCCCCTTGGCCCACGGAAGGTCCCGCCACCCCTCCCTTGCAGCCGAGCGTTCGCCGGGTGTCCCCGGCAGGGCCGGGCAGACAGCGGGCAGGGCTGCACGTGCAGACGCCCCACCCTGCACCATCGCCCCCGGCGCTGTTTGGGGAGCCCCGGCACCGCCGGCGCCCGCGGCACCCCGGGAGCCGAGCGCCGGAGACAGAACCAAAGGGGGGGACCTGCTGTCGGGCAGCAAAAGAGGGGGTGGGTGGGCCAAGAAGCACCGCCTCCGGCACCGGGGGGCAACGGTGGGGGTCTGATGGTGGAGCTCGCCGGCCGTGGGACAGGGAGCGCAGCTCCACGCGGCCCCTCCCTCGCTGCGCAGCCGCTACTCCGCAGCCCAGCCCGGCACCCGCCGGCAACTGCTCCGCCGGGAAGGTGCTGAGGCAGCCACCCTTGCTCAGCGGGCGCCGGGACCTTTCATCTTCCCCCTTTGATGTGGTGGGAAGGGGGGCGGGGGGGGGAGAAAAAGGCTTGTTATTAAAGAAATGGCCCCAAGGAGAAAATCGCAATTAACTCCGCGCGGGACGCGGGGCTGGGACGCCGGCGTACCCCAATACCTGCTCCCCACACCGGGGCGGGCACCGGCAGCCGGGGCTCACCGCGGCCGGGCTGCGGCTGTGCCAGGGGATCGAGGGACCGGAGGAAGCGTCACACACGGCTCCATGTCCCACCGTGCCGGGGGAAACCCGGTGCTAGGGAGCTGTAACACCCCCCACCCTACTCCCCTGCGGCACCCAGCGCTGAGGCACAGCCCCCGTGGGACCCCACGCTGGGGCTCGTTAAGCAGCGGCTCATTAAGAAGAGCGGCTCCTGATAAACAGCTTCGCTAACGAGGCACCAACGTCTCCCCCTGGGGCTGGGACACACCAGCACCCATGGTGCGGTACAGGGGCCCCAGGTGGTGTGGTGAGGGCCCCGTGGTAGTCACTGCCAGCTGCCATGGCATGCCGGGAGCTCCAGGGCATCAGAGCATCATCAAGTGCTGGGAGGGCTGGGGAACGGCCCCACAAGGAGACAGCCACAGGGCCACCACAGCCTGAAGCACAGCCAGGGGACCCTTGCAGCAGCTTCAGTCACAACACTGTGTCCCTGCCGTGCTTGGCTCCTGCACAGTCACTATAGAGCAGCAGCTCATGCAGCTGGATACCCCTAAACTCAGCAGCTTCCCCAGTGCCATGGCCAAAGCACCCCGAGACCTGTTTGAAGCACTGTGGGCCCTGGTTTGGGGTAGAAGGGCAAGAATAGACACCCTGAGAGAGGGACTCAGCCTCTTTCCTCACCGGCACCCACCCCAGAGCAGGCACAGGCTGCCCCGTCCCAGGGTCAGGATGGACCCTCGATCTCCCAGGCTCCGGCAGCCACGGCATGGCCAGCGGGGCACGGTGGGCTCCAGCAGTGCCCGAAGGGTTAAGTGCAGGAGGAGAACGGGCAGCATCACTTCTGCACGACTGCGTTTGTAGAGCAGGGCTCCTCGAGGCGGTGGTACCTTCCAGCAGCCTGTCACGCTGGGCAGATGGATGTCCCCTGGCATCACCGGCCCTGGGCTCAGCGCCCACCGGCCCTGCACCGGAGGGACCCTGGTGGGCCCCTGGTACCTGGCACGCCGCAGCCACCGGTGAGCTGGGCGGCCGCTCCGCTCCCATCTGCTGCCATAAATCCGGGCTGTGTGCCGCGCTGGCTCCTGCACTGCTGGGGAGCGCCTGGTGCACTGCAGCACGCCCCGGCAGCGGTGGCACGGAGCGGGCTGGACCCCCATCTGGACCCCCACACTGCAGACTCATCCCCACGGGTGTGGGAGAAGCCTGGAGGGCGGTGGGGCCAGAGCGGGGCTCAGCACCCCATGCCGGCGGTGCCAGTGGGGATGAGCGGGGCGACGCGGGGCATCCCCCATGTGGGGACTGCATCGTGCCCCCCGGCACCGGACACCCCCCCAGCACAGCCAGGCCCTTTGTTCGGCTCCAGCAGCTTCGTCCTTTTGGCGCATCCGGGGCCCATCGATCACCAGGGGAACAAAAAAGTGCCATTGATTTACGAGTCCCCTTCCTGTCACCCCGCGCCACAGCGAGAGGCAAAGGCGCACCGACCGCCCTGGCCGGTCCACCACGATGGACAGAGGGACAGACAGACAGACCAACCGCCCGCCTGCACCCACCGCTCAGCCACCCGGGGAGCCGGGGGGGGCTCAGCGCAGCCCCCACCCCGTGCCAGCCCTCCCCACGCAGCCAGCGCTGCACAGTCACGGCGCCCAGACGGCCACGCACACGCGCGCTGGCTCGGCAGACAGCGCCTGCGACGCAGCCCACGCACGCGGGTGGCACCGAGCCACGGCACAGCCCCCCGGCCTCGCCTGGCGCAGCCGCAAGGCGCGGGCGCTCCCGGCACCGCCGGCACACGGTGTCCCCGGGGCCACCCCCCCGCGTGGGCACAGGGGGCTGCTCCCCAGGCAGAGGGGCTGGGGTGCCAGCAGGCATCTGAGGTGATGGGCACAGCCCTCCACGAGCACCCCGGGACTCCAGCACCACCCTACAGGTGCCCCCACTCCCCCCCCCATCACTATTGACGGCCACGCGATCCCTGTAATCCCGGCTAAAGCCGGCACCTTCCCATGTTGCTAACAAGATCAATGAGGTTTCTAATTGGGTTTTAATTAAACCATCAATCTGCAACCGGTGACTCAATTACCGGCCCGGGCAGGAGCAGGTGGCCCCGGCCCTGTTGCACCCCAACACCGTGGCTGCTTCTCCCATGGGAACCCCGGCCGTGCTGCCGGGGCTCGGTGCCGCCCAGCGCCGTGACTCACGGGGCACGGCACCCTCTGCCCCCGGGCACCCACTCCTACCAGCACCACGCCGGGCACCCGTGGGCGGGTGATGGGGGGCTCTGGGTGCATCGGGAACCAGCCTGGAGGGCACGGCCATGGGGCGGGGGGTGGCCGAGCACCCCTCAGCTGACCTGGGGACACCGCAGCCGGTGTCATCACCACAGTCCCCTCCTCCGGCCCTGCAGCCAAGCAGGGAACTGCCCCTGCTCGAGCACAACTGCCCCGCGCCCCACAGCACCTTCTGCTAGATGCCCCCAGACCCAATGGGGAGGGGGGTCCCTCCTGCTGCCGGTGACCCCGTCCCCAGCCCTTTGGGTGCCAGCGGATGTGATGGGGGGATCCATCCACGCACAGCCCTGGTGTTGGGGTCTGGCTGCTGCAGGGGAGCCTGGGCCCCCTCCAGACCCCTTTGTAGGGATGTGGCTCCTCTCCTGCATGAGATGCTCCCCAGCGAGACTGCTCTGTGCTGGGGCTCTCCAGAACCCACTCCAGCCCTCTCCAGATGCCGCTCTAGCCCTCTCCAGAGCCCACTCCAGCCCTCACTGCCTGCGACACAACCTCAGCCAGATAAAAGCCACCTTGAAGAGGCAGCGACGGCGCTGGGGGGGCTGCATGAGCCGGGGGTAGCACACAGTGCTGGGCCCTCCCTGCACACAGGTGGGCTCTGACCCCCCCACCTCAGCCAGGCATCAGCACCCCGTGTACTCCCTGTCTCGCAGCATCCCCCCACTCTGTTCCCTCCACAGCACCCAGTGCCCTCAGTCCCAGCACCCTCAGTCCCCACACCGGAGTCAGTGGCAGAGCATGGCACACACCAACCTGCTCTGGGGGACTCCTGGGGGCTGCAGCAGTGGCAGGGGGTGCTGGCCGTGCCTGTGCCTGTGCACAGGGACAGATCACTGTCCCCATCTCAGCATCTGGGACACCCAGCAGAGAGGTGGCATCCACCAGCACCAGCATGACAGGGCCCAGTTCGGCTGGGGATACCCCAGGAGCCCCTGGCCCCTCTCTGTGGGACACTTAAGGGTCACAGCCCCCCCAAAAGCCAGTGCTGAGTGGGATACAACTGCCCTGCAGCTTTGCCTCATGCCATTGGGCCTGCTCCTGGCAGGACTTGGGATTGGAGGGCAGTGAACAGCCAAGGGTCATCCCACAGCCCCGGGGCTCACTGGCTGCCACCAGAGGAGGTGATGGGACAGACAGATGGAATGTGCAGCTGGACCAACAACTGGTTCCACCTTCACACCTCCCCAGGGCTTTGCAGACACACCCCAAACCCACAGCACGAGGGGTGCCCTGGCCTGCTCGGTGACCCTCCCTGGCACCCCCAGCCATCCCTCATGTGGCTGAGCTGCCACCAGCTCCCTGCTACCTGAGGCACTGGTGGGACCACGATGGGCTCCATGGGTTGCTCCTCACCCCGTCTTCCCGCCGAGGGTGGCCACAGGGCCACCTGTGGGGGCATGGTGGGAGATGCAATAGATTTGTGGGGTGCCTGGCACAGCCCCCAAGGAGCAGCCGCAGCCGGCACCCCCCTTCTCCCTGGAGAGCCCTACAGGGCCGTGCTGGGCTTGTTTATGGCTCCGCTTGCAGCGGGTTTGCTGGGATTTGCAGGCTGCGGCCCAGGGAGCCTAATTCCCCCCATAATTTATCTAATCCAGACACTTTGCCGTGCGGCTGTAATTGCGTCCGAGCTGCCGCACTGCCTAACAATAAATATCAGCTCCGGAGTGCCTGGGACACGGCTCTGCCGCAGCCGCCCCCACCGCGCCGCCCGTGCCCTGAGCTGGACGCTCGCGGCCGCGCCAGACACGCGTGCGCGATGGGTGCGGGTGTCTGGCTGCAACACCCCCGGCGTGGCACGGCAGGGGCACCGACGGCACCCCCTCCATCCCGTCCCTCGAGAGGTGCCGGGGCACCGGCGGGTCACGGCGGTGACGGGGTGGGGACGCTGGGTTGTGGCAGGACAAGGGTGGGGGCGTGGGTGGGTCCCACCCAACGATGTCGCGGCAGCGTCGCGGTGTGGGGACGGCGCTGGGGGTGACGGGGGTCTGGCCAGAGCAGAGGGGCCGGGGGGATGCCGAGCGCAACGGGGCGAGCCCGACACCTCGCCATTGTGCTGCGCCTCGGCACGTCGCACACACGCACGATTTATGGGGCCCGAGCTTCCGCCTGGCGACACAATCTCAATGGCAGGGGAGGGGGCTGTCGGGGCTGCTCCCGCCCCGCACAAAGGGGTGCAGGGCGGGGGGAGACCTGGGGAGCCCCCGCACCGGCGGGCACCAAGGGGATGCTCTGGCTGGACGCACGTCCCTGCCACACCCCTGGGCGCTCGCACTGGTGAGGGATGGGGAGGTGGGTGATGGCAGCGGGCACAGATCCCCCTGGAGGGGTTTGCGGACACACCACGGGCACGCAGCCCCCCCTCCTCGGGGGGGCCCAGCCCAGATCGTCCCCATTGCACACCCGCTCTCAGGTGTGGGTGCCACGCAGCCCCCGGCGCGGGCGAGGGCAGGGGCAGCCCCGGCGCAGGGTGTGAGGGAGGGGCTGCGTGTCCACGGCCACCGAGCCCTGGTCGCTCCCCTCCCGGTAGCCGTTCCCACCCTCCGCTCGCACCCCCACCGCCCCCGCAGCCCCGGGAGCCACCGCCGCCGGCCCGAGGATGCCAACACTGCCGGTCCGAGGTGGTGGGGGTCGGCGGGGGTCGGCGGGCACCTGTCGGGCCCCCCCGCCTCCACCGCGCCGCCGGTGCCGCTCCCGCACCCAGACAGGCGGGGGGCGCGTCTGGAGGTGGGAGCGAGACCCCTGCCCGCCCCGGCGCATCGAGAGATTGATATACGGGAGCGGCTGGACGCTTCCCGATGCCCTCGGTGGGTCAGCGCTGTCGGGGGGCGCCGGGGGGCTCTGCCCCCAGTGCCCAGTTCCCACCCGCGCCCGCACCGGGAGCCGCCGAGCCCCGCCCGGCAGCGCGGCCACGGGGACACGAACCGGCCGGGCGGCTGCCGCCCTCCCCTCGGAGCGACCCCCGCCCCCGCGGGCAGGACGAGGGGCACCGGGGGCACCGGCACCGGGGGTCCGGCGGCCCCGCCCGCACGAGGGCGCCGCGCGGAGACCGGCACCGGGGGGGGGGGGTCCCTCATTCCCGGTGTCGCCCGCCGCCCCCCGCGCATCCTTCAGCGCGATCCCCGCCGCGTCCCCGCCGCGTCCTTCCCGGTGGCGCCCCCCGCCCCGCGCCGCCTCGGGGACCCCCCCCTCGCCTCCCGGTGCGGGTCCCGGCGCCCCCGCCCGCACTCACTGCGGGTTGGAGCTGTTCCAGTGCACGGCGTGCCGGTTGCCCAGGGCCCCCGGCGGCCCCCGGCCCGGCAGCAGCAGCAGCAGCGGGAGCAGGGGCAGGAGCCCAGCCGCCATCCTGCCGCCGCCCGAGCCCGCCGCGATCCGGGGGAATGGAGGGAGAACCGAGCCCGAGCCGCCCGCGCCCCGCGGCCCCGGCGCCCAGCTCCGCCCCGCGCGCGCCCGCCGCCGCCGCGCCCCCGCGCGCGCTCCCGCCGCCGCCCCGGGCCCGCCCGCCCCGGCATCGACACCGGCACCGGGCTTGGGCTGCGGGTTCCCGCGGGTGGAGACACCCGGGTGGATCCCACGGGGATCAGGTGCTACCGGAGTCTCACCGGGACCCCCAGGGTGGGGGCGCCCGTGCCAGGTCCTGCTGATATCGGGGGTCTCACTGGGAGCCCCGTGGGTGGGGGCACCCGTGCCAGGTCCCACTGGGATCAGATGCCACTGATGTTGTTGGGGTCTCACTGGGATGCCCCTACATGGGGGCACTGGGTCTGGGTCTCACCAGGACCCTCACAGGGGGTGGCACCAGGGCCAGATCCTGCTGACATTGGGGTCTCACTGGGACCCCCATGTGGGGGAGCACCCGTGCCAGGTCCCACTGGGGTCAGGTACCACCAATGTGGGGGTTTCACTAGGACCCCTGTGGGTGGGGGCACCAGTGCCTGTCCCATCTGGGTCGGGTGGCACTGGGGTCTGACTGGGACACTCAGAGGTGGGGGGGCACCAGAGTCAGGTCCCACACTGGGGTCTCCCTGCATAGCAGCGCTGGGCCTCGAGTCACTGGCCCCTGTGAGGCTGTGGCTGAGGGAGCTGTGGGTGGGGGCTCAGGACCCCAGAAGGTCCTCACGCTGCTGCTCTCAGTGCCATGGGGGTCACACGTGTTCGCAGAAGGGTTTGGCCACCCTGAGGACATAAGAGGGGGTAGGAGGGTGAGCACCCAGTCCCCATGGGCAGCCTGGGTGCCGAGACACACAGACACAGTGCTGGGCTCTGCCTCCTGCCCTGTCCTCCCTCAGGAGCCAGCACATGGCCGAGTGCCCACCCACAGGGCCAGGCACTTGCTCTCCCCACACCCCAAGGGTCCATGGGTGGGCATCCCCGGGGGGAGTCACGGGCGCTCCCTGGGCGCCGGTCCCTTCTGGCCATGTGTAAAGCAGAGACTGAGCTGGGCACCAGCTCCCGCTGCCCGTCCTCGTGGAGATCCCTTAGCAACTGCCGTGCGGCACCGCCCGGCAGAGCCGTGTGCCAGGTGATCCGCGCCTCGGCACACGTGTGCACACACGGGCGCGCTCACGCCGGCGCGGGCACACGCGGCTCACCGCCGGCTCCCACGCGGGGCCGCGCTGGGCGCGCACACGTCGCCGGCACCGACCCGGCAGCCTCTGCCCCAGCGGTGCCAGCGCCGCGCATCACCTGGAGTTTTGGCAGCCTGAGGAGCTTGTGAATGAAACCAGGAGGCTCCCGAAACCGCGGCTGGGCTTGCTGAGCCTGCCCGGGCTGCTCCTGCCAGGAGCCACCTCGCTGGCGTGGGGAGCGTGGCCGGGGCGGTGCGGTGCCGAACAGCCGTGTCCCCACGTCCCCACCAGGCAGGGCAGCTCCCAGGCCTGGGCAAGTCTTGGGGGATCTCCTGGCTCCCCAGAGCCGTGGGGGGAGCTCAGTGTGGAAGCAGAGCCACACCCCTCTTTTCAGGCTCCCCAAAAATCCTTTGGCCATGTGGATGCTGTCTCAGCCCATGAAGGAAAATGAGGTTGATGATGGCTGGGGCTCTTGGTCCCACTTGGCACCGTGGGGGACCCAGTGCTGTGATGCCCCAGCCCTCAGTCCCCATCCCACGGCCCAAGGCCCTGCCGGTGCCCTGCCGGGAAGGGGGAGGGGGCCGGCAGAAGGGCCCGGAGGACCAAAAAAGCCTCTTTAATTATTCATCCGGAGAAGTGAAGTGAAGAAAACACAACACGTGGAAAAGGGCTCTGCCTGCCCGGGGGTGAGAAGCAGTGGGGGGGGTCTGGGGGGGTTGCAGGGGCTGGGGCATCCAGGTACGAGGGTGCCGTGGCAGCAGCAGCAGCGGTGGCATCCCGGGGTGCCGCGCACCTCTGGGAGGACCTGCAGCGCTGCTCTGCCACCATGGAAACGCCTCGGCTCGGCAAACCCATGGCAACACCCACCTCCACATGGAAACCCCCCGCTCCTGGCAACGCGCACACCGCTGCCAGTACCCGCACGCCGCCGTGCTCACCACGGGGGTCCCCCCGCCACACACGGACCCTGAGTTGGGGGGCCACAGCAGATGCACTGAGTACTCTGACAGGGATGGAGGGACTCGGGGTGGCAGATCACAGCCCTGGCGCGTCACGGTGTGTGACCACTTGCCAGCACCCACCAGGCGTCCCCACCAGGGTGTGGGGAGAGAGCCCGGCACACGGAGGGGGTTTTGCCACAGCGGGATATGGTGTTTGTGGTGGGATGGCTGGGGGACACAGCCAGGTGGCTTCGCTCTCCAGAGGACACAAAAGGCCTCGAGCTCTCCAGGAGCAGCCCTGGTTCTCCCCCATTCCCACGCCCCTCTGTCTGCTCCACCCTGTGCCCATCAGCAGCTTTTTTGTCCTCAAAGTGGTGAGGACTGGAACAAAGCCTCCCGCCCTCCATCCGTGGGCATCAGGGGGTTGCCATGCCCGGAGCAGGGTGGGCACAGGGGTCCTGCTGCTGCGCGTGCCCGGCAGGGCAGGGGACCCGCTTTGCCCGCCTCGGTTAATATTTAACCGCGGCTTCCTGTGACAGCACGTCGCAACCGCAGAGCAGAGCCGGCATTCAATAAATCATCGCGCCGGGCTGGGAGCTGGGCTGGGGGAGCGGGGGGGCAGCGCCCAGCCGAGCGAGAGGGGGAGCCGATAAATAATTCATTAAATAAATAAACATGGCGAGAGTGCGGGGAGGAGGCAGGAGTGTAACCAAGAAAGGGCTCGGTGAACGCGGGCATGAAATATTCACCAGCCACACCTACCAGGCCCCAACGCGCTGAGCTCAGGGCTCCCGACCCGCCCGCGGGAGCCAGGTGCCGGCACGTGTCCAGCCAGACACGGCAAGAACATGCCAGTGGTAGGCAGGGCGGATGGCCTGGGTTGGGGAGCAGGCAGTGCTGGCACGTCCATGTGGTGATGAGCTGTCCTGGCTCCTGCCAGCTCCTCCTGGCAGCACTTAGGGCAGCCCCTCGCAGCCCCACGCTGGTGTTTGGGCACGGGGCCGTCCTGCCAGGCTGGGATGCCTGGGGAATGCTCAGCTCACTCCGTGTGCCCAAGGCTCCCAGACCCGCTCCTCGCTGCCCCTTCCCTTTTGTATCCCGTGTTGGTCGTTAAATTTGAATGAAGCCTCACGGATGGTTGCGCTGCCTCAGTGCCTTGATGAGCACTGGGTAAGTGTCTGAGCCCTCCCATTTCCCAGGGAGAGGAGGGACTCCCAGCCCTGGAGGTATCCTGTGGGACATCCTGGGGCTGGGCTCAGAGTGCTGGCAGTGGGGGCACAGGAATAGTGAAGATGGGTGGCAGTGCCACGGACCACCAGGCCACCTCCCTGGTGAGCCAGAGGTCCAGGCAGAGCGGCCTCATGCCAGGGTGAGTCGGAGGTGAGCCCCGCTGTGCAGACGGACATGGGAGCAATTCGTTAATTAACATCTCAGTGACCTGAGCTAATTGATGTGGAGCTGGACAGTGCAGGATTGGAGTGGACGGTGCTGAGCTCTGGCTACCCATGAGCGGGCAGAGGTGCTGGGGCTGCCGGAGGAAATCAGCTTCCTCATGGAGCCGCTGGATGAGGCTGCTCGTGGTTCCCAGCCCTGGCGCTGGGGCTGCTCCCGCTGCCCGGCGGGAGGAAGCTGCAGGGTTCCTGCCCTGGGCGCCGGGCGCCTGCTTGTCGGAACCCTGGCTCCGGCAGGCCCTGCCGTGCCAAATCTCACCCGCCCTGGGTGTGTGGCACCCAGAGGTGCTGGGTGGGAGGTGCCAGTGACCAGTTTCTCACGGCCCCCAGGGCCGGCAGCCGCGGTCCCGACGCTGCCCCGGCACACGGGTGCTCCCAGGTAGGAACAGGTCACCAGGCACACGCTCTCAGTTCAGCCCACGGTGGGTGCTGAGTTGGAGTGCCGGGCAGTGCCCGGCTGTCCCCTGTGCCACATCCCATGTCCCAGCAGCCCACACGCCGGCAGCCGGGACTACCTGGCAGGAAGCGCCTGAGTCAGCAGCCGGCAGTGGGTGACTCAGCCGGCTCCTTTCCTCCCTTCCCGCATGGCAAACCTCCCTCCCGGCCTCAAGATCACTCCAATATCACCGCTGGTGGCAGCCCCACCTCGCTCCCAGCCCCTCCTGCTCCGACATGGCCACGGCACGGATGTGCCAGAGGGCGTGAGGGCCGTGCCGGGTGGGAGCCGTGTGGCGTGGGCAGGGTGAGCACGGCGGGGGCCTGGCACGTGGCCCCGCTGCAGCACGGCAGTTACAGCTCCCTGGGGAAGGGACAAGGACACTGAGATGGGTCTGTGGTTGCCAATCCCAGCACTTGGCTCCCCACTGGCCCTGGAGCACGATGCTTTGCTCTTCCCGGCTGTGACACCTCAGCGTCCCCTGCGAGGTGTCTGGGGGTGCCTGAGTGACATTATTCCAATGAAGGGGTGACAGGCAGCCTTGATATCCTGCTGCCACCGTACATAGATCGCGGCACAATCAGCATCTGGAAACACTGGCAAAGGTGGGAGTGAACCAGGGGGTGCCAGGCTGGGGGTGATGGGGACAGGTCCACGCCGTGCTCTGCCCCGGGTTCTCCCCACGCTCCTGCCCTGACCCGTCAGGCAATGGTGCCAGGGGAACTGCAGCCCCTCAGGGTAAAAAGAGGGATGGGGATGGTCATGGGAGTCCCAGGGAACACAGGAGCCATCCTAGGAACCCACAGCTTGGCAGTGTGGGGATAGTCCAGCTCTGCACCAGCAATGGGCCACCAGCCCCAGGATCACCCACCTGCCCCTCGGGGCAGCCCCTCCCCATCCCATCCCGGGCAGGAGCTGTGGAGGTGGGTGACACCCCCCAGGGAGAGGGGCCAGGCAACACCGTGCCCCCGCCACGCTGTGCCCTTGGTGCCAGGCAGAAGAGCCGAGAATGAAATGAGCTAATAAATTGAGGGGGCAGCGGGGGGCCGGGGCTAAGCGTGCAGGCGCAGGAGATTCAGGGCCTGAAATATTCATCAGGTCTGATGCAGCGCCTGCCGTCACGGCGGCCGTGAGCGACGGCACGGGGGGGCTTCAGGAGTGCAGCGCTCGGAAAAGGCTCGGGAGAGGGGCCAGGGGTGCAGGGACCACTGTGAGAACGGGGGGTCCCTCTCCAGCTGCGGCTGCCCCAGCCCTGTGCTGCCGGCCGGGTGCTGCTGCCCTGCTGGGAGCAGGGTGCTGGGCAGGGCACAATGAAGGTGGCACTGGTGGCACTGGTGGCACCATCAGGGGCAACCGGGAGAGCACCAGGAGTTGCTGGGGGGAGTGAGGTGCCCCGTGCCGCTGGCACCCACCACCCAAGGGGGTGGCAGAGGACCCTGGGGGCTGCAGCATTGCTGCAGCCTGGCAGTGGGTGCCCAGTCGCTCCATCTGGGCTGGGTGGAGGTCCCATGCCCGGGTGTGAGCACAGCCCCTGTGCCCCCCATGTGGGGTGTTGCTGTCGCAGCCACTTTGTGCTCCTTTGCTCAGTAATTCAGTGCATTGATCTGCCTGTTCTGTGTTTGCCTCTGGCCACGGGCCGGCCACACCATCCTCCTGCCAGCTGCTGGGACCTGCCCATCCTGTCCCTGTGCCCGGGCTGGGACCGCAGGGATCCAGGGGACTGCCCGTGGTAGAGCAGGGCATGCCAGGCCTGTGCCTGGCAGAGCCAGACGCTGGCCAGGCAGCACCGGGATCTGGCACAGCTAACGAGGTAACTTTGCCAGGGAAGCTCGTTAGCGGCCTGAGGATCAAAGGAGCGCGGGGCAGATCGATGGACGTGGTGAGCGGGTCCTGAGATGTGCCAGGGCTCCAACCTCTCCATCTCCCCAGCATCCTCCCGGTGGATATGTGCCCAGAGGGGCCGGGTGGCACTGAGGGAGGTGTGAGCCACTCGTGCTGGGTGCCACAGTGACACCCTGGCACCCAGCACCGTAGCTGACCCCGCAGCACCCACTTGGGCACCCTTGGGAGCCCACTCCAGCCCCTGTCCTCACTGTCTGGCTGCCCCAGGGAGGGGGGGGCAGTGCTGGGGTGGTGACACCAGGACACTTGCACCCACCCACTGAGGTCCCAGTCGTCCTCCACGGGGATCCAGAGAGGGTCCCATCACGGAGACCTCACAGGCCCTCAGTATGCAGCAGGTCCAGGCAGTGCTGGCAGCAAGGGCAGCTCCTGCCCATCCATGTTCCAGCACAGTAGGATTATTGTCCATCAGGATTACATTGGGCTGGAGGAGGGGGGCACTCCAGCACGCACAAGGGCATGGGCAGACAGACACAGTCAGGGACAGACAGACAGACACCCCAGCCCAGAAGGGTGATGGTGCAGGCAGTGTTACCCATGCCCACGTCCCCACGCCCCAGTGACCTTCCCTGCCACACCAACACCACCCCGGCCCCCGGAGCGGACACGTCGGTGCCCACTGTTCCCACCCAGCAGCTGGGACTGGCCAGCGGAGCCATGGCCACTCACCCCATCCTGTGGGATGCAGGGGGATGTGACAACCCCTGTGCTGGCGCCAGCCCGGTGCCCGTGCCCTCATTGCTATGGCAGGAGCAGGCTCGGTGCGTGCGGCTCCGGTTAATTAGCCGGTGCAGGCCGGCTCCCTCCAAGCCCCCGCTGAGTGTTTTGCTAAATTATAACCTTGACGATGTGCATCATCAGGCGGCTGCTCGGGGGAACAGCCGCCCCTGCCCGCCCGTGCCCTGCGCTCAGCACCGCCGTGGGGGCACGGAGCTGCCCAGCTGGGGTGGCATCACGCTGGGCTGGCATCACCTCAGGGTGGCATCACAAAGGGGTGGCATCCCTCTGAGTGCTTGTGACCACTGGGGGATGAGGGAGCTGGCCCGGGGTGGGTGATGGGCTCTGTGGCGTGGCCCCAGGGTCCGGAGGAGCCCGTGGCCAGCGCCTGGCATCCGGTGCATTGTGCCTGATGCCCTACACACCCCGTGCCCTGCTCCTCAGGGCTCGGCACGCGTGTCCCCTCAGCACACGTGTCCCCTCGGCATGGCGAGCCGGTGGCCCCGTTTCCATGGTGACACGGAGCCATTTCCCATCTCCGGGATGCTCTCGGCAGCTCTTTGGGTGGGCGCTGCAGCCGTTGCCCTTCGCCCGTGGGGACAGGCAGGGATGGGCCCTGCTGCCCTGGGGGGCTGTGCTCCTCCCTTCCAGCCCTCTGGGGGGGACACCATGCCCCGTGTCCCCCCTGTGTGTCCTAGGGCTGCCCCAGGTCGGCTGTCATGCCTGACCTCATCCTCACCCCAGGGTGTTGGGGGCATGCTGGGGCTCCTGTCCTGGCATGGCTGGCTGGGGGGACTCTGGCAGCGTGGCCAGCTAAGGGACCCAGTGCCAGGAGTGGAAGCTGCTGGGAGAGCACCACGGGGCTGGGAGACCGTGCCCAGGCTCTTCCCGGTGCCACAACACACCCACGGTCCCTGTCCCGCTGGTGAGCCGGGGCACGGGGTGGGTACGGCCGTGTCGTGCCCCCACCTCACTGCCCGCCGTGGCTCCCAGCCTCTGGCACGGCACGGCTCTTTATCCCGCTCTCCATCTCAGCACTGCCTATTAACATTTCCCATCACTTGCTATTCCAGGCGATAAATTTTTCCTTCCTAATTTCGGAGCCTTTCACTCCCACCCACCTGGGGCTGCCCCACGGGGGCACTCGGCATCCTCACCCCCCGCTCCTCCCCGTGGCACCCCAGGCTGGCGTGGGTGGCACGGGGTTGGGGGGAGAGGACGGGGGGGGCCCCGAGGCGGGGGGATGGCGAGACAGAAGGGACGGGCTAATGGAGCCCATTCCTTGAATAGATTCAATTTCTGCCGCGGCGGCTGCGGGGTGCGGAGCCATCAATTGGATTCAGGGGACGGGGAATCTGATTTGGAGCGGCCGCGCCATCAATTAGCCGTTATTGATGGCATTGCTCATTGGAAGTCGATGGGATTTGAAGCCGGCGGTGGCTCCCGCATACCAAACAACGCCGGCTCAAGGACAGGACCCCGCTGAGCCCGGACCCAGCACCCACCCCCGGGGGCGCCAGAGGGACCCCTCGGCCTCGCCTGGGAACACCCAGGGGGCTGGGGAAGGGGCGGCGCAGTGGGCAGCCCCCTCCGGAATACCTGCATGGGAGTCCCACAGGGTATGGCTGTCCCCTGGAACAGGGGGTCCTAGAATCGCTGCATGGGGGTCCCACAGGGCACAACCCCCAGATTGGCTGCATGGGGGTCCTGCAGGGCACAGTTGTCCCCTCAGCATCTTTAAATGGGGGTCTTTTGGGAGGATTCCCCCACCCAGCATCCCCCACATGGGGATCCCACAGGGCACAGCCCCCGGGAACCCTTGCATAGGGATCCCACAAGGCGTGGTTGACCCCTGGAATGCGTGCATGGGGGTCCCACAGGGCACAGCCCCTTAGAATTCCTGCATGGGAGTCCCACAGGTGGGTCTCTGAGCATCCTGCATGGGGGTCTCTTGGGTCAGATGCCCCCCAGATGGTTTCACACCCCCCCGGGGTGGGATCTCCCAGGACATGTTCTCCCTGCACTAGGCAGCCTCTGTGTCTCCCATGGGGATGGGGTGCCCCTGTCCTGTGGGGTTGAGGGTGTGGGGTTGGGGTGAAGGATGGGGAATGGGATGGGGTACAGGTTGGGGTATAGGCTGAGATGGGGCACAGGATGGGTGCAGGTTGGGATGGGATGGAGACTGGGATGGGGCACAGGGTGGGGTGCAGGATAGGACACAGGATGGGTGCAGGTTGGGATGGGGCACAGGGTGAGGTGCAGGCTGGGATGGGGTACAAGGATAGGGTGCCAGATGGGGTACAAGGTGGGATGGGGTGCAGGGTGGGGTGCAGGATAGGACACAGGATGGGTACAGGCTGGGATGGGGTGCAGGGTGGGGTGCAGGATGGGATGCAGGATGGGTACAGGCTGGGATGGGGTGCAGGGTGGGGTGCAGGGTGGGGTGCAGGATGGGATGCAGGATGGGTACAGGCTGGGATGGGGTGCAGGATAGGATGTAGGATGGGTACGGGCTGGGATGGGGCGCAGGATAGGATGTAGGATGGGTACAGGCTGGGATGGGGCGCAGGGTGGGATGCAGGATGGGTACAGGCTGGGATGGGGTGCAGGATGGGATACAGGATGGGGTGCAGGATGGGTACAGGCTGGGATGGGGTGCAGGGTGGGGTGCAGGATGGGCACAGGCTGGGATGGGGTGCAGGATAGGATGGAGGATGGGTACAGGCTGGGATGGGGGGCAGGATGGGATGCAGGATGGGTACAGGCTGGGATGGGGGGCAGGATGGGATGCAGGATGGGTACAGGCTGGGATGGGGGGCAGGATGGGATGTAGGATGGGTACAGGCTGGGATGGGGTGCAGGATAGGATGCAGGATGGGCACAGACTGGGATGGGGTGCAGGATAGGATGCAGGATGGGTACAGGCTGGGATGGGGTGCAGGATGGGATGCAGGATGGGTACAGGCTGGGATGGGGTGCAGGATAGGATGCAGGATGGGTACAGGCTGGGATGGGGTGCAGGATGGGATGCAGGATGGGTACAGGCTGGGATGGGGTGCAGGATAGGATGTAGGATGGGTACAGGCTGGGATGGGGGGCAGGATAGGATGTAGGATGGGTACAGGCTGGGATGGGGTGCAGGGTGTGGCGGGGGAAGGGCAGGCAGCAGCGGTGGGGGGGAGGGGAGCGGCGCGGTCGATGCTTTCGCTCAGCCTCTCTTGCCAAGCAGCTTCTTTCTCCCAGAAGCCATAAAACCTGTCTGACGTGCCCGGCACCACTGCGGCAGGCGGCCGGCAACGCCTGCGTGGCGAGGGGCTGGGGGGCCCTGCTGTGGGCGGCCCCGGGGGCAGCTGGGCCACATCTGGGCCCCCTGGGAGGGCAGTGGGGGGCTGCACTCATGGGATGGGGGAGCAGGAGCCTCAAAGGACTCTCGTGTTGGTGGGCGAGCCTGGGGACTGTGGCTGCACCGGAGCCATGACCCTGGCAGCGACCCGGTTGTGCCATGGGATCGGCCCCTGCAGCAGCCTGGGTGCCCACTGGGGAAGAGGAAACCCCCCCAGGGCCCCATTTTGGGAGTGCATCTCACGGAGTGTGTAGCAGACAGACAGATGAATGGAGAATGGCTGCCCTGTGGACACCCCAACCCCATCCAAGGGCAGCAAGTGGGGCCAGGGCGCCCAGCTGGGGGTTTTGGGTGAGTGACCCCCAACCCTGCTGCCCCCGACCCTCTGTCCTGGTGCTCATCCCACCTCCAGGTGCTAATTACTGGCAGCTTGCCTGTAATTAAAGGTCTCTGGTGGCATGAGCTGATGACTCAATATCAAACCACTGCAATTAAACCCTTGGCCTTAAAGGCCGTGGAGGGAGAGAGGGGCAGGGACCCCCTGGATCGGCCACCCCGGCACCTCTGCAGGGGCAGGGGCGCGGGCAGGGGGGCTGGTGGGGGGGCCACACACCCGGGGCACAGCGATCTTGCAAACACTGTATTGCTCAGTCACTACCAGGGCTTAAAACCAAACTGAGGGCACGGAGGAAGGCGTCTTCCCAGAAGACAGATCGGTGTGTCCTCACCAGAGGAGGAGGAGGACACGGCAGTGGCCGACGCTGCCATCGGAGCTGCTGCCCCGCTCCAGGGCCTGGGGGGTCCCTGGGCCCCCTGGGGCGGGGGGTCCACGGGGGAAGGCACGAGATGAGGTGACGGCCGTGGGGCAGAGGAGGCATTTGCTGCGGGGAGCCCAGTGCCGGGGTGATGCCGTGGGGGCGATGCCGGCGTGCGGCGATCCCGGTGCGCGGCGGTGCCGACCCGTGGCAATCCCGGCGTGCGGCGATGCCGGTGGCAAGCGACAGCCCTGGGAGGGAGAGATCCCCATCAAGGGACGCTGCGGTGCAGCAAGTGGGTACCCACCCACCAGCCCAGAGCCTCCCTGCTCCCCCCTCACCTTCCAGCCCGGAGCTCCCGGCCCCGGCTCGGCTTTGTGGAGGTCCGGCAGGTGGGTCGTGGCCCGGGGCTGCCCCACGGGCTCCAGGGGGTTGGCGGTGAGGAACAGTCTGGAAGCGGCGCCGGGGCAGAGGAGCCCATCCCCCCGCCACGGGCAGTGCCGGGGTCAGATCCGGAGCAGGGCCAGGAGCACCAGTGCCAGGCACGGCGTGCAGGGCTGCGGTGGGACCGCGGTGCCCCGCGCAGGCACAGCGTCTGCCAGGGCAGGAGCGGTGGTCAGGGTGAGCTGGTCCCCGGGCCCTCACCACCCCTTGGCCCCCCTGTACTCACCCTCGGGCCCCTTGACACCCCCTGGCCCCCCTGTACTCACCCACGAGCCCCCTGATACTCCCTGGCTGCCCCGTACTCACCCTCGGGCCCCCCACGCCCGTGGGGCTGCGAATTGGGCACCTCTGTCACCGGCTCCGGTGCTGAAACAAACCCCACCAGTGTCAGGGAGCGGCTCCCCTGGGCTCCGTGGCATCGCCCCCGAGGCGCCGGTACCCCCTCCACGGGGACGGGGCTGCCCCGGGGGCGGGGGAGCCCCCGGGTTTTGGGGCACAGTTCCCCCCGGGTTTTGGGGCACAGTTCCCCCCGGGTTTTGGGGCACAGTCCCCCCCAGCCCCACTCACTGGTGTCTCGGCAGCAGACGGTGACGCGCAGCTTCAGGCAGCGCCCGGCGCTCTCGGGGCTGGGGACGGCTGGGCAGGGTGGGGGGATCAGCGGGGACCCCCCGGCCCGGCCCCCCCGGCCCGACGGGACCCCCCGACGGCGGGTCAGCGCGGGCCTGGGGCGCCCCCTCCCGGCGCATTGAGGGAACGGCACCCCCCGGGTGCCCCCACCCCGCAGCGTCCAGACCCCACCCTGCATCCCGAACCCGTGGGTACCCAGAACCCCCCACCCCGGGTACCCTGAACCCGCAGCATAAAGACCCCCTCCTCACACACCCCGAACCCAGGGGCATCCAGACTCCCCCCCCCCACCTTGCCCCAGGCACCTCGAACCTCAGGGGCACCCCGACCTCCTTGTGCCCCCAACCCGGGGCATCCAGAAACCCCGAACCCGGGGGCACCCCGACCCCACTATGTGCACTCTGACCCCATCGTGCCCCCACCCCGGGGAATCCAGACACCTCCAGCAGCCCACCTTCCTATGCACCCCCCACCCCAAGGCATCCCACACCCCAAACCCGGGGCATACAGACCTCCCCACCTCAGGCGCCCTGAAGCCAGGAGCACCCCAACCCCCTGCTATGTACACCCTGACCCCCTTGTGCCCCCATCCCGGGGGCATCCAGACACCCCCTGCACCCTGAATTCAGGGCATCCAAACCCCCCTCGTGCACCCCAACCCCCTCGTGCAACCCGACCCCAGGGAATCCAGACACCTCCTGTACCCTGCTTTTCCATGCATCCCCCACCCCAGGGCATCCAGACCCCCACCCTACACCCCAAACCTGGGACACCCTGACCCCCTTGCGCCCCCACCCAGGGCATCCAGAACCCTCCTGCAACCCAACACCCTCATGCCCCCACCCAGACACCCCCTGCACCCCGGGAGCATCCAGAAAGCCCCTGTGCCCTGACCCCCTCATACCCTCACCCAGGGCATCCAGACACCCCCCGCACCCCACCTCTCATGAACCCCTCACCCCAGGGGATCCAGAACCTCCCTGAATGCCACACCCCTCAGAACCCCACATCCCAGGGCACCCTGTACACCCCTGCACCCCGACCCCTTATGCCCCCATCTTTGGGGCATCCAGACCTCCCTGCACCTCAACCCGAGTCATCCAGACTCCCCCTGCTCCCCCCAACCTCAGTGGGGGATCCAGATCCCGCGTGTACCCTGACCCTCCCTTGTGCCCCAAACCCACTTCCATGGGGACCCTGGGGGGCTGCACCCAAGCCCCCTGACATGCTCTGGCCCCGGGGGGCTGCACGCAGTGCCCCAGTGTGCCGTGACCCCGGTGCAGCCCCCCACGGCACCCGGGGGGCACTCACAGATGTAGTAGTAGGTCTCCCCCGGCTGGAACTCGAAGCCGAGCGAGAAGGGGGTGAAGCGCTGGATCTTCTCGGAGAAGCGGACGGGCCCGAAGGGCGCCCGGGGCCGGTTGCACTCCCAGCGCTTGAAGGCACCGGGGGTCTCGTAGCAGCCGCGATAACCCTCCCGGTCCACCATGAAGAGCGTGAAGGTCTCTGCCCGGCCGGCGGGCACGGCCCCCTCGTAATGCGGGCAGTAGATGTCCAGGTAGTCATTGATGGCCACCTGGATGGAGTAGTCGTCCCGCAGGAACCTGCCGGGCGGGACGAGCCGGGAGGTTCGCCGGGAGGGGTGTCCCGCTGCCCCCCCGGCCCCGGCGGAGCAGGGGGCTGGGCTTCCCCCCAAAACAGAGACCGGACACCGCCCGCGCCACGCAGCCAGGCATCAGCTCGGATTAGCCGCAGGCCGCTGGAGCTGAATGGGCTCGGCCACCGCGGCCGGAGGCGGGGGGAGAGCCACGCTGCCCGGGCACAAAGCCCCTCGCCCCAGGCACCCGCCTCGCCGCTGATCGGACATGACACCCCGGTGGGGGGCCGTGCGGCGGGGACGCTCCCGCACCGGCTCGGCGCTGGCAGGGGGCGGTGGCCGGGGCAGGGGGCACGGGGGGGGGGGCTCTGGCAGCAGGAAGGGCAGGGGAGGGGGCCCAGCTCAGGCACGGGCAGGATGCAGTGAGCTCACAGCGTGTGCACACACATGTGCACACACGTGCACTGCACACGCTTGGTCCTGGGAGGGTAATGGAGCAGGGGGGGCTGTCAGGGAGACCCCAAGCCCCCTTCATCCACCCCGGTGCAGCCGGCGTTCGTGGACGGCGCAGAGTCCTGGCAGAGACCAGAACGTTCATCACTGGGATGGCAGCACTGGTGGGGGGGGGGGGGCAATCCGGGCCTCTGAGCCCCCCACCGGGCCGGGGGCTACTCGAGGACAGGACGGGGCACAGGCTCGTGCTGACTCAGAGCATCCCACGGGCAACGCTGGCTGGGACAGGCCCAGGCAGGGCCGAGGGCTGCCTGACCCTGCTGAGGGGCACACGGAGCCCCACTTCCCACAGGTAGTGGGGTCCCACCTCTCCCATCCACAGGGAGGAAGCAAGGCAGCAACTGTGCCCCCAGCCCTGCCCGTCATGTGCCCACCTGCCCCAGTCCTGCAGGCCCAGGGCACAGGACCTGCAAGGGGGAGCACAGCCTGCAGGATCTCAGCCCAGCATCCTGACCCTTCCCCCTGCTCCCTGAAGCTGGGAAATACCTAAAATGGAGGAGGCCGGGAGCGGGGACAGGACCGGACCCCAGCCCACCGGTGATGGCAGAGCCCATGGGCAGCACCCCTGGCAGGGGAGGGGCTGGGGTGGCCCCCAGCAGCAGAGACACCCACCATGGGAACACATGGGAACCCCTGACACTGCCACCCACCACCTTGATGCCACCAGAGGATAACCAAAGCTCAGTGCCACCAAGCGCACTCAGGCTCGGCACAGTTGGGTATCACCAGGGACTTGGCAGCACCAGGAGTGCCCACCAGCTTGGTGCCACTGGGGACTTGGTGCCACTGGGATACTCACTGGGGGCCTGGTGCCCCCAGGAGTGCCCACCAACTTGGTGCCAGCGGGAACTTGGTGCCACCAGGGCTGCCCACCGGCGTGGAACACTCAGAACTCAGCGTCACCAGGGGAGACTCACCTGCTCCGTGCCACCCAGGGCTCAGTGCCACCGGCAGTGCCTGGGGCTCAGCACCACCCAGGGAGCTCACTGCCCCGGTGGCACACTGGAG
Source organism: Manacus candei (assembly GCF_025592945.1). Classification (NCBI taxonomy): domain Eukaryota; kingdom Metazoa; phylum Chordata; class Aves; order Passeriformes; family Pipridae; genus Manacus; species Manacus candei. Next base: position 822,513 of record NW_026138214.1, on the reverse strand, counting down.
TGCCCTGTGGCTCTGTACCACCCGGGGTTTGGTACCACCGGGGATGCCCAGTGGCTCGGTGCCCCTCAGGGCTCAGCACCCCCAGGGGTTCTCACCAGCTCGGCAACGCCCAGGGCTGCCCAGTGGCCCGGTACCACCGGGGCTCGGTACCACCGGGAGGTACCACCGCGGGCTCGGTGCCGGCGGGGATGCCCAGGGGCTCGGTACCACCGGAGCTCGGTACCACCGGGGCCACTCACCTGCTCAGCACCACCCCGGGGTTCGGTGCCGCCGGGGATGCCCGGGGGGCTCAGCACCGCCGGGAGATGCTCCCCGCCTCGCTCCCACCGGGAGGTGCTCCCCGTCTCGGTAACTCTCCCAGGGGCGCTCGGTGGCCCGGTGGCCGGGCAGCCCCGCCCCCCCGGAGCCCGGAGCCCACCGCCCGCCGCCCCTCCCGCCCCATCCCATCCCGTCCCGTCCCGTGGCGGCGGCGCGGGGCCCGGGGGCTCGGCGGGGCCCGGGGCTCGGCGGGGCCCGGGGCGCACAAAGGCGGCGGGGCCGGCGGGGGCGGCCGGCGGTACCTGGGGTTGCTGCCGTTCCAGTGGACGCCGTGGCGGGTGACGCGCACCGGCGGCGCCCAGAGCAGCGGCGCCCAGAGCAGGAGCCCGAGCAGCGGCGCGGGGCGCATGGCTCCGCCGGCGGCGGGCGGGGGGCGGCGGGGGGCGGCGGGCGGGGCGGCCCCGGCGGGGCTCGGCACGGCCCGGCCCGCCCCGACAACTTCGGGCCAATCCCGCCGCGCCGCCGCCCGGCAACTTCACCGAGTGCCATTAACCCTTGGCGGGCGGCACCGACACCCACCGGCACCGGCACCCACGGGCACCGAGACCGGCGACCCCCCGCCGGACGGTACCGCCGGCATCCAGCGGCAACGGCACCGGCAACGGTACCGGCACCGGCAGCGGCAGCCACGCCTCAATCCGGCAACCCCCCGTACAGCCGACATCCACCGGCAGCGGGACCGGCATCCCTGGCAACTCCTTGGTACCGTCGACATCCATACCGGCACCGAGACTGGCACCGGCACCGAGACCGGCAGACCCCCCCACCCCGACTGGTACCGCCGACATCCATACCGGCACCGGGACCGGAAACCCAGCTGCAATCCAGCTCCTCGCCACCCTCCCGGTACCCTCCCGGTGCCCCCACCCCAAGCCGGCACTGCCTCGGTACCGTGAACATCTACCGGCACCGGGAGCAGCATTGCCCGGGCACCTGGGACTGGCATCCCTGGCACTGCCCGGTACCTCTGGCATCCATGGGCACCATCAGTGGGACCGGCAGCTCCAGCCCAATCCGGCTCCCCGGTACCTCCCACCCTAACCCGGCACTGCCCCGGTACCGCGGACATCGATGGCACCGGGAGGAGAGGCTGCTCCCCGCGCCCACCCTCCTGCTTTGGCCGGGCATCAGCCCCCACTGGCACCAGCACTGGCACCAGCACTGGGTGGGCACTGCGGGGACCACGGAGGACAGTCTGTGCACATGGGGCAGCTCTTGCACACGCGTGTGCCCAGGCCCACCAGGCAGCTCCTGCCCACTTATGTCTGTGCCCACCAAGCAGTTCTTGCACGTGTGTGCTCGAGTGTGGCAGCTCCTGCCCATGCGTGTCCCCCTGCAACCATGACAGCTCTGGCACATGTGTGTCCATCTGTGTGTCAGCTCCTACCCACGTGTGTGTCTCTGCCTGCCAGGCAGCTCTTGCACACGTGTGTGCCCATGTGTGTGGCAGCCTCTGCCCTGTGTGTGTCTGTGCACACAGAGCAGCTCTTACATGTGTGCCCATGCACACATGACAGCTCCTGCCCATGTGTCCCTGCCCACCTGGCAGCTCTTGCACATGTGTGCCCAGGTGTGTGGCAGCTCCTGCCCATGTGTGTTTGTGCACACAAGGCAACCCCTGTCCACACGTATGTCCCTGCCCACTTGGCAGCTCTTGCACATTCATGTGCCCATATGTGTGTCAGCTCCAGGCCATGCGTGTTCCTGCCCATCTGGCAGTCCCTGCACACGTGCTCCTGCCCATGTGTGTTTCTGCACACAAGGCAGCCCCTGCCCACATGTATGTTCCTGCCCACCAGGCAGCTCTTGCACACGTGTGCCCATATGTGTGTCAGCTCCTGCCCACGTGTGTCCCTGCCCTCCAGGCAGCTCCCGCCCACAACTGTGCCCACCGTACAGTTCCTGCACATACGTGTGCCCATGTGTGCAGCAGCTCCTGCCCACACGTATGCCTGAGCCCACGGGGCAGCTCTTGCACACACATGTGCACGTACCCACAGGGCAGCTCCTGCCCATGTGTCCCTGCCCACCTGGCAGCCCCTGCACACGTGTGTGCCCATGTGGGTGGCAGCTCTTGCCCATGTGTGTCCATGCACACAAGGCAGCCCCTGCACACGTGTGTGCCCATGTGGGTGGCAGCTCCTGACCATGTGTGTCTCTGTGCAATCAGGCAGCTCTAGCACACACGTGTGCCCGCGTGCCTGGCAGCTCTTACATAACCATGCACGCAGGGCAGTTCTTACACACACACACACACACGTGTCCATGCAGACTCAGTAGCTCTTGCACACGTGTGTCTGTGCCCACAGAGAGCAGCTCCTGCTCACATGGTGAGCCTGAGCCCATGGGGCATCTTTTGCACATATACCTGCCCACGTATGTGGCAGCTCTTGCACACACATGTGCCTGTGCCCACAGGGCAGCTCCTGCCCACACATGTCAACACCCACCAGGCAGCTCTCGCACATGCGTGTGCTCATGTGTGTGGCAGCCCCTGCCCATGCGTGTTTCCCTGCCCACAGGGCAGCCCCTGCACGTGTCTGTGCCCACCAAGCCACTCTTACACACATGTGTGTGCCCAAGTGTGTGGCGGCTCATGCCCAAGTGTCCCTGCCCACAGAGCAGCCCCTTGCACACGCGTGTGCCCATGTTTGTGGCACCCCTGCCCCTGTGTGTGTCTGTGCACACAGGGCAGCCCCTGTGCACATATGTACATATTCCTGTCCAACAGGCAGCTCTTGTACACACAGTGCATGTGCCTGCACAGCACACGTGTGCCCACAGAGCACACGTGTGCCCAAACACACAGGGCAGCTCTTGCACACGTGTCTGCCCACGTCCATGGCAGTTCTGTGGCCCATGCCCACGTGTGCCCGTGCCCACGGAGCATCCCTTACACACACACGTGTCCCCTGCAGACCGGAACAGCCTTGGCACACGTGTGTTCACATGTGTGTGGCAGCCCCCGCCCACGCGTGCGCCCGTGCCCACAGAGCAGCTCTTACACACACACACGTGCCCGTGCACACAGGACATCTCTTACCCACACCGTGTCCCCCCGTGTCCCCCCCCGTCCCCTCGCCCACGTGGCCCCCCGGGACACCGACCCCCCTCCCGCTGCAGGTGTGCGCGGTCCCCGCCAGGGGGCGCTGCTGCCGGGAGCCTCTTCCGGCGCGGGGGCTGCTGGGAGTTGTAGTTCGGCACCGCTCCCCTCTCCGGTGTCCCGGGGCCGCTCCCGCTGTCCCGCTGTCCCGCTGTCACGGTGTCGGTCCCGGTGCGGCGGAGGCGGCGCGGGGGCAGCTCACAGCCCCTTTATTGACGTGGCGGGGGGGGCCTGGCGGGGTCCGGCGGGGCTCAGTCTTGTCCTGGCCTGTGGCTCAGGCCTCCGGCGGGGCCGGGGCGGGCCTGGGGAGAGGGGGGTGCGATGGGGTGAGAGGGGGGGTCCTCATAGCTCCCCCCGCAGACCCTCTGCCCCCCACAGACCCCCTCCTTGCCCCCCCGTCTCTGACCCCCCCATTTCTCCTGGGTCCCCCCTGTGTTCCCCCACCCCACACCTCGCTCTGGCCCCCTGCAGACCCCCACCCTGGCACCCCACCCCACTTCTTCCCTCCCCTGCCCTGATTCTGACACCCCATTTCTCCTGGCTGCCCCCTCTGCCCTTCCCTGCACCTGCCTCTGGCCTCTGCAGACCCCCACCTTGGCACCCCACCCCACTTCTTCCCTCCCCTGCCCTGATTCTGACACCCCATTTCTCCTGGCTGCCCCCTCTGCCCTCTGCAAACCCCACCCTGGCACCCCACAGCCCCCTCTGCCCTGGTCCTGACCCTTCGTTTCTCCTGGGTCCCCCCCTTGTCCCCCTCCACACCTCACTCTGGCCTCTGAAGCCCCCCACCCTGGCCCCCTACACCCCTTCTTCTCCCCCACTAACCTTATTCTGACCCCCCATTTCTCCTGGTTCCCCCCCTCTGCACCCCCTTTTACCTCTCTGCACCTCTGCTGACCCCACCATGGCCCCCCCCACTCCTTCTTCCCTCCCCTGCCCTTATTCTGACCCCCACATTTCTCCTGGCTGCCCCCTCTCTGGCCTCTGCTGACCCCACCCTGGCAACCTACACCCCTTTTTTCCCCCTCACCCCAAGTTCTGACACCTCATTTCTCCTGGCTCCCCCCTCTGCACCCCATTTTGGCCTCTGCAGACCTACACCCTCCACCCCTTCTCCCCTCCCCTGCTCTGGTTCTGACACCCCCAATTTCTCTTGGCTGCCTCCTCTGCACCCCATTTTGGCCTCCCCCCTCTGCACCCAATTTTGGCCTCTGCAGACCTACACCCTCCACTCCTTCTCCCCTCCCCTGCTCTGGTTCTGACACCCCCCATTTCTCCTGGCTGCCCACTCTGTCCCCTCTCTGGCCACCCTGCAGACCCCACCCTGGCACCCTACAACCCCCCCTCACCACCCCAAACCCTACAGCCCCCCTAGGCCCCCCAGGCCTGTCCTGCCCCCCCCCTGCTCACCTGGCAGGGATCACTGTGACATAGGGGTGCCCGGAGGGGCTCTCGCTGCGGGCGAGCGAAGGGCCCGGGGGGTTCAGGGGCAGCGGCCGCTGCGGTGGGGGGGGCTTGGCTGGACCCGGGGGCTGTGGAGGGACGGGGGGGGTCAAAGATCCAGCAAGGTCTGACCCCCTCAGTGGGCTCAGGGGGGTGGGAATTCGCCTCCTGCCCCACGCGTGGGTGCCGCCGCCGTTACCTGAGGGCTCGGCAGCACCACGGGGTCTGCGGGCAGCGGGCGCGAGGGGGGGGGCGGCCTGTCCGAGGGGGGGGCCTGGGCAGAGAGAGGGGGACAGTGAGAGAGCGGGGGGGGGCACGGGGACGGGGAGGGCACAAGGACCAGCCTCCTGCTGGGCAGGAGGGGTTTTTGGGGACAGCCGTGTGACAGAAGTCCCCAAGAGCTGGAGCGCAGCCAGGCATGCAGTGGGGTCGGGGGGGAGGCTGAGGGACCCCCCCCTCACCCTGCCCGGGCGTTACCTTGGGCACAGGGTCCGGCGGGAGGGGCCGGGAGGGCGGGTCAGGCCGGGCCGAGCCGAGGGCAGCCGGCTGCGGAGAGAGGGAGAGCGGGGACAAGCCATGCAGCATGCGGAGACCCCCCTCCCACCGCCAAGCAGAGACAGAGACCCCCCCTCAGCCCTCAGCACACAGCTCCGGGGCTCAGCCCTGCCCTGGGATGGGCACCGATCCCGGCGAGCGGCCGGTGCCAAGTGGCCGTGCCAGACTGCTCCTGGTGCCACAGAGTGGGGACCAGGCGGCCTGGGCGTGCGGGACCCCAGGGACCGGAGTGAACCCGTGGCACCCACCGCCCCCCACCACCCCCATGCTCACCTTGCTGCCACGCATGGCCTGCAGCTCCGTGGCCTGACGCCACTGCGGGGGCCGGGGGCGCGCAGGGGGGACCCGACTGCCCGACGGGGGCTCTGGCTGCGAGATCCTGCAGGGAAGAGGCAGGATGAGACCCCGCTCGCTCCGGGCACTCGCGGGGACCCCGCACGGCGACCGAGCCACACCGAAACACCAGCAGAAGCCCAAGAGAAACGAACCCCTCGGCGCTGGAAGAGGAGACACCCCTGCGCCCCGGGGGCTGCCCCACACCCTGCGGGCACTGCCAGGGGAAGAGCGCAGCACCGGAGGCCTTGCGAAGCAGGACAGCTCGGGGACAGCCCCACGCCCGGGCGCCGGCGGTGACGTTACCCGCTCCAGCCGTCGGCGGCTCCGGGACCCAGGAACCGCACCCGGGTCTCAGCACTGTGGGGAGAAGAGTGGGGGGCTCAGCCCGGGGGCTGGGGAGGGAGCAGCGGCGGGAGGGGACGTGGGGCGACGATGCACGACGGGGCTGTGACCTGTGCTGGGGACGCACACGCAAACACGCGTGGACTGTCACATGTGCGGGGGACACGCGTGTGCAGCGCTCGGTCGGCCCTGGGGACACACACGTGTGAGCGCACATGCACACACTCCAGTGACACGCCACACGCACGCGTGACCACATGCAGGGGGCTCTGGTGCCTGCCACGGCACACACACGCAGAGGCGAGCGTGGCACCTGCGTGGCACCACAGCACAGGCATGCAGGGGCACGTGTGCCACAACACATGCACAGAGAGGCGTGTGCGCCACAGCACAGACATGCAGAGGGGTGTGCACCACCTGTGCGCCACAGCACAGACATGCAGAGGTGTGTGCACCACCTGTGTGCCACAGCACAGACATGCAGAGGGGTGTGCACCACCTGCGTGCCACGGCACACGCGTGCATAAGTGAGCGTGCCATCTGTGCTACCTGCGTGCCACAGCACATGCATGCAGAAGTTAGCATGCCATCCCGTGTGCCACCTGTGTGCCTCGGCACACGCGTGCAGAGGCATGTTTGCCAACATCCATGTGCCCCCCACATTGCCCCCGCATGTCCCCCATCCCCAGTACCTGTACTGGCAGGAGGTGCCCTTGCCGAGCTGGAAGAGGTGCTTGTGCAGGCCGGCGCGGCGGGCGCAGCAGAGCCCCAGTGCCAGCGCCAGCCCCAGCAGGGCGCTCACCAGCAGGGCTGTGGGCAGGGCACTCCCCCCTGTGGAGAGTGGCACAGTGGCACGTCAGCCCCCGCCGTGGCCTGTCACCCCCCCCCACACCCGGCACAAAGCCCCATTCTCTGCGCTCTCCTCGTCCCTCACCTCGCTCCAGGCCGGCGGGGCCGCTGTCCTGGCTGCCCCCCGTGCCGGGGCTCTCGCAGGTCGGGGGGGCCCAGCCCTGCTCGCAGTGGCAGTGCCCGTGGTTGTTGCACACCTGGGTGGGTGACACCGGCCCAGCTCAGCCCCCCGCAGGGCAGGTCCCCACCCCCATCACCCATTCCCCAGCCCTGCACTCACCCCGTGCCCATGGCACTTGCTCTGGCACTGCTGGTCGCCCAGCACGGAGATGTCCTGGCACCGGCGCTGGAGGCACATCTGCGGGGGATTGGAGGGGTCAGTATTTGAAGACCCCCCAGCCCTTTCCCTGCTGCCCTGGTACTCACCTTCCCGGGGCCGCAGGCAGTGCCAGGCAGCACCATGGCTGCATCGCTCACATCCTCGTCCCCAGGCATGGGGGTCCCTTGGCAGGACCCTCCTGGTTTGTCCCCACGGGTGCTGCCACGCTGGCACTGCAGCATCCCGCAGGGGGCATCCCTGTGGGGACAGAGGGGTCAGGCCAGGGGGGATGGCGAGGGGGAGATGGCAAGGGATGGGGACATCACTCACCGCTGGGCGCAGGCGATGTAGGAGCCGTTGGGGAGCTGCCCACAGTGCCCACGTTCATCCCCTCTGGCATTCAGGGTGGCCATGCAGGAGCTGGAGACGGGGCCGGCGCCTGCAGCAGGGAACAACAAACCTCAGCACCCTCACCCTGCCCCTGGCCCCCCACCCTGGACACGCCATACCTGTCCCCAGCAGCTGCTGGCACTGCCCCTCGTAGGTGGCACAGGCCCCGCTGTAGCAGCGTGCCCGCCCGCCGGCGCAGGGCTGCCCGTCCTGCAGGAACGTGTCGGGTGGGCAGTGCGGCGAGACCCCGTCACAGAACTCGGGCAGGTCACACTCCCCCAGCGGCTCCCGGCACAGGTACCCGGCACGGCGCAGCTGCAGGGGGGGCACAGTCAAACAGGGACCCCCCCAAGTGAGTGGGGGACTCGCCCACCGTGGGGAGTGGCCGTGGGTGCCCGTCCCCACGCACCTGGCAGTCCTGGCAGCAGGCGTCCCCCGTGGCACACGCGGCCTCCGGCATCAGCTGGCAGGAGCTGCTGTTGCAGCAGAGATCCGTGCACTCCTGTGGCAGAGGGGCTGCAGTCAGCGGGTGGCACTGGCACCGGGCACTGAAACCCACCCTGCCAGCCCTGGACACCCCTGGGCACAAGGGGATCCCAGCCCTCCCAGAGCCCCCCCGTACCACGCTGAGGCCGCAGTCACAGCCCTCGCCCTCCTCCAGGATGAAGTTCCCACAGTCCTGGCTCTTGAACGGGAGCTGGGGCTTGGGCACGTTGGACAGGCACCAGCCCTGGCCCTGCTGCAGGCTGTGCTCCAGGTCCTGCCGGCTGCAGTTGCTGAAGCTCAAGCCGGGTGTCAGCCTGCAGAGCCGTGTAGGGGACGGTGAGGCGGGGAGAGGGCTCGGCCCCGGCCCCCCGCAGCCCTGCCCCGCTGCCCTCACCCCCGTGGGCGATGCCATGATGCAGCCGCGGTCGTGCTGGAGGTCGCTGCAGTAGCAGAAGCGCCCGGGGCTGTCGTGGCGCATGCCCAGGTTGTGCCCCAGCTGATGGGCCACGGTGGAGGCAACGACCAGGAAGCTGACTGAGTGGTCCTGTGGGACGAGGGGGGGTCAGGGAGCGCAGGTGGGGTGAACACGGGGCGAGGGGACGGGGGTACTGACCATGCTGACCCCCCCGGAGCGCGCGGGGGAACACACGGAGCCTTGAGTCGACATCCCCACCGAGACATCGGCAAAGCGGGCACCCCTGGGGGAGAGAGTGCAGGGGTCGGGGGGCTGCCACGGCCTCATCCCCCGCCCCAGCCCGTCCCCCACTCACGTCAGGAGCTGCGCGTTGTCGTGGGGCAGCCGGGGCAGCAGCTCCTCCTGGCGCCAGCGCAGGAACTGCTCCAGCGCCGCCCGGGCGCTGCTGCCCACCGCGATCCTGTCGCCCTCGCTCCAGACCTCCACCGCCACCAGCACCACCCGCACTCCCAGCGGCCGGAAGAACTGGGGGGGCACAGAGGGGTCAGAGACCCCTGGCATCGCAGTGGGCACGGGGCTGGGATCGACAGAGCCGAGGGGGACTCACCACGTCCACCTGGTTGGCGATTTCCAGGGCCCGGACGCGAACACGTTGGAGGTTGGGGTAATTCTGGAACTGGGGGGACAGGGACAGGGGTCAAGGGGGTGGCTGGGGAGGGGGCAGCCCCTGTTCTGAGCACACTGCCCAGCACTCACCGCAGCGTGGTCCACCACCATCACCAGCTCCACGAACCGCTGCTCTGCTGCTGCCCGCTTGCCCTGGGGACAGAGCGGGGTCAGAGTGCTGATACAGGGACCCTCCCTGTGGGGCAAGATCCCCCCAGGTGACCTACCCTCTGTGGCCTGGGAGGCTCTGTCACCTCTGCCCTGGGGCGGGGGTTCAGGGGGTCCTGCCCACAGGCCCGTGGTGCCACCCGGACCGCCCACGGACGGAACGCGACGTGTTGCTCTGAGGGGTTGCTGTCTGGCTCCAGCTCGTAGCTCCTGGTCTCTGACAGCTGGAGGTGGCCACTGGGGAAGGGGAGAAGAGCTGGGAGATGGAGCCTGCTCCACCAGCAGCACAGTGGGAGTGGGCTCACAGACCACCGTGCTCGGGGCCTCACCTGAGTCCGGCACAGGCACAGAGGTTGGCCCAGGAGTCAGGGAAGCCCTGCACTGTCCCTTGGTAGCAGCAGTTCTCCTGCAGCAGAGAGGGGGCTCAGAATCCAGCCCCAAGCTGGGGTCCCCCTGGGGCATGGGGACAGCTCGGGGACACCTCAGGAGACCATCACAGCTGAGCCATACCTCCTCACTGGGCTCCTCCATCACCCACGTGCCGTTGGGCAGGTAGTAGAGCAGCGCCCCTTTGCCCTGCACCAGCTCCCTGCCAGAGACTCGTGTCACCCCACAGCAGGGACCCCATCACCCAGCCCTGAGCGCACATTGGGGACCCCAGTACCTCCCATCCTGCTGCAGGTGTACCCCGGGACCCCCAACCCACCCGTGCCATGGATGGAGACAAGGAATAAGGGACCCCCATTCCAGGCGCATCATGGATGGGGACAGGACCCCCACCCTCTGTGGGTCCAGGACCCCCTTCCCACTCCCATCCCTGCTCTGCCCCAGAGCAGCAGACTCACCAGTTTTGCTCCAGCTCCAGCACCAGCCTCATCCCCTCCAGCTCCAGCAGGACCCTCAGCTGGGTGGGGAACCCCTCCTGCCACAGGCCATGGTTAGGGGGGGACCCCCTGCCCCAAGCTGTGTGTTCCCCCCATCCCCACACACCCTCAGAAGCACCATGACCCTGCAGGGTGTCGGGGGACCTGCCTGGCCCTGGCACGTGCCCGGAGGGAGAGGTCGGAAGGGATCCCCTGCCCAGCCCGGCCCCCACCCTCGCTCCCTACAGGAAATGTCCCTCCCTCCCGGGCTCATTGTGCTGGGGAAGGGGGGGTTGGACAGAGCGGGGCCCCCACCCCGTCCCCCCGCGCTTCCTGCCCGGTGCAGCGCAGCGGAAGCGTCGGAGAGACTCCCAACGGCCACGGGGTGGGAAGGGCCCTTCCTCCCCAGCCGGGAGGGGCTCAGGGTGGGTACCCCGGCCCAAAAAGGTCCCTCCCAGCATCAGGAGAGCAAGGGGGATTTGCTGAGATGCCCCCCTTCCCACTGCCCCTTGGGTTCTGGGTGCTGGGACCTCCAGGGACATGGCACCAGGACCATGTCCTGCACTGAAAAGGGGGCAGGGGGAGGTGTTGGGGGGCAGGCAGCCCCCCCACACTGTCAGAAGCATAGGGGACCTCAGGGAAGTTGGTGGGGGCTCACCTGGGTCGCCTCTGCCAAGCTGAGCTTTTGGTTGTCCCGCAGGACCCACGGGGTCACGTGCCAGTGGTGTCCTGGTTCTGCACGGTGCTGCCACGAGCTGTCACCTGCACAGGGCCCAGGGCCACTGTGTCACCTCTGTGTCACCGCTGTGTCACCCACCGCAGCCCAGACCTCACCGTGACCCATCGTATCCCGGACCCCCACGGTCACCCATCATATCCTGGATCCCAATGGTCACCCATCACATCCCAGACCCCTGCAGTCACCCATCACATCCCAGACCCCCACGGTCACCCATCACATCCCAGACCCCCATGGTGACCCATCATATCCTGGACCCCCACAGTCACCCATCACATCCCAGACCCCTGCAGTCACCCATCACATCCCGGACCCCTGCAGTCACCCATCACATCCCAGACCCCCGCGGTCACCCATCACATCCTAGACCCCCGCGGTCACGCACTTCATCTCAGACCCCCACAGTCACCCTCATCAAAGTCTGGTCATCCATCACATTCCGGACCCCCATGGTCACCCACTGCAGCCCACGAGGGCAGGGGTTCTGTGTGGGGAGCAGGAACGGGGACCCCCACACTCACCCCACAGCAGCCAACACACCCCCCTCCCAGCAGAGCTGGGGGAGACCCCTCCGTTTTTGGGACGGAATGGGCTCCCTGGCCAGGCCTTGCGTCACCTCGGCCAGCTGCCCAGTACAACCAGCGGAGGGACTGGGCAGGGCTGGGAGCCCGGCCCGGCTGACTCAGAGCCCCCCCTCGCCGGGTCTCGGAGGGACCCCTTCCCTCCCGGGCCCGGGGATGCCGGAGGAGGTCAGGGGGGACGCAGACCCCGCTCTCCACGGCCCCACCAGCCCGGGGACAGGCGGGTCCCCATGGCCGGAGAACTGGGACACCGAGGATCCCGGGAGGATACACCGAGCATTCCGGGGGGACACACCGAGCATTCCGGGGGGGCACACCGAGCATTCCGGGGGGGGCACACCGAGCATTCCGGGGGGACACACCGAGCGTCCTCGGAGTGGGGGGCCCGAGCATCCCGGGGGAGCACACCGAGCGTCCTGGGGAGGGGGGACACCGATTGTCCTGGGGAGGGGGGACACCGAGCGTCCTGGGGAGGGGGGACACCGAGCGTCCCCGGGAGGACACACCGAGCATTCCGGGGGGGACACACCGAGCGTCCCCGGGGTGGCACCGAGCGTCCTCGGGGGCGGTCACCGAGAGTCCCAGGGAGGGGGCACCGAGCTTCCAGAGGGGCTACGACCCCCGATCCCATCCCGGTCGGCGGCTCCCCGCGGGTACCCCTGCGATGCCCCGACGGGGGGGCGAGGCGTGGTCCCGACCGACCCCCCCCCTCCACCCCCGGCCCCCCGTTCCCCGCTCACCTGCGGCGCTGCCGCTGCTCCCGGTGCCGGCGGCGAGGAGCATCCCCGCGGCCAGGAGCAGCCGCGGCCCCATCGCCCCCGTGGCCCCCCCCGGGCCGGCGGCCCCGCAATGCCCCGCCGCGGCCGCCCCCGCCGGCTCCCGCCGCGCATGGCCCCGGCACCGGCACCGGCACCGGCCCCGCCCGGCTCGGCCCCGGGGGCGGAACTTCCCGCCCGGCCCCGTTCCCCCCGTTCCGCTCTGCCGGCACCGCCCAGCCCGGGGCGGGGACGGGGTGGGTTCTGTGTGCGCTGCCAGTGACAGAGACCCCGGTGGTGATGCTGCGGGTGGGAGCCCTGCCCTCCTCGTTCCGAGGCTACCGCCTGCATCCCCCGGGACAGCGGAGCCCCCTGCCTTCATTACCTCATAGAGTGGAGACCCCCACCTCCATCCCCCGGGACAGCAGAGACACCCACCTTCACTATCTCGTGCTCTGGAGACGCCCCCCTTCATCTGCCTGTACTCTGGAGACCACCACCTTCATCCCCCTGTGCAACAGAGACCCCCACCTTTATCCCCCAGAGCTGTGGAGACCCCCACCTTCACCATCCCGTACTCCAGACACCGCTGCCTTCATCACCTCATGCACTGGAGAGCTCCATCTTCATCATCCCAGGCAGTGGAGACCCCCACCCTCATTACCTGCACACTACACCCTCCACCTTCACCTCAGAAGACCCCTGCCTCCATCCCCTCTAAACTCCTTTCTTCCCCCCATATCTGATCCCTACCCCCAGCAGACGCCCCCACAGACCCCGCTTCATGAGGGGTCACAGCCTTTACTGCCCGGGCCCCCTCCTCTCTGCTGTGCTGGGAGAGGCCGGGGCCGGGGGGCTGCTGATGAGCCCTGACCTTCCCCCCTCCCTCCAGCACCGCTCGCAGCCCGAGGCGCTGCAGGACTCCTGCCTAATCCGATTCTTTATTGCCAGGGGCAGGAAGATGGTGTGGGCAAGGCTTTATGGCTGCCCCATCTGGGTCACTAAAGTGTTGTCCCAGAACAGGCTCCTTCCGTTGATGTGCAAGAAGCTGATCTTGCTTCAATTAGCTTTGATTCGATTTGAGATCCTGAGCCGAGGAGTTTGATGCATTTCCAGTTCCGTGCAAGCAGTGCTGGGGGCCAACCCCCAACGCAGCCCCCACTGGCAAAACTGGTCACTATTTCTACACTTCAGCAAACAGGCATTACATATTCATGGGCTACAAGTTACGTGGTTCCTCATTAGTTAGTATTTTATCTTCTGTTGGTTCAATGATCCTCTTGCTTCTTGTGCTAATTAGGCCACATGCTCAGTTTTCTCCTTCTTTTGAGTCAGTGGGTTTTTTGACTCGGTGGCCGCAATCACCTCTTGCTGGAATTACCCAGTTTGCCCTTTGAATTGGTGGTTGGCTTTGTTTCTTCGTCATCATCTCATGGTTGTGTGGCCAAGTGTCCCTGGTCTGTTGGTTCAGCGTTCTGCTGGCCTTGGTTCCCATTGATGTATTGGCTCAAGTTTCTTCCCTCTACAGCTGCAGGGACTGAGGCCTATTAGACCTGCAATTCTGACACGTGTTAAATAAAATTTCTCTGTTTGGAAGCCGTACATCAGGGTGAGCAGCACCCTTGTGATGCAGGAACCGACAGCACTGGAGTGTTCCAACGGAAAGGTTGTGATGTGGGAACCGACAACGGTGCCCTGGAAGTGGCGCTCTGGAATCTGCTCATTCTGCCTGCTCTTGTCCCACGGAGAGGGAGCTAGAGGAGCAGCAGGAGCCTCAGTATGGTGCTGGTCTCGGGGTTGTGCAAAGCCCTGCGGCAGCAGAGGGGCCGGGGCAAGAACCCGGCACCGCGGCCTCGGGCCAAGCGCCATCCGGAGGAGCCGAGCCAGGCACTGGAGTTTGCCCACAGTGTCGGCGCCCTCGTGCTGGGCCTGGCTCTGGCCAGCATTTATGGGGCACTGGTGCTGCTGGTGCAGGGCCACGATGTCTGGTACTGCCTGTGCATCACCATCATCCTGGGAGCAGGGCTGGGGCTGGGCATGGCCTTCTCCAGGAACACGCGGATGCTCGTGCTGCTGGCACTGCCACACTTCTTCACCAGTGAGGAACCATGGGAAGGGGAGCTGGGGGGTGCCAGGGGGGTGTCAGCTCCCAGCTGAGCCCCAGGATTGCCCTGTCTCTGCAGGGGAGGGGAAGATTCTGATCGTGATGCTGGCGCTGTGCATGACCGTGCAGGGCCCTGGCACCAATGTCCTGAACAACGTCTCCCAGCTCGCCAAGGCGCTGTCGTGCGGGGCTGAACTGGCCCAAAACCAGACGGCCGAGCGGCTGGAACGTGCCAAGCAGCCACTGCTGAGTGAGCAGGGGGCTGGGGGGAGGCGGGGGGACTGCAGGGGCCCTTCCTGGGGGAGCCCCAGCCAGCCCTGGGCTACTCTCGCCCCTTGGGGTGTGCTCAGGGGTCCCCCCTCTCTGCAGACCTGCAGAACAAGATCAAGGACATTGGCCAGAACGCCAAGGTGGTGAGCGACCGCGTCCGCAAGTTCGTCCGCTCCATCATGGGCTCCACCAGACACGTCGGTGAGCGGGGTCCCCAAGGCCCCCAGGGGTCTGCCCAGCTCCAGCACCCCCCACCCCGATCTCAGTCTACCCCCTTCTCCAACACCCGCTCCCTGCCCACAGCCCGGATCCTGCACAACGTCTGGCTGTGGCTGTCGAAGGTCGGTGATGTCTGCAACAAGGAGCTGGGCTCACCCTACCAGAGCTGCGTTCGCGCCATCGAAAAGGCCAAGGACGACTGCGAGCGCGCCCTCCCCCTCCTCTTCTTCATCTGCTACGTCGTCCTCGGCTTCAAGTGGCTCTGCAACGTGGCTGATGTTGGTGAGTTCCTGTCCCTCTGCAACAGGGGGTTTCAGGGGCAGTGGGGTGGACCTGTGTCTGTCATGAGGGCCCCACCCCAACAGAGATCCCCCCTCTCCGCAGTTGCCGGCTTATTCTGCATCATCCCACAGTATATCCAGGAGTTCGTCCGGGCAAACGTCGCAGCCCGTGAGTATCCTGGTGCCGTGGGGGGTGAGGAGCCCCTCTTGGCTCTTGCTCCCCACCCCAGCACAGCCTCTTGTCGCCCCTGCAGCCATCACGGACGCTCTGAACCACATCCGCCGGGAGTTTGAGTTCAACATCTCGGTCGTGCACCACTTCAACGTCAGCCTCAACGCCAGCAAGAGCCTGGGGCAGGTGTCCCGGGACATAATGGAGGCCGTGCAGCTCCACCTGGAGCCCTACCACCACGGCCTGGAGGTCTTCTCCTACATCTCCTTCTGGGCCATCCTCTACTTGTGCTTCCAGTGAGTGAGCGGGCTGGGGTGCTGCTCTGGGGACGGGCACCCGTCGTGCCGGTGCTCAGCTCGCCCGCCGTGTCCCCAGCGCGATGTGGTACCGGCGCCGCTACCTGTGGGACGACACCTTCGACAACGTTTACATCACGCGGCGCTTCGTGGAGCTGGACCTGCGGCGGGCGGAGCAGGGCAGACCCACCGTGCTGCCCCTGACGGCGCGGGAGAGGGGCCGCTACATCCCCCCAGGTCAGCCCCACCCCGGGGAGTGTCCCCCAGCCCAGCCCTGAGCGTGGCGAGGAGCTGGGGGTTCCTGGCACGGCCTCACGAGGAGCCGGGGGTTCCCGGCACGGCCTCACGGTGCTCTTGTGGCCATCCAGCCGCGCTGTGGCTGTCAAAGAAAGAGAGGCGGCAGTATGGCATCCAGCTGATGGGCTTGCTGCGCCACGTGCTGCTGGGCTTCAGCATCATCCTGGCCGACTACAGCATCTTCTGGCTGCTTGACCTGTTCCGGCACCAGCTGAGCGCGGAGATCGTTGCCAGGGGTGAGCAGCACCCACTGCACTGGAGCAGCACCCTCGGGGGCTGGGGCTTTGGGGTGACCGCAGGACTGAGCCGCTCTCGCCCCACAGCGCCATCGACAGTGGCTGTCAGTGTCAACGGGACGGGCTACACCAGTGAGATCTTCCAGGATCTGGTGTCCGCCTTCAACGCGCTGCAGGAGGGCAAGGTCTCGGTGCTGTCCCAGGCCTGCCTCATCGAGCCCATGGAGCCCGACCACAACACCTACATCACCATCGGTGTGCAGACAGGGGGGCTGCGCCCTCAGCGACCCCGGTGGGTGGGGGGGTGCAAGGGGGCTGCCCCTACGAGACTTGTCCTCTTCCCACCAGGAATCCTGTACGGTCTCTGGCTTTTCATCACCATCTTTGGCTCCTACATGGCACGCCTGCGCCAGGCAGTGTGTGCCGCCTACTACCCGTCCCGTGAGCAGGTGAGAAGCCCCCCGTGTGTGCATGTCCCACCCTACACCCCCTCAGCAGCCGCCTGCCCTCACCCCATCCCCTCCACGCCAGGAGCGCATGGTCTTCCTCCACAACATCATCCTGGCACGGCGGGAGTGGGTGGCACTTGCCCTGCGCTCAAGTGGCACACAGGGCACGGCCGATGGTAGGAAAAGCAAACTCTTCCTCATCCTCATCTCCAGGTAAGCTCTCACAAGGGATGGAAAAGGGCAGCAGCATCCTTGGGGGTCCGTGGCAAGGACACCCAGGATGGCATTGCCCCATGGAGCATCACCCTGTGCCCTCAGGTTCCCTGCCCTTGCCCGCCTCTCTCGCTTCCTTGGCATCCAGCAGAAACACTGCCTGGCCTGTGGGGCGGTGGAGCAGCCAGGTTTCAGTGCGTGCATCACTCCCAGCTGCAGAGGTAGGAGCCCCTCTAGCTTGGGGATCCCCTCCCCAGAAAATGCTGTGTCCCCTCTGATGGTCCTGTTTCCCTCAGGGTTGTTTTGCAGGGAGTGCTCCAGAGCCCTGAACAACACCTGCTCTGTCTGCATGGCCACCCTGAACTACCCGGGCTCTGTGGATGAGGAGATGTAAGCAGAGGGGTGCTGGGAGCCCACTCGAGCCTGGGGGCTGCAGTGGGTGTGGGGGGGCTGCAGCTCACCCCTCTCTTCTCTCCCCCTGCAGGGACTCCAGCGATGAGGAGATGCTTGACTACAAGGAGCAGGCTGAGAGCAAGGGCAGCGAGCTGCGGGAGGTGGTGGCTCGGTGGCCACCCAGCCCTTCCCACCATGTTCCACTGGGGAACGTGACAGAGCGTGGAGAACCCCATGACAGCACCGGTGTTGGTTCTAGGGCAGCATCCCACCGTTCTCAGCTCCAGGAAGAGCCCTCGGCTGGGACAGAGACACGCAGGAGGAAGAAACGTCCCAACACAAGTGAGATCCCCTCCCACCCTGCTCCTGGCCGGGGCTGAGCGTGGGCAGTGGGAGCAGGCAGGGCTGACACCTCCCTCCCCACCCAGCCCTGAAGCGAGTGGTGGTCGCGGTCCTGCCCGGCCCGTGCAGCCGGTTCCTCTGGAGCCGGCCGGCCGAGCATCGCTGCAGCAAGATCTTCCTGGGTGCTGGCTTCGGGATGCTCCTCAGTCTCGGTGAGTGTGTCCCGCTGCCGGGCACGCCATGGAGCCGGTGGCACCGGGAGCTCAGGACACATTGTTGGGTCTTTCAGGACTCTGCCAGCTGCTCATCATGCCTCTGGACCTGTCAGAGTCATACAGGGTGAAGCTTACCTGGGGGCTGACGGGTGAGGATGTGGCGGGGAGGGGACTGGGGTGATGGGGGGCCATCGGGAGACCCAGGGGGTTCTCTGTGGGACCGTGGGGTCAGCTCTCTGCTCCCCACAGGGGTGACTGCCTTGGGCTGGGCCACGTCCCCCCACTTCCGCTGTGCCAACCTGCTCATGGTCCCCAAGTTCCTGGGCAAAGAGGGTCGGCTTTACGTTCTCTCCTTTGTCTTCGCCGCCATCTACCACGGTAGGGTCCCCCCAATGTCCCTGTGCCCCCCAGTGGGGTCCTGAGAGCTGGTGGGCTCTGAGCCACCCCTGCTGGCACCAGGGCCCGTGGCCAACCTCTGGCACAACCTGATGGAGGCGAAACGCTCGATGGACTGCGTGGTGGATCTTCAGGTCAACCACACGACCGGTCTCTGGGAGGTGTCAACGGCCCCCCTGCGCCGCGTGATGGAGGAGCTGGTGGTGAGGGGGGTCTGGGGAGGGGGCAGCAGGGGGCTGGGGGAGCGGGGCCGAGCCTCTGCGTGCGCGTGTCTGCGTGTGTGTCCCGGCAGCGGAGCGGGGAGACGCTGAACACGGAGATGCAGAACCTCTCACGCGCCTTCGTGGAGCTGAACGACCAGGTGGCCAGCGATGAGGGCTACAACCTGCGGCAGGACAAGGACAAGGACAAGGGCGCCCAGCCGGCCCGCAGCACCCAGGAGCTGTATGAGAGGAAGACCAAACACCGCTGTGCCAGTGAGCAGGACGGGCAGGGGCTGGCAGCACACAGGGCAGGTGGCTGCCAGCCGGGGGGGCTGCCCCAGACCCCCTTGCTGACCCCACAGGCACCCCAGATGAGGTCTGGGCCAGCAGGGCTGGGTCTGCACAGACAGCTGAGGGTTTCTGCCTCCCCCCAGCTGTGCTCGAGAGTGGTCGTCAGCGCTGCTTGGACTATTTCAAACAGCTGCACAGGAGCTGCCTGGCAAAAGTGTCCGTGCCCCTCATCAACCACGTCCTCTGCCTGCCCATACGGATCGGGGTCCTCTGCCAAGCAGTCAAGCGTGAGTGATGTGTGGGACCCATTTCCCTGTCCCTGTCCTCCCTTGAGGGGCAGCTCCAGTTCTGCCCCCCACAGATCCCGGGACGGCAGCCACAGCCACGACCGTCCCCATTCCGTCCCTGCAGTCATGAGCTCCTGGTGTGAGGAGAGGATCCCTGTGGACAGCAACTTCGGGAAGGTGTTTGACCAGGTGAACGACTCTGTCCAAAACCTCGGCCAGGAATTCACTGCCAGCATTGTCTACAAGGTGGGTGCTTGGGCACCCTGTGGGTGCCCGATCCCTGTGCCCAGGGCCAGGGTGGGGGCCACATCCTGCCCTGCCCCACGGCCCCTCCACTGCAGGAGGAGCACCAGGAGATGTTGGTGGGCATCAACATAGTGGAGCAGCTGCAGGAGGAGGTGACCTCGCAACTGCGGGAGGAAGGCGCCCGCCTGGGCTTGGCCGTCTCCTTCTTCCGCCTGTTGCTGTCCTTCACCTTCCTCTTCGTCTTCTTCTCGTGAGCCTCGGGATGGTCGGGGGGTGGGGGGTGACACCCCTGTGCCAGCTGTGGGGCACAAAGGGTTGGGGGCCCCCTTTAGCAGCAGGTCTGGGGGGGATGTGAAAACAAGGGGGTGTGTCCTCAGGGGCTGTACCCGGTGCCTCCTTTGCCCTCCTTGGACCTGTCCTCTCTTGCCAGGGCTTTCTACTACACCTACCGGTACTGCCACGACATCGGCTTCGACAACTGCTACATCACCACCTACTTCCGACAGATCGATGCCCGGCGTGGAGAGCAGGTTGGACAAGGGGGACAGGGGTGGAGGGTGGCCTCCCACTCCTGGTGAAGGGTTCTGGGGGCTGTGCTGAACCACCCTGCTGCCCCTCACCCAGAACAAGCGGACGCTGCTGCCCCTGCTCCGGGACGAGGCCTCGGCTTTCGTCTTCCCGTGCCACCTGGCCCTGCAGCGGCCTGAGCTGAAGTACATGGTGAGGGGCTGGGGAGGGCCGGGGGGGTCGGGGTCTGGAGGGGCAGCAGGCTGTGACACACCCTGCTCCCCGCAGGTGATGGAACTGCTCAGGTGCATCCCGCTCCTGCTCTTCCTCATCTTCGTCTGTGGCCTGGACCACTTCATCTTCGGCGTCCTCAGCATCATCCAGAACCACTCCTTTGTGCAGTATTCCTACCAAAGTGAGCCCAAGGCCCTCAGGGGCAGCCCCACAGCCCCTCTGTGCCCCACAAGGCAATGCAGAGGGGGCCCCCAGCCCTCCCCCTGCCTCCTCAGCCTCCCCATCCTGCCATCCCACAGCCAGCCACCACATGTCCGTGACCGTGATGGGCACGTCCCTGATGGCGCAGCTGCTGCGGAGCACCATCGGGGCCCTCAACACCTCCTTCGACACCCAAGTGGAGTCCTCCAACCGCGGTGAGCCCCCGCCGGGGACGGCACCCCGGGGATGGACCCCTGCCTGCCGCAGGGGGCTCACGCTGGTGCCTGTCCCCAGCCTGCCTGCCAAAGCCCCACGGCATGACGAGGGAGCAGTACCTGAACACCTGCCTGCCCCTGGTCGCGCTGGCCCTGCTCTGCCTGGCCCAGGTCTACCCGTTCCGCCTGCGCCGCGCCATCGCCGCCTTCTACTTCCCCAAGGTGAGCAGCCCCCGGCACCGCCCGAGGGCCTGGCACGGCCTGGGGGGTGAGTTTGGGGTGGGGTTTGGGGTGGGCAGGTGCCCCCAGCCACCCATCCCTCACGGTCCTCGCCGGCACAGCGGGAGAAGACTCGAGTGCTGTTCTTGTACAACAAGTTGCTGCGGCAAAGGAAGAATTTCTTCCAGCTGCAGCGGAGGCGGATCGCCCAGAGAGCACGGCAGCCCCCGGGGCTGGTGAGTGGGGTCGGGGGCACGGCGGGCCGGGGAGCGGGGCGTTGTTGTCCATCGAGCTGCTGTGGGGTGGCTGCTCTGCCAGAACCCCACACGGGCCCGTCCTCGCCGCAGGGGACGTCGCTGCTGGAGTGGTGCAGCCAGCATTGGCCTTGGCTGCGCCGCTGCCAGCGCCGGAGCTGCACATTGTGTGGGACGCCCGGCACCCCCTGGCACCAGGTCTGCCCCGCTCCCGGCTGCCGTGCCTTGTACTGCGACCGGTGCTGGACGGAGGCGGGCGGGACGTGCCTCGCCTGCAGCCCCGAGGAGCCCGGGCTCGTCCAGGAGAGCAGTGACGAGGAGGAGGAGCCGGGGTACGCGGGGTGAGGGGGCCGGCAATAAAGGCTGTGATCCCCCCGCGTGGCCTGAAGTGGGGTCCGTGGGGTGCGTCTGCTGGGGTGGGGGTCTGCTTTGTGTGAGATGCTGAAGGGGGGGGTCTCTGCTGCACGGGAGGAGGGAGGTGGGGGTCTCTGTCACAGCACCTTGAGCATCACAAGCTGCTCCCAGCGCACACAGAGCTGCCCCCACCCTGCCTGTCACTGCCTTCCCAGGGCTGGGGGCACGATGGAAATACAGATGGGGACACTGAGGGGGTTGTGGGACTTTTGGGGACAGGGATAGGTCTGGGTGCACCGTGGGGGTGGAGATGGGGGCACCGTGAGTCTGGGGACAGGGACATCGAGGGCTGGATGGCACCACAGGGCTGGACTGGGATGTGGGGGGGCTGGGACACCCTGGGCGTGGAGATGGGGACACCAAGGTGCTGAAAGGGGACATCAAAGGGCTGGGGGCACAGCAGGGATGGAGCCAGGACGGGATGGGGCTGGGGCATCACGAGATCAGGACCACCCCGGGGTGTGGAAGGGCTCTGGTGCCTCCAGCACCAGGTGTTTTATTCTCCAGCCTCTCCCCACCCAGCTTTTGCCGCGCTGCTGGGGCTCCACATGTGGGTCATCTGGTCCAACCTCCCTGCTCAAGAGGGGTCATCCCAGAGCACACGGCACAGGATTGTGTCCAGATGGTTCTGGAACATCTCCAGAGGGAGACTCCACACCCTTTCTGGGCAGTCTGTTCCAGTGCCCGGTCACTGCCCAGGGAAGTTGTTCCTCATGTTCAAGTGGAACTTCCCGGGCATCAGTTCCTGTCCCATTGTTGGGCACCCCCGAGCAGAGCTCCAGCCTCTGACACCTCCCTGCAGACACTGGCAGGCATTGATGAGGTCCCCTCTTAGTCATCTCTTCTTGAGGCCAAACGGGCCCAGCTCCCTCAGCCTTTCCTCATAAAAGAAAGAGAGAGAAAGAGGGAAAGAGGAGGGAAAGAGAGAAAGAGGGAAGGAGAAGGAGGAAGGAGAAGAGGGAAGGAGGGAAAGAGGGAAAGAAAGAGGGAAAGAAAGAGGGGAAAAGAGAGAAAGGAAAGAAAGAAAGAGAAAGAGAGAAAGAGAAAGAAGAAAAGAAAAGAAAAGAAAAGAAAAGAAAAGAAAAGAAAAGAAAAGAAAAGAAAAGAAAAGAAAAGAAAAGAAAAGAAAAGAAAAGAAAAGAAAAGAAAAGAAAAGAAAAGAAAGAAAAGAAAAGAATCCCCATCCTTGGATCCAGTGGCATGTTCGGTCCATCCTGCCCGTGCTCCGGTGCTGGGCGTGCCTTTCCCCCGAGCCGAGTCCTTAGAAGTCCGCGGGCCGTGGCCGGGCAGATCGGAGGTTTCGCCACCACACCCAAAACTCTTCCCTTCCCCCTCGGTTAAAGGTGCAGACCCGGCCTCAGCGAAGCCCCTCCTGCCTTTGCGAACTGCCCAGTGTTTGAGGCGCCGACATTTAATTTTTCGGCCTCCCAGTGTTGTCCCCAAACAGGTTCCCCAGCCCCGCTCTCTGCGCAGAACTGTAAATAAATCCAAGACCTCGGCTCTGTGCGCGGACCGGCCTCTTGCACAAGGAGTGAAAGGACCCGTTCCGGGACAACACTACCCCCCCGTGGCTCAGTCGGCTAAATCGCGTTCCTGGGAGCTCTTCAGGGTGGGGATTTCACGCGGTGAACAGAAGGAGGAGAAGGAGAAGAGATAAAAGGGAGCAAGCGAGAAATCCTACAGCAAACAATGGCAACGCCAAGCCTTGGGAATATAAATCCCACTAAAACATCGCTCCTGTTTGCATCAGCCGTTTCCCCCATCCCACAAGATGCAGCAGTGAGAGGATCCGTGGGTCAGGATTCCATGCCCCAAACCAGCCTGTGGGCTGCATGATTGGAACAATCCCACTGTTTACTCAGTGCTTTGGTTCACCTTGGATGGAGCTGCTTCTCTGGGAGTCACAGCGTTGGGAACACAGCATTCCCTGTGGGTGAAGTTTAACATCCCACGTATCCCGTGTTCCTTTAATCACAACACGTCTGACACCAATCCATTCTGCAATGTCATCCTCGATGCCTGCTGAACTACAGCTTTGATTCTCCAAAAGCACGTCTTGCCCAGTTGCTCAGAGCATCTACTTGCCAGGTTGCATTTTCTAGAGCCCATTTATGTCTAATTATTACACAGGGAGACAACTTGCTTCCAGCCTGAGGGCTAAAGCCATTCTGAAGGTAGGATCAGAGAATCATGGAATGATTTGAGTTGGAGGGATCTTAAAGCTCATCTTGTTCCACCCCCTGCCACGGGCAGGGACACCTTCCACTGGCCCAGGTTGCTCCAAGCCCTGTCCAACCTGGCCTTGGACGCTCCCAGGGATGGGGCAGCCCCAGCTTCTCTGGGCAACCTGTGCCAGGGCCTCCCCACCCTCCCAGGGAACAACTCCTTCCCAGTATCCCATCTAGCCCTGCCCTCTGGCACTGGGAAGCCATTCCCTGTGTCCTGTCACTCCAGTTTCTGATGCTATAGGAACCCTCCCTTGTGCCCTATAGGCCTGGAAGGTGCTGTGAGGTCTCCACACAACCTTCTCCTCCCCCAGCAGACACCAATCAGGCTTTGCAATGTTTCTCATCCATTCATGTGCTGTAAATTCCCCTCTGACAGTGTCACATTTCTGTCGAGGCGACTTGGGCATTGAACAATTAAAAACTCCATTTGGGCACAGATAAGGGATGCCTACTCCACATTTCAATCCTGCACATTTCCTTAAGGTTAAGTAAGAATAGAACTTTTCCATCAGAGCATCCCCAGGCCAGTCCTGGAGGAGCAGGATAAATGCTTGTTCCACAGCTGAGTTTTAACTGGAAATATTTCAGAGCAGTTAAAGCAGAGGCTCCGTGGGAGGTGGGTTGAGGATATTGTTGGACTCCATGTCAAACCCCCTCCACAGGAGGTTTTGTCCCGTCCTTCTGTACTGTGGTGGCTGAAGTGGTGTTGGGGAGTCTCACACACCCACGGGTGTCCCATTGCACCAAATATTCTCCTTCCTAATAACCTGGTTCCTTAAAAGGATCAAATGTGGGATCCCAGGGCAGGATCATTTTCCCTTGCACTTCCCAGGTGCTCAGCAATTGCTGGGTGTCAGATTTACTTCTGGAACTGAGTTGCTGCACCCAGAATCTGGTGTTGATTTGGGTGGGGGAGGATCCCACACCAGGTCAGTAGATCTGTCCTTTAACATGATGACACCTCCCCCCCAGTCTATCCAAGTCTGATCAGTTGGGGCATGAGAGGGGGGAGTTACATTCCTTCAGCTGGTAAAACCACAGAAAGCAACAGAAAGAATCTCATTCCTTCCTGCGTGGACAGGGCGTGGTGAGGCAAAGCCCTTGGTTTAGGGAAATAGAGGGGGGGAGAAAAAAAAGGAAAAATGGGGACAGTGAACTGGAATAGAACAGAGACATAGAACAAAAATCACAGAAGGGAGGGCACTAAAGAAAGACAAGAAATAATTGAAAAAGAAAGTCAGCGAATGGGATAAAGGTAAACGGTGAATTTTATAAAGCAACAAGAACTAGAGAAAAAAAATAATTGCAATGAACTAAAATGGAGATGTAGGGACTGTCCTCCTTCCCAGGGCACAGGACAGGCTTTGCCCAGCTTTCTGGGATCCCTTCTCCCTCCCAGGGTGCCCGGGGGGCTCAGCAGAACTTAGCATGGGATGGTGCAGAGCCCTGATCCTTCCCTGGGGGCACAGAGGGATCTGAGGGGCTTCACACGGGACAACACGGACCCCTGTTCCTCTCCAGGGGGCACAGAGGGATCTGAGGGGCTTCACATGGGACAAGTCAGACCCCTGCTCCTCTCCAGGGGGCACAGAGGGATCTGAGGGGCTTCACATGGGACAACACAGACCCCTGCTCCTCTCCAGGGGGCACAGAGGGATCTGAGGGGCTTCACATGGGATGGCACAGACCCCTTCTCCTTCCCTGGGTGCACAGCAGGATCTGAGGGGCTTTACACGGGACAACACAGACCTCTGCTCCTTCCTTGGGGTCACTGTGGGATCTGAGGGGCTTTGACCGTGTCCACAGAGGCCCCTGCTCTATCCCAGGGTCAGCTGTGGATCTGTCTGTGCTCTGCCCGAGCCCACAGGAGCCCCCCCAGCCCTCCCCCCGAGGTGCTCCGTGGGCTCCACGAGCCTTTGGCAGATCTCCACGAGGCTCTGCTCCCTCCCATGGCTCTGCCAGTCCTTCTGGAGGCTGGACGGCCCCTTCTCCCTCCCGGGGCACACAGTGGTCCTCCCTGGGCTGTGTGGAAGGCCCACAGATGCCCCCACTCCCACTCCCGGCACACCACGGGCTCCCCCAACCTTTGCCCATTCCTCTCACGGAGCGTGACGGGCTTGGATGTGCTTTGGGCTCCCACCTCATGCACACTCTGGGAGGGAGCAGGGCCCCCAGCACAGAGCCTGGGGAGCCCCACAGTGTGCCCAGGACCCCACCAGCCCCTCCTTTCCTCCCCCCACAGTGCCCTCGGGCCCTGTGGCTCCTTGGCACAGACCCCCAGGCAGCCCCGGCTGGCTCCACACCAAACACCCTTTATTCACCGCCTGCACCGTGGGCTCAGGGACAGCCCCAGAGCACCCCAGTCCCCGCAGGGATGCTCTGTCCCCTCCTGGTCAGTCCTGTGTCCCCCTCCCGGTCCCTCAGCGGTCCTTCCTGCGCAGCGGGGGGGACGGGGGGTAGTGGCGGGCGGGGGGCACGTCGTAGTGACTGGGGATGTGGCTGTTCTTGGGGGAGTCGTAGTGGCTGGGGGGGTCCGTGCGTGTGGGGTCGCTCTCTGTGGGGACAAGAGAAGGCTGCAAGGGGACATGGCCCCCCCAGGGGTCACGAAGCCCGTGTCACCGAGGCCATGTCCCCCCGGGGCCATGCAGTCCCCGGGGTCACGTCACCCCCCAGGGCTGTGCAGCCCCTGCCATCGAGGCTGTTCCCCCCCGGGGCCAGGCAGCCCCCCACCAGCAGGGTCCTGTGCCCACTGCACGGGGCCAGGGGACCCCCCAGCCGTACCCTCCTGGGGCGGCTCCTCGGGGACCCCGATCTCGGCGTAGGACATCTCCCGCCGGACAGGGGACTTCATCTCCATGTAACTGCCCTCGGGGGCCTTGGCAGTGGGGGTGGGCAGCTCCTTGATGGTGGCATAGGGGTTCTCGCTGGCCAGGGAGCTGGCGCTGGCCCCCAGCCCCTCCCGGGGGTGCTCTGGGGGAGAAGGAGTTGGGGTTTTCCCCATGACGGGGAGCGGGAGCAGCCGCGTCCGGCTGTGTCTGTCCTAGGGAAGTCCCGGCCCCATCCCTTCCCTACCCCAGCCCCGCCTCTTCCCCATCACAGCCCCACCCCTGGCCCTTTCCCTTTCCCTTCCCCACCCCATTCCAGTCCTTTCCCAACCCATCCCCACCCCATCCCTGCCTCTTGCCCATCCCAGCCCATCCCTGTCACGCCCCAAACCCGCCAAGTCTCCATCCCAGCCCCGACCCCATCAAGTCTCCATCCCAGCCCCATCCTTTTCCCATCCCATCCCAGCCCCAGTGTTATCCCTTCCCCATCCCATCCTTTTCCTCTCCCCACCCCATCCACATCCATTTCCCATCCTGCCCCTCTCTCTGCCCCACTCCCCTCCATCCCACTCCGTACCTTTGCTGTCCCCCTTCCCCAGCCCAGGGCTGTAGCTGTAGCTGTAGCTCCGGTCCAGCTGCCCCCCTGTGTTAAGGGGGCAGGTTTGGGGTCCCCTCTGCTTCATCCTCCTCCAAGCATTAAAGTTCTCTGTCCACTGCACCCCACCCCAGCCCCTTCCCCGTGGATCCCGAGCAGGGAGGGGACCCAGGTGCCCACCCCACCCTGGCCAAGGTCCCTGCTGGCTCCCTTGGAGCTGCCCCCCATCCTCCTTACCCCTGGGGCCCAGGGCTGATGCCCCGAGGTGCTTCCAGTCAGGGGGCAGCGTGGCATTGCCTTCGGGGCCGTAGGGTCTCTCCAGGCCAGGGAAGAGCTGTGGGCCAGGCACCTGGAGCCCAAACAGGGGACAGGGTGGCCTCGAGGGTCGTGGCAGTGGCCTGTGCCACGCTGTGCTGGCCCGTACCACACCATCCTGCCCCGTGCCCTACCTTGAGGGAGCTGGCTCTGTCCTGGGGGCCGGGGGGTGGCAGCGGGCACTGGGACAGCGTGTGGTAGCTGGGGTTGGAGTAGTAGTGTGCGTGGTGGCTCGGTGGCACGTCTGGAGGGACAGGAGTCAGCAGGAGGGCCACCAGGGCTGGGGCCACGTCCTCAGCACCGCTGCCCCGGGCTCACCTGGCACCATGTAGTCGGAGGTGTCCATCTGTCCTGCCGTGTAGGCCACGGCCAGGTGCCGGCTCTCCTTGCCCTTCTGCCGGTGGCGGTAGCACAGGGCCATGACCACCACGGCCACCAGCAGGGCCACCAGGGCCACCAGGCTCAGCACCAGCCCCAGGGAGCTGTAGGCTGCAGGGGGGGCCGGCACAATGGTGTAGGGCTGCTCAGGGGTGCCTGTGGAGTGGGGAGGAATATCAGCCCCCAGGATGGGGTAGGGACCCCAGGGACCCCCCGCTCTGCCCCCACTCACCAGCCTCACAGTGGGGCCCGGTCGTGCCTGGGGGGCAGGGACACGTCCCGGTGGCGGGGTGGCAGGTGGCATTGTGGGGGCAGCGGCAGAGTTGGTCACACTGGAGCCCGAAGGTCCCGGGGGCACAGGCTGGGGACACAGGGGGTGGGGGAGCCAGAGCCATACTGGGACCACAGCTCCATACTGGGACCATACAGCTCCATACTGGGACCATACAGCTCCATACTGGGGCCGTTCCTGGTGCCCAGGATCATGGAGGTCCACAGGGGCCCATACAGTTCCATACTGCCCAGTCTGGAGCTGGGTAGGGGTTACCCAGATGGTGACCCCTCTCTCTTGCCCCCCAGACCCCCCTGGCTGGATGGGAGGGTGCAGACCCACAGTGAGGGGGTGTCTGTGCCAGGCTCTACCTTCCTCGCAGAGTGTCCCGCTCCAGCCAGCCGGGCAGTGGCAGGTCCCCTCAGCAGGGTGACACGTCCCCCCGTGGTGGCACAGGCAGGGCTGGGCACAGGCGTCCCCCCACGAGCCGGGGGCGCAGGCTGGAGGAGCGGGCGAGGGGTGGGGTCAGCCTTGTGGGGTCAGCCTTGTGGGGTCAGCCTCGTTCCGCACTCCCCCTCTCCCCCTCTCCCCCGGCCCCCACTCACGCTGGGAGCAGCGGGGGCCCCGCCAGCCCGGGGCACAGAGGCAGGAGCCGTCGGTGGGGTGGCAGGAGGAGCCGTTGGCGCAGGAGCAGCTCAGGGAGCAGCGCTTGCCGTAGCGCCCGGGGGGACAGGCTGGGGTGACACGAGGCGCACCCGGTCTCAGCGCGGGGCTCAAGGACCGGGCGGGGAGCAAGCCGCGGGTTTGGGGGCGGGAGGGGGCTGTTCACTCACGGCGCTGGCAGGTGGGGCCGCGGAACCCCGGGGGGCAGGCGCAGGATCCGTCCTGGGGGGAGCAGGAGGCCCCGTTGCGGCAGGAGCAGGACATGCGGCACCCCCGGCCCCAGGAGCCGTGGGGACAGCTCTGCTTGCACTGCGGCCCTGCGGGGACGAGGAGGGATAGGGGGGGTGAAGGGCAACGTCCGAGGGCACGGCAGGGCCCCACCGCCCCCGGGATCCCCCTCACCCGTCCAGCCGGGCAGGCAGTGGCACTCCCCCGTCACGGTGTCGCAGCCGTCGGCGTGGGCACAGTCACAGTGCCCCCCACAGCCCGCCCCGAACGTCCCGTTCTGCGGCGCGGGGACAGGTCGGGGAGTCACCGCCGGGGTGGTGGCACCAAACCCCGGTGCCAGCAGCACCAGCACAGCCAGCAGGACTCACCGGGCAGGGCTGCAGGCAGCGGGGGCCCTGCCAGCCCCGTGGGCACCGGCAGGTCCCGCTCTGGGGGTCGCAGGACGCCCCGTGGGCGCAGTCACAGCTCTGGTTGCAGCCGGGACCCCAAATACCAGCGGGACACGGCGTCGAGCAGTCCGGTCCGTGCCAGCCTGCGGGGTGAGGGGACAGCGGGGTGGGCACGGGGACGGGCACAGGGACCCCCCACCCTCGGGTGTGCACCCACCTTCTTTGCAGAAGCAGGACCCGTCGAGCGGGGAGCAGGCCAGGGCGTGCTGGCAGGAGCAGCGCCCCGAGCAGTTCACCCCAAAGGTGTCAGGGGGGCACAGGGAGGAGCAGTGCTCGTCCTGGGTGAAGGGGGGGGGGGGGGGGGAAGAATTCAGAACAGATGGGACCCCCCACCCAGGGCTGGGGAAAGGACCCAGGTGTCTGGGGACCACCCCGTCATCCCTCCTTTTGGCATCCTGGTGCTGCAGGGAGACTCAACAACCCCAAAAACCCCATTCTCCCATAGCAACCCCAAGCTGTCCCCAGGGTTGCCACTGATCTCCCAAGGGATGCCCAGACCCTCAGAGATAACAACCCCAACCCACCCCCAAGGACAGACCCCCATGTTTCCCTCAGGGATGCCCAGACCCCCATGCCTGCCCCACCTCTGAACAATCCAGACACCCACCTAGAAGCATCCAGAGCCCCCAGGATCCCCCAGCACCACCCAGACCCTCACTCTCCCGCTCAGGGATGCCCCACGAGGCTGCCCCAGCACACCAGCCCCCCGTGCCCCTCACCGTGTAGCCGGGGGGGCAGCGGCAGAGCCCGGTGGTCCCGTCACAGACCCCCCCGTGGAGGCAGAGGCAGCTCTGGAGGCAGCCGGGCCCGAAGGAGCCGGGGGGGCAGCTCTCATTGCAGAAGAGCCCGGCCCAGCCAGGGTGGCAGACACACTCCCCCAGCATGGGGTGACAGCTGGGGGCACACGCTCAGCACCCCAGTGCTCCCAGTACGGGGCGCTGGCTGTGCTGGGAAGGGGCTCTGCAAACCGAGGGGCACAAAGGCCCCTCCCCGGGGGGCATTTAACTCTTCCTGGCCGTGCAGCCAACACGTCAGATGGCTCAGTGAAGGTGCTGGGGGGAGATGGGGGTGTGGGGGAGGCAAGGCTTGGAGGGGAGATGGGGATGGGGTGGGGAGGCGAGGCTGGGGGCGTGAGGCAAGGGGGGGGGGAGATGAGGATGGTGGGGGGAGGTGAGGAGCTATGGGGGGTGAGGATGGTGGGGGGGTGAGAATGGTGGGGGTGATGAGGAGCTGAGAGAGGAAAGGATGGGGAGGGAGTCAGGGTGGGATGGAGCAGTTGGGGTGGGATAGGGGGGCTGGGGCAGGATGGCATAGCCAGGGTGGGATGGGGGTGCTGGGATGGGATGGGGGGTGATGGGGTGGGATGAGATGGGATGATTGGATTGGGTTTGGGGGGCTGGGATGGGGGTGCAGGATGAGGATGCTGGGATGGGATGGGGGAGCCCAGGTAGGATGGGGGAGCTGGGGTGGGATGGTGGCACCTGGGTTGGGTTTGGGGGACTGGGATGGGATGAGGGTGCTATATTGGGATGGGGGTGCTAGGATGCGATGGGGGTGATGGGATGAGGGAGCTGGCATGGGATGAGGGTGCTGGGATGGGAGCACTGGGATAGGATGGGGGAGCTGGGATGGGTCTGAGGAGCTGGGATGGGGGTGCTGGTGTGGAATGGGGGTGCTGGTGTGGGATGAGGGTGCTGGGATGGGATGGGGGAGCTCAGGTAGGATGGGGGACCTGGGGTGGGATGGAGAGGCTGAATTGGGATGGGGCTGCTGGGATGGGATTGGATGGGATGGGATGGGATGGCCAGGTTGGATTGGGTTTGGGAGGCTGGGTTGGGCTGGGGGAGCTGGGGTAGAACGGGGGTACTGGAATGGGATGGGGGTGCTGGAATGGGATAGGGGTGCTGGGAGAGGATGGGATTGGATAGGATAGGATTGGGAGGCTGGGTTGGAATGGGGGAGCTGGGGTGGGATGGGGGTGCTGGGGTGGGATGGAGGTGCTGGGGTGGGATGGGGGTGCTGGGGTGGGATGGGGGTGCTGGGGTGGGATGGGGGTGCTGGGGTGGGGTGGGGGTGCTGGGGTGGGGGGGAGCCGGGGTGGGAAGGGGGGGGGGCCGTACCTCTGGCTGTGCTGGGGGTGGCAGAGGCAGCGGCTCTGGCAGTGCAGCCCGTAGAGGCCGGGCAGGCAGCGGCGCTCCTCGCAGCGGCTGCCCTGGAAGCCGGGCTCGCACAGGCAGCCCCCGTCCACGTGGAAGCACTGGCCCCCGTTGGCACAGTCGCAGCTCTCCTGGCAGTCCTGCCCATACCGCCCCACCGGGCACCTCTCCCGGCACCTGCGTGGGGAGCAAGGTGAGGGCACAGCCCCACCCAGAGCTCAGGTGGCTCCTGGAGTCCCCCCCGGCCCCAAGCCGAGGCCATCCAGCTCACTGCATGCCAGGCTGGGGAGCTGGGGTGGCCCTGTCCCCATGTGCCACATCCCCGCGTGCCCCCCACCATCCGTGGCACCCCTGTGCCCTGTCCCTGTGTGGCCCCTCCCGGTGCACCTCCACCTCCATCTGCTGCCAGCCCCATGTGCCCTTGTTCCCTATGCTTCTGTCCTGGTGTGTCACATCCCCCTGTCCCCCGTCCCCTTCTGCTCCCATTCCCCTGTACCCCCATTCCCCTGTGCCCCCAATCCCTGTCTCCTCCATCCCCCTCCCTTCCATCCCCCTGTACTCCCACCTCAAGGCCTCCCAATACCCTGTGCCCCCAATCCCCCAGTCCCCCAATCCCCCAGTCCCAAATGTCCCAGCCCCTCATCCCTTTCTCCTCCATCCCCTTGTACCCCCAGTTCCCAGCCCCTTCAGCCCCCTGTACCCTCACTCCCCTGTGCCTCCCATCTCCCTGCCCTCCATCCCCTTGTACCCCCATCCCCTGGCCTCCCATGCCCATATTCCCCCCTCATCCCCCCAGTCTCTGTCACCCCTCATCCCCCTGCCCTCCATCCCCTTGTACCCCCATCCCCTGGTCCTCCAACACTCCAGTCCCACAACAGCCCAGCCCCTCAGCCCTCTCCCCTTGCATTCCCAGTTCCCAGCCCTCCAGCCCCCTGTACCCTCACTGCCCTTGTCCCCCCAATCCCTGTCCCCACCCATCCCCCTCCCCTCCATCCCCTTGTACCCCATCCCCTGGCCCCCCATGCCCACACTCCCCCCCGTACCCTCAATCCCTGTCACCCCTCATCCCCTCCATCCCCTTGTACCCCATCCCCTGGCCCCCCATGCCCACACTCCCCCCCTGTACCCTCAATCCCTGTGCCCCCCCACGCCCCGTCCCCCCCTCACTGCTCTCCAGTGAACCCCGGGGCGCACTGGCAGTGCCCCCAGCGGGGGTCACAGTGGCCCCCGTTGTGGCAGCGACACTCGCCCTGGCAGCCGGGGCCAAAGCGCCCGGGGGGGCACGGCACGGAGCAGATCTCCCCCTGCAAAGGAGCACCAGGGTCAGCCGGGGAACAGGAGGCACAGAGGAGGGTTTTTGGGGGGCGAGGGGGGGCACAGCCCACCTACCATCCATCCGTGGGGGCAGACGCAGGTGCTGGTGCTCGATGGGTGGCAGATGCCCCCGTTCTGGCAGGGACAGGGGGTGTCACAGGGCGTCCCCTCGGGGCAGGGCACCTCACAGCTGTGGGGGGGTGAGGGGTGAGCAGGACCCCCGCCTGGGGAGCGGTGGGGGGGGGTGTAGAGTGAGGGGTCCCTACTCACAGGGGGCCCGTCAGCCCCGGGGGGCAGAGGCAGGCGCCGGTGGAGGCGTTGCAGGGGGCCTGGTGGTGGCAGGGGCAGGGCAGGTGACAGCCCTGCCCGTAGGTGCCAGCTGGGCACGGCTGGTGGCACAGAGGGTCGGCGAAGCCGGGGGGGCAGGAGCAGACCCCGGTCAGGGGGTCACAGGGGGCCCCGTGGTGGCAGTTGCAGCGCTTCCCACAGCCTGGCCCCCACGACTGCTCGTCACACTCTGCAAGGGGGAGACCAGTGGTACCTCCCCATCCCATCCCATCCCATCCCACCCCATCCCATCCCATCCCATCCCATCCCATCCCACCCCATCCCATCCCATCCCATCCCATCCCATCTCATCCCCTCCATCCTATCCCATCCCATCCCACCCCATCCTGTCCTGTCCCATCCTCTTCATCCCATCCCGTCCTGTCCCATCCCCTCCCATTCCGTTCCATCCCATCCATCCCATCCCGTCCTATCCCATCCCACTGTAATCCTCAATCCAGCTCCATCCTGATCCCATTGTGTCTTCATCTTCATCCCCATCCCATCCCCATCCCCCCTCTGTCCCCATCCTGTCCCCTTCCTCATTCCCTTCACATCCCTTCCCCATCCATCCATCCCCAGCCCATCCTCATCCTGTGCCCATCCCCATCTTCTCCCCATCCTGCATTCCAATTCCATTCTCATCCCATCCATCCATGTCCATCCCACTCTCATCCTGTCCCCATCCCATCTTCATTCCCATATTATGTCTGTCTGAATCTCCATCCCCACCTCAACCCATCCCATTCTCCATCCCATCCCATCCTCATCCTATCTCCATCCCCATCCCATACATATCCCATCCCAGTCTCCCCACCCAATGCCATTCTCAGCCCACCCCCAACTTCATCCCATCTTCATTCCCATTCCATGCACAGCCCATCCCAATCCCCCCCTTCTGATTCCATCCCCATCTCATTCTCCATGCCCTCCCATTCTCCATCCCCATCCCATCCCAATCCCATTCTCCATTCCCATCCCAATCCCATTCTCCATCCACATCCCATCCCAATCCCATTCTCCATTCCCATCCCAATCCCATTCTCCATTCCCATCCCAATCCCATTCTCCATCCCCATCCCATCCTCACCCTGTCTCCATGCCCATACCATATGTATCCCATCCCAGTCTCCCCACCCAATGCCATTCTCAGCCCACTCCCACTTTCATCCCATCTTCGTTCCCACTCCCCGCTCACCCCATCCCAATCCTCCCATTCAGATTCCATCCCCATCTCATTCTCCATCCTCTCCCATTTTCCATTCACATCCCATCCCAAACCCATTTTCCATTCACATCCCATCCCAAACCCATTTTCCATTCACATCCCATCCCAAACCCATTCTTCATTCCCACCCTATCCCAATCCCCTTCTCTATCCCCATCCCATCCCAATCCCATTCTCCATCCGCATCCCATTCTCCATCCCCATCCCAATCCCATTTCCATTTCCATTCCCATTCTCCATCCCCATCCCATTCTCCATCCCCATCCCAACCCATCCCAATCCCATTCTCCATCCCCCTCCCATTCCCTGTCCCCATTGTATTTTCCACCCCTGCCATACTCTCCATCCCAATCCCGCCCCCATCCCACCCCAGACTCCATCCCTGTCCCCATCCCCGTTAACCTCTGGGCTGTCCCACTGCCCCTGCCCAGCCCTCCAGCTGAACTCGCTGCCCCCTGTGCCGTCCCCAGCCGGGGGTGCCCCCTCGGTGCCCCCCCAGTGCCCCCCGTCCCTCACCGCTGGAGCAGTCGGGGCCGCGCCAGCCCGGCTCGCACTGGCACAGCTCGGGAGCCACACACCGGCCGTGGACACACTCCTGGCTGCAGCGAGCTGGGGAACGGGCAGGGAGTGTCCCCAGGCGGCTCTGGGGACACCCCGCCCTGGGACACGGCCCCCCCGGCCCCACTCACGGACACAGGAGTCCCGGCTCTCGTAGTAGCCCAGGCAGCACTGGTAGCGCCGCCGGTAGTCGGTGCGGACGGCCTGGCGGTACTCGGTGCGGTGCACGACCCTGCGCCGGCACGGCACGGTGGGACCACGGCCCTGCAGCCCCCCATGGCCCTGGGGACACCCCGCACTGGGACAGACCCCCTACAGCCCCCCATAGCCCTGGGGACACCCTGCACTGGGACACACACCCCCTTAACCCCCCCATGGCCCTGGGGACACCCTGCACTGGGACAGATCCCCTGCAGCCCCCCATGGCCCTGGGGACAACCCGCACTGGGACACACACACCCTACAGCCCCCATAGCCCTGGGGACACCCTGTACTGGGACAGACCCCCTACAGCCCCCCATAGCCCTGGGGACACCCTGCACTGGGACAGACCCCCTCCAGTCCCCCATGGCCATAGGGACACCCTGCACTGGGACACACACACCCTTCACCCCCCCATGGCCCTGGGGACACCCTGCACTGGGACAGATCCCCTACAGCCCCCCATAGCCCTGGGGACACCCTGCACTGGGACAGACCCCCTACAGCCCCCCATGGCCCTGGGGACACCCTGCACTGGGACAGACCCCCTACAGCCCCCCATAGCCCTGGGGACACCCTGCACTGGGACAGATCCCCTACAGCCCCCCATGGCCATAGGGACACCCTGCATTGGGACAGACCCCCTCCAGCCCCCCATGGCCATAGGAACACCCTGCATTGGGACAGACCCCCTCCAGCCCCCCATGGCCATAGGAACACCCTGCATTGGGACAGACCCCCTACAGCCCACCATGGCCATAGGGACAGGCCCCTTTCAGTCCCCCATGGCCTTGGGGACAACGTGCATTGGGACAGACCCCATGGCCCTGGGGACACCCTGCACTGGGACATCCCCCATCCAGCCCCCAAAGGCCTTGGGCACACTCTGGACTGGGTCAGCCCCCCTCCAATCCCCCACGGCCCTGGGGACACCCTGCACAGGGACAGACCACCCTTGAATCCCCCTCCCATACCCTTGGGGACACTCTGCAGTGGGACAGCCCCCCTCCAGCCCCCCATCATGGCCTTGGGGACACCCCCTCATGGGACTGCCCCCCTCCAGCCCTCCCAATGTCCTTGGGGACAACCCACAGTGGGACAGGCCCCCTCTCCAATGTCCTCGGGGACATCCTCTCATGGGACAGCCTTCCTCCACCCCCCATAGCCTGGGGGACAGCCCCCCTCCATCCCCTCACGCCCTCGGGGACACCGTGTGGTCCCCAAGGGGCTCTGGGGAGCCGGGGTTGCTCCCACCTCTGCTGCGGGCAGGGCAGGGGGGAGCCCAGCCCGCCGGGACAGGGCTCGCTGGAGGACACGACGTGGGGCTTGGTGTAGGATTCCTTCACTGCCGCCGTGAAGCTGCGGAGGGGGGGGGGATGTGGGGTGAACAGCAGGTCCTGCGAGGCCCCACCGCTGTCACCGTGCCCCCTCCCAGCGCCCCCAGCCCTACCTCTCCCAGTAGCTGCACACGTTGGGGTCGCTGGGGCGGAGGGCAGCCAGGAGGGCGGCGTGCACCGCCAGCACCGCGGCCCGCAGCAGCATCCTGCCCGGAGAGAGACCACGGCTGCACCCTCTGCCTCCGCACATTCCCGCTCCACACCCACCGCCCCCGGCCCCGGCTCTGGATCCCAGATCCGACCTCCCCGCGGGGCTGGCTTCGCATTCCTCCACCCCGAGAAACGGCCCCGGCCCCGCTGCTCCCCCCGTGCCGGGGGAAACTGAGGCGCGGCCGCTCGGCAGCCTGGGTGGCCCCACGTAGCCTCATCCCGGCGTCCCCAGGCACCCCGGGGCGCATCCTGGCATCACCCCAACCTCTCCTGCAGGACCCCATCCCGGGATGGTGCCGGAGGTGGGAGCCCGGGGTGCCGGGGCGGGGTTTGGCACGGCGGCTCCAGCCCCTGGCGCGGCGCCGACGGCCCCACTTCAACCCGTTCTGTGTTTATTCCCAGTTGTGCTTCCTGGATCCGACGGCTTCTTGCTCAACCCAGAGAGGGTCTGGCTTTGCCGGGGCGGCTCCGGGATCGCTGCCAGCCCGGGGGGCCCGGCTGGGAGGGCCGGCGAGCCCCTGAGCCCCCCGTGCTGGGGGTGCTGTTTACCGGGACGCGTGTTACGGGGCTGGGGCTGCCGAGTGCCAGGGAGGAAACAGAGGTTTCCTGGTCAGCACAGCTGGATTCACGGTGGTTTCCTTACTGCTCCGGCCGTAGGACACCCCAAAGGTGCTGCCCCGGCAGCCCCCTGAGTTCATCCTCCCCCTCACCGGAGCCCGCGCTGCGTTTTGGGGCCAGAGCATCCGGTTTTGGGTGGAAAAACGGTTTAGTGGGAAAGTTTCCCCCATTTCCCTTCGGCTCCCCGCAGTGAGGAATTAATTGCTCATCCGCTGCCAAAATTCCCTCCCCTGGACCCTGGCAGGGGGGGAGAGCCATGGGAACCCCAAGCCCTCCCCGTGCTCCCACTGCCAGCCTCATGCTCTGCTCCAGCAATGGGGGGGGTCCCAGAACTGCCGGGAACAACAGGAACCGCTGGGAGATACTGGCAGGAAAAGTGAGGAATCATCAAAACATGCTGGCGGGCCCCATCTGCTCCTCACTGGGGAGCCCAGCCGCGGGAAAGAGCCCCCCCATGGATGCCGTAGTGGCGAGAGACCCCCCCAAACCTGACACTTCCCTCCCCACGGCTGTCCCTGAGCACCTCCCGGGTGGGATGAGGAGCATCAGTGATGGGGGTGGAGGGGGCATGTGGGGTGAGGGCAGGGGACCAGGGACCAGCCCTGCCCTGTCCCTGCAGGGGACACCGCGCTGGGCTCCCCCCAGCCCTTATCTCTTCCTCCACCACAGCCCGGGGGGTGACGCGTTTCCTCCGGGACCCGCAGGGATGGGGCTGGGTGAGGGTGAGGGGGGCAGGGGGGTGAGTCAGGGACATGGGCAGGGGCAGGGGCAGGGGCAGCACTGGGGTCACCACAGGGTGTCGCAGCACTGTCCCACTGTCCCACTCCCCGTCCACCGCCGTCCCCTCGCTGTCGTCCCCCCCCCCCCCCGCATCCCCTCACCTTGGAACCTGTACCATTCCCAAGCGCCCCGCGGTGCCGGGGGCTGTTCCCGCTCCGGCAGCACCTCAGGGCACGGCGCAACCCCCCCGGCCCCACTCCCGGCTCCCAGGGTGCCCCAGGCTGGGCACGGTGGCACTCACCTGGCCGGGGGCCGCGGTGACAGCGGGGCGGGGGTGCAGTGGCCCCACGCGGGGCTGGCCTGGCCGGTGGGCTCGGCCGGCCGGGATGGCGCAGCACGGCCGTCGGAAGCGGAGGGAGGGCCCGGAGCTGCTCTCAGGAAGTTTGGACGTGGAGACTACAACGGAAAAGGGAAAAAAATAAAAAACCCTAATTATTTTTTCTTTTTCTTTTTTTTTCTCTTGTCTGTCCAGGAACCAGCAGAGTTTTGGCACAGCAGCATCCCCGGGGCTGCTCACACACGGCGCTGGGTGGGGATGGGGTCCGTGGGGACGTCCCGGTGTGACCCCTCAGCTGCAGGATGTCCCTGTCCCAAGGGCTCTGTGGCACCCGTGGGTGCAGGCCCTGACCTGGGGTGTCCCACAGGGCCGGGGCAGGTGAAGAGACCCCCCAGGCAAGGGGAGGGGCCAGGGGGACCGAGGTGTCCTTCAGCTTCATGGCACGGGCTGGTGGTTGGGAAGCAGAGCCCGGGCTGGTGCCCAGTGTCCTGGGCACATCATCCCTGCATCCCAACATCCTGGGCACAGCATCCCTGCATCCCAACATCCTGGGCACAGCATCCCTGCATCTCAGCATCCTGGGTACATCATTCCTGCATCCCAACATCCTGGGCACAGCATCCCTGCATCTCAGCATCCTGGGTACATCATTCCTGCATCCCAACATCCTGGGCACAGCATCCCTGCATCTCAGCATCCTGGGCACAGCATCCCTGGCATCCCAACATCCTGGGCACATCATTCCTTTGTCCCAACATCTTTGGCACAGCATCCCTGCATCCCAACATCCTGGGCACATCATCCCTGCATCCCAGCATCCTGGGCACATCATCCCTGCATCTCAGCATCCTGGGTACAGCATCCCTGCATCCCAACATCCTGGGCACAGCATCCCTGCATCCCAGCATCCTGGGCACAGCGTCCCTGCATCCCATCATCCTGGGCACAGCATCCCTGCATCCCAACATCCTGGGCACAGCGTCCCTGCATCCCATCATCCTGGGCACACATCATCCCTGCATCCTTGGATCCCAGGAAGACATCCTTCCTGCATCCCAGGCACATGTTGTTCCTGCACAACATTCCAGGCACATCACTCCTGCATCTCAGGTGAATCACCCCTGCATTCCAGGGACACATCATTCCTGTATCCTGGGCACACACCATACTTGCATCCTGAACTCTCAGGTACACATCGTCCCCACATCCCGGGCACACATGATCCCCACATCCCAGGATCCCGGGCACACATGACCCCCACATCCCAGGATCCCGGGCACACATGACCCCTGCATGTCAGACACCCCAGCCTTACACTGCAGGATCCTGGCCACGTGTTTCCCCTACACCCCGGGATCCTCAGCCATCCATCACCTCTGCATCCCTGGATCCTGACTGTATATCCCAATTATATACCTGCATCCCGGGACCCCCATCCACGTGTCACCCCTATCCTGGGACACCCGTCCACGTGTCGCCCCCATCCCGGGACCCCCGGCCGGGCAGCTCAGCCCCAAGTGTCCCATTGCCCAGCCGCCCCCCCGCCCCCCGCCCCCATCCCCCATTAGCGGCCTGCGCTGCTCCCGAGGCGCCGTTAATTGCTCTGCTCGTTACAGGAACAGCTCTAATCACTCACAACGATTTTCACGTCCCAGGGCGGCTCAGCTGCCCACCCCCCTCCCCTACCGCCCCCCCTCCCTTGCCCACCCCCGGCTCTCCATTAGGATTGAGCCCACCCGCAGCTGAGGCTCCGCTGTGGCCACCCCAAAACGGCGCTTCCTGGAGCAGGGGTGGGCACCGAGGGGTCCCGGGCTGGGGACATCCGGAGCTGGGGACCTGGCGTGGAAGTGACCTCCCCCCCGCCCCGCGCCAGTGCTTTTTAAGATGTCCCCAGGGCGGTGTGGAAGTATTTATTGCTCGGGGACACTTCAGCGGCACTTCAGTGCCGAGATGCCTTTGCAGCCCCCCCGGGAGCCCCCGGAGCCGGAGAGGACGGAGACCCCCAAGTGCACTTCGGTGTGGTTGGGGGCTGTGCGGGGTCCATCCCTTGCAGGGCCAGGACACAGCTGCATCCACAACTCCGCTGTCCTCCCATCCATCCACCCCATCCGGGGGGGAGGAACCCCAAAACACGCCTGGTCCCTTTAGAGGGGACCTGAGGTCGCTTTAGTAGCTTCTGAGGGGTGGGACCTCCCCCAAAGAGCAGATCCAGCCCTGCCACGGTCCGAGCCTGCGGCATCAGGGAGCAGGAGGGCGGCTCAGCCGGGCTGGGACCCTCCGGGCAGGATCCGGCCGGGGATCACCCAGCCGGGCTGCAAGAGGCAGAATCGGGGCCGAGACCCCCCAGGTCTGAGGAACCCGGGTTAGCGGGGCCGGGCCGCGGTGCCGCTGGGGCGGCAGCTCCGCCTGGGAGCGGAGCCGTTAATTACCTCATTGCCAGAGTCCATTACCGCTCCCCCCGGAGCAGTGAAATGGAGAAACTGCTGCGGGAGGGAGAGAGGGGAGGATCCGATCGATCGAGAGGGGAGCCTTAACTCTTCCCTGACCACCCTAAGGGGGAAACTGAGGCACAGCCACCCCCACGGGGGAAGCCGAGGCATCGCCACCCCAAGAGGGAAACTGAGGCACGGCTGCGGGGGAGCCCTCCCTGTTTTGGGAGGGGGGGGATGTCACCACCGCACACGGTCCCTTTTGGGGCGTTGGTCTGTGGCAATCTCCAACACGGGGCTGGAAAAGCTCAAGGTTGTAATCTAGTTCCTTCCTCAAATTAGATAAGAGGGAAAAAGGCCATAAATCACCGTGGGCAGCAATTAGAGACCCCAAAGAAGCAGGTGGGGGGCTCTGCCAGCCCAGCTGAGCTCCAGCAGGACCAGACCCTGCCTGTGCCAGCTCCCTCCATCCCGGGGCTGGACCCTTGACAAAGATCCAGGGCCTGACAGAGGGGCCTGAGCCCTGGGCTGGGGGCTGCATCCAGCCCCACTGCAGGGTTTTGGGATGGATTACAGGCTGGGAGCTGTGGGGTGCTGGGGTTGGCTCTGATTTCCTCCAGTTCTTGTTGTGCCCCATCCAGCCCCGGCCACCCAGCCCCACCACATGCTCTGTTGGCCCCAAGCCCCCTGGTACCTGCCACAGACCCCTCCCAGCTGCTCCCACCTTGTGCCGTGCCTCAGTTTCCCCCACGACCCCGCTTTCCTCCTGCTTATCTCGGGTCACGGGGGGTAACAAAGGAGCTGCCAGGGCCCTGCCTGTGCTGCCTAATTATCCAGATGAAATCAATTCAGCTCCATTATGGTCAAATCCAGGTCTCAACCATTACCAAGGCAGCTGGAGAGCCCGAGGAAGGATGATGGAGTGGATGCTACAGGGCATGTGATAACCCCTGGTTCTGATGAGAGGGCACAGGGAAGGGGGGATGACGCCCTTGGGTGGGGGGTGTTGGCTCTGTGCTGTGAAGTCCCATCCTC
The DNA here is from genome assembly GCF_025592945.1 of Manacus candei. Classification (NCBI taxonomy): domain Eukaryota; kingdom Metazoa; phylum Chordata; class Aves; order Passeriformes; family Pipridae; genus Manacus; species Manacus candei. The sequence goes on along the minus strand of NW_026138214.1, from coordinate 780,809 downwards.
CCCCTGGGCCCCTTGGCGAGGGGACTCAGGTGCCCCAGGCCAGGGTATGGCACCAGCACCCCTGGGGCGCTGCCCAAGGTGGTCCCTGTGGCGCAGCCAAAAACATCCCCCTCTGGGCTGAGGATGAGGACACCATCCCTGCATCCCAGGCACTCATCATCCCTGCATCCCAGGTACACACCATCCCTGCATCCCAGGCACACACCATCCCTGCATCCCAGGCACTCATCATCCCTGCATCCCAGGCACTCATCATCCCTGCATCCCAGGCACTCATCATCCCTGCATCCCAACATCCTGGGTACACATCCCTGCATCCCAGGCACTCATCCCTGCATCCCAGGCACTCACCATCCCTGCATCCCAGGTTCCTGGGTACACATCCCTGCATCCCAGGCACACATCATCCCTCGATCCCGAGGCTCTGGGCACACATCATTGCTTCATCCTGGCACACATCATCCCTGCATCCCAGGGTCCTGGCACACATCATCCCTGCATCTTGGGCACACATTGTCCCCACATCCCAGGATCCCTGGGGCAGCACCTCCCCTCCAGCCCCTCTGCCCCAGACAGGGTGGTCTCCCTGCTTCAAAAAGCCCCAAATCCCTCCATTCCCCACACCCCGATGACACCCCGGAGCAGGCAGGGCCCAGTGCGGGGGAGAGACGGTTTATTGGTGACTGGTTTTGCTGCAGAGCACGGGGCATCCCAACTCCCCCAGAGAGCTGAGCCCCCTGGCTCCTGCACGGACCCCGTGCTGGGGGGCTCTCAGCTCTGCCCCCTCGAGCCAACCCACGTCAGCAGAACAGCTCCATCCCGGCACGCTGGGGGAATGACAAGGAGCCAGGCAGCAGGGCCACAAACCTGGGGGTCCCAGCCCTGGGGGTCCCCCAGCCCAGCCCTCCAGCCTCCCCGGGATGGGCTGGCATTTTCCACTATAAATAAGGTTTCAGCCCTCTCCCCCTGCTTGGGGCATCAGTCCAGGGCTGTGCAGGGGGGGGAAAGCCATGCCCCTGGGCAGCAGGGAGGGCAGGGGGGCAGCGGGGAGCCGAGGGCGGGTGGGGGTCCCCGCTCAGCCAAGGATGTCCAGGTAGACAGGGGGGGTCTTGACGAGGGCCTGGAGGCGGCTGTGGATCTCCTTGATGGGCCGGCGCTGCTGGGGCTCCCGGTGCCAGCAGCTCTGCATGATGGCATAGACCTCGGAGGGGCACGTGCGGGGCCGCTCCAGCTCCCGCCCCTGAGTGATGCACTCGATGGCCTGTGGGAACCGGGGGGGAGATGGGACCCCCCGCTCCGGGTACCCCCGGGGGGGGTCTGTCACCATCCACCCCCCCCCGCCTGCTCACCTCAGTGTTGGAGAGCTGGTACCAGGGCTGCTTCCCGTAGGTGAAGATCTCCCAGAGCACCACGCCGAAGCTCCAGATATCGCTCTCGGTGGTGAACTTACGGTACAGGATGCTCTCGGGGGGCATCCAGCGGATGGGCAGCATGGTCCTGCCTCCCACCTGCCCACGGCGGGGCCGTCAGGGCAGGGCAGGGCTCCCCCCATCTGCCCCCCTCATCCCTGGCCCCACTCATTAAGCCTCAGACGAGATGTAAGGAAGAAATTTTTCATGGTGAGCCCCTGGCGCAGGGGGCCCAGAGAAGCTGTGGAGTATTCCTTGGAAACATTCAAGACCAGATTGGACAGGGCTTGAGAAACCTGGTCTAGTAGAAGGTTGCAGGTTGGACTGGATGACTTTTACATGTCCCTTCCAACCCAACCCAACCCACCCCACCCCACTCTGTGGTTGAATATGGATGGAGACAGGGTGGGGGGCAGCAGCCAAGAGGGAAACTCGAGCGTGGCCGCCCCAGCCCATGGCAGAGCTGGGGGGGGCGAGGGGGCAGCTCACCCTGTAATAGTCAGTGCTGTAGATGTCCCGGGACATGCCGAAATCCCCGATCTTCACCACCAGGTCGTGGCCCACCAGGCAGTTGCGGGTGGCCAGGTCTCGGTGGACGAAGTGCAGGGAGGCGAGGTAGACCATGCCCGAGGCGATCTGCGTGGCGATGTGCAGCATGTGGCCCAAGGCCAGCGGCCCCTGGGGCTGGCCCGGCCCCTGCTCCAGGATCTTGGCGTCGGGGCCGTGGGACCTGCCGGGGGCAGAGGGGCTGCTCGGAGTGGGGGGCACAGGGAGGGGCACGGGGGAGGGTGGGCAAAGGCAGGGGGAGGGCTGTGCACACACGGGTGCCTGTGCCAGGGGATGGAGGGCACATGTGTGTGTGAATGGACACAGGGAAGGGCTGTGCACACACGAGAACATGTGCCAGGGGATAGAGGGCACATGTGTGTGTGAATGGACACAGAGAAGGGCTGTGCACATGCAGGAACATGTGCCAGGGGATGGAGGGCACGTGTGTGTGAATGGACACAGGGAAGGGCTGTGCACACACAGGAACGTGTGCCAGGGGATGGAGGGCACATGTGTGTTCTGCACAAGGAAAGGGGGTGCACGTGTGTGTGCACACACACGGGGGAAGGACATGCACATACGCATACACACATGTACACACATGTGCGTCCTTCCCTGGCGTGTGTGCACACAGGGGAAAGGCATGGACATGTGTTCACGTGTGCACACCAGGGAAGGGCATGCACATGTATGTGCACACACAAGGGAAGAGCACGTGCTCGTGTGCATGCCAAGGAAGGGTTACACATGTGTGAGTGCACACAGGGGAGAGGTGTGCCCACATGTGTGAAAAAGCACGTGTGGGGGTGTGTGTGTGCACAGGTACCAAGGCAGGGCACACACACATGTACATGCACGCCAGAGAAGGGCACAAACACACATGCAGACAAGGGAAGGGCACACACGTGTACGTGTACACAGGGAAAGGGCACACACACATGTGCATGCTCACAGGAGAAGGGCACACACATGTACATGCACACACACACAGAAGGGCACACACACATGTCCATGCACACAGGGGAGGCACATACACACACACACACACACATGCATACAGGGAAAAGGCACACACACATGCACATTGGGAAGGGCACACACACACACAAAGGCACACAGGGAAAGGGCACACACACGCACACACACACATGCACATGTGCAGGACACACACACACACACACATGCACATGTGCAGGACACACACACACACACACGTGCACATGTGCAGGACACACACACACACACTTGCACACGGGCAGGGCACACACACACACAAAGGCACACAGGGAAGGGGCACACACACATGCACACACACACATGCACATGTGCAGGACACACACACACACACGTGCACACGGGCAGGGCACACACAAACACACACGTGCACACGGGCAGGACACACACACACACACACACACGTGCACACACGTGGGCTGTCCCGGGCGGGAGGCTGCGTGCCAGCCCGTGCCGGGCGGTGCGGGCGGGGTGTGAAAGCGCAGCAGCGCGTGTGAAGTGGGGCGTGCGGGGCGGGCCGGGGGCCAGCGCGGCTCCGGCCGCCTCCAGCCCCTCGGTGCCTTTGATGCCGAGCACGACTGACAGCAGGGCCGGGGCGGCCGCGGCCGGGGGCTGGGGGAGCTCTGCTCGGCAGAACCATTAATGCCAAATCCCATAACAATAATCATAAAAGCCACGTCTCAGAGCTCCTCGCGCGGCCACTAAAGCGATGCCTCTGGCAGCCCCCCCCGTCTAGCAGCAATACCTGGGGGGGCAATCGAAAAGTCTCTGCTTATTCCAGCTGATGGCCAATCTCTCTCTATTTAAGCCTCTCAGACAGCTAATCTAATCAATATTGCAAGGAGGGCTGCATTAGCAGGGAGCAGGCTGGCTGCGCTGATGGAGCAGCAGATGGGGGGGTCCCGTTCTCCCCCCCCCCGTGCCCACCTGAGGAAGCGGTTGAGGTCGCCGTGTTTCATGTACTCGAAGACCATGATGAGGGGCTCGCCCTCGGTGCAGACACCGTAAAACTTGACGATGTGTTCGTGCTGCAGCACCGTCAGCAGCTCGGCTTCGCGTTGGAAATCCAGGCGGGCGCTTTCCGTCACCTCCTTCAGCGCCTGCCAGCACACGGCATCGGTGACACCCCCCACAGACCACCCCCAGCCCCTGCGTCGTCCCCCCTCCTCACCTTCACAGCCACCAGCATCTTCTCCTGCTCCGGGAGGAGGTTGTAGCACTCGGCCAAGAAAACCTTCCCGAAGGCGCCTTCGCCCAGCTCCCACTTCAGCACGATGTCCCGCCGCTGCACGTGGTGCACGCCTGGGGGGACCCCCACCCATCAGTGCCCCCCGGGTCAGGGCTGAGCAGGGGAGGGTGCTCGGGGACCACAGTTTCCCCCCTCCTGACCCTTACAGGTGTTGCAGAAATACTGGGGGTTCTCGATGAAGTTGCTCTTCAGCCCCTCCAGCTTGCTTTCGGCTGAGGAGAGGGGGCTGCTGCCCAGGTTCATGAAGTGCAGGGACATGGCCAGGTCGTCCTCTCGGGCCAGCACCGCTGAGCCTTATGGGGACAAGGACAAGGCCATCAGGGGGTCCCCCAGCCCCCCCCCAGCCGGTGCAACCAGTGCCAGGCTCTGCCGAGCATCCCCCTGCCTGGCCGGCCCCCGGGGGCCAGGCAGCCCGATCAAACCCATTTAGAGGCTGAATCCATTCCAGGAGTGAATTAGCAGCTGCTGCCCGCGCTCCCGGGGGAGCCGGCACCCCTCTGCGGGTGTCCCCCCACCCTCGGTCCCCACCCACAGTCCCTCTCCCCACAGCCCTGGCCCAGCCCAGGTGCCCAGCGCTGCCCCGGGGATGTGGGGACCGGGGTGTCCCCGTGCCACAGCCCAAATCCCGCGTCACCGGGCAGGGGCACTCACGGTTAATGCCGAACTTGGAGCGGCGCCCGCACTTGTTGAGCAGGATGAGCATGATGGAGAGCGAAAGGCAGGTGAACACGGCCAGTGCCACAGCCACCGAGACCTGGGGACAGCGGGGACCGGGCTCAGGGCGGGGTCCTGCCAGGCCCCTTTTCCCAGCCTGTGGGGGCCTGAGTTGGCCACAAGCACCAGGAGCTGCCGCAGGGGAAACCGAGGCACGGGGACTCTGTCCTTCGTCCTCATCACATGCCCCCATCCCTCTTGGCTGACCCCTAGGGATGTGTCCCACCCTCTTGCAGGTGTCCTGGTCCCCCGTCCCAGACCGCAGAGCATCCCCTCACCCCAAACGTGTGGTCATCTGTCGTCTCCACGGGCCCCTCCAGCGAGCTGTTCCTGGTGCCTGGGGCAGGGAGAAGGGTGCAGGGTGAGTGGGGGGTCCCCATCCCCTGAGGTGGTCCTGGCAAGGACCTGGGTACCCCTGGTACCCCGGGATCAGCCCTGGGGGACGGGTGGAATGCACAGTTTGGTGGGGCTGGGGCAGGGGCAGCAGCGCTCCTGGTTCACTCACCCAGCGGGGACAGAGACACTGGTGCAGCCCAAAGGGAGAGAAAGGAGAAACACTCGTTATTCCTCGGGTGGGAGCCCTGTCCCTCCCCTTCCCACCGCTGGGGCTTGTGCAGGGCCAGCGGGCAGAGCCCAGTTCCACCCGCTCTGCACACCGGGTGTGACACATCTCCTCTGTGAGACCCGGCGGGACCCCCAGGCAGCCCCCCCTGCCTGGCACCCACCGGGGATGGGCTCCTCGGGGCTGAAGCTGAAGGGGTTCTCCATGAAGCGCCCCTGGACGCTGAGGGCGGCCGAGCCCAGGGGGTTGCGCACCAGGAGGGTGTAGTTGCCGTTGTTGACGTGGGTGGGACGGTTGAGCTGGAGGCAGCCGTGCAGGACGGTGGAGTTGTGCTCGTACTCCACGATGCGGGTGTGGATGTAGCGCCCCTCGACCAGGGCCGTGCCGTTGAAGAGCCAGCGGATGCTGGGGACGGGGTTGCCATCCACCGAGAAGGGGATGCACCAGAAGTGCTGGGGGATGGCTTCGTGCAGGAGCAGGATCACGGGGGGGACTGGAGGAGACAGAGCTGGGTGGGTCTCTGAGTCAGACCCCTCGCCCGGAGACCCCCAGCCGGTCCCCTCTGGGCTGCTCACAGGTGACATTGAGCATCACGCTGTCCTCCGCCGGCCCCACGGCGTTCTCTGCCCGGCACGTCAAGTCCTTGTAGTTGAGGCTGGAGGAGACGTTGCTGATCTCCAGGACGGTCTCCCAGTCCGAGAGCTGCGGGGAGCACCGGGATGGGGTGAGCAAACAACCCCCCCAGAGCTGGGCCAGCTCCTGCATTCCCCCATGCCCACCCCACCAGCGAGAGGATGCTGTGGGGGCACAGTGCCGCTGGGAGGGGTCCTGTCCGTGCCCCAGTAAGGCTGAGCTTGCCTTGGTGGTGACGGGCTCGGGTCCCACCTCGGGGACCACCCACTTTACGGTGGCCGGGGGCTCGGCGGTGACGCGGCAGGTGAGGTTGACACTGTCCCCTTGACGCAGCAGCACCTCGGGGGGCTCGATGCGGACAGTCGGGGGGTCTGCCGAGGGAAAAGGGGTGAGCCACGTGGACTCCCACGTCCCACACTGTCCCCAGGCAAGTGGCTCAGGAGGGGGGACAAGCCCAGGCCCCAAACCCGGCGGGGTGCCCGGCCACGTACCGCAGGCACTGAGGATGTGGCTGCCCAGGGGCACCAGCACAGTGCCCTCCCAGCAGCCCAGGGACTGGTTCCCCAGCTCGGCCCGGCTCCCGTTCTGCCACAGCTGCAGCCAGCGCAGGCTGCAGGAGCAGTTGAAGGGATTTCCCACCAGGATGCTGAGATGGAGCAAGGAAGAGAACAGGGGTTCAAAAGGGCTCCGGGTCCCCCACACTCGTGTATGTCTCAGCGGAACCAACCAAGGCTGGATGGGGGCACCCCCAGCCCCCGAGCGTGGCTGGTGCCCCTGAATGCACCCAGAGCCAGGTGTTGTGCCACATGTGCCATCCCTGTCCCCATCCCCGTGCCTGTGGCTGTCAGACCCACCATCACTGTGTCCACAGGCCTGTCCCAGCCTGTCCCACCCCCCCAGTGGGAGATGCTCCGCACCCACTTCCCCCCTCTCCCCCATCACTCACAGCTCTTGCAGGGGCAGATGGTGGAAGGTTTTCCAGGAAAGGCTCTGCAGCGCATTGGAGGAGAGATTCCTGTAGGGAACAAACCCCATCAGCCACCCCTTCCCACCCCAAAACCCCGTCCCATGTCACCCCACCCTGCAGAGAGTCTGGCCGGGGCACTGGGCAGCACCAGGGCCGCCGCTGTCGCACCGTGACCCAGCAAATCCAGCTCTGCCGGGGGTGCCACCAGCCTTCAGGTGCCTCCCTGCAAGGGGGGAGCCCCACACACCCCAACAGGGTCCCCCCCAGCTCTCGGGGGTCCCCTCCCGCACCGCGGCAGCACGGGACTCCAGGGAGGGGCCGGCAGCTGCCTGTACTCCTGCCTGGATCGATGGTTTCCCACTCAGCGGCAGAGCCCCCCCGGCCAGGCTGATGTGCCCGGGGGCAGCGGGACACCATCGATCCCGCCCGGGCGCGGGACCGGCCACCCTGCACCGGGCCCGGCGCCCGCGGGGACGGGGGGGCCGAGCCCCAAAACGGGGGAGGGGGACGTTGAGGGAGGGAATCGGGGGAGGGGAGACTCACACGTGGCTCAGCCTGGGGGTGTCCAGGAAGGCGTCGGCAGAGATGTGCTGCAGCCCCGACCTGGAGATGGTGCTGAGGGGAGGGAAGGGCTGAGCACCCACACTGGGGGTCCCTGGATCCCCATCCTGGGAGCACCCCCTCTGCACCTCCTGCAGTGGGATTGAGCTCTGGGGATCCCCCATCCAGCAGCCCCCCCTCCCCCCATTTCCCTGTGCAGGGACCCCACCCCGGGTGCTCACAGGCTCCTGAGCTCCCGCAGCATCCTGGTGTCAGCGCGGGTCAAGGTCGTCAGCCTGGGCTGGTTCTCAATGGTGCTGGAAGGCAAATGAGGGGGGTCAGGGGAGCAGCCCAGGACCCCCCATGCCAAGGGCCACCGGCAAAGCGTGGGGCAAGGGGAGAGCTGTGCTCCCTCCTCCCCAGGCTGTGCCTGCAGTGCAGCCACAGCTGGAGATGGGGACAGGGATGCCCCACCGTGCCTCAGTTTCCCCTGGGCAGACAGGGATGAGCTGGAAAGGGGGAATGGCAGCAGGTGATCCCGATGGTGCTGAGCCCCAGCCAGTGTGAGCCTTGTGGGGCTGGGGCTGAGCTGCCACTTGGGGCCCACGGTCTCACCCAAGAGAGTGTTTTTTAGGTCTCAGCCCCAGTCACCCCTGGGTCACTGTCTTTCCTCACACCCCAGTGTCCTGCACTGTGACAGGGTCTCCGACTGTCCCCCCTTCCCCTTCTATTCAGGCAGTGAAGAAAAGCCCCTTTGGGAGCGGGTACAGGGGTTTTCCCCCCGCCCCACCCCAGGGGCTGCTCCTGTGAACCCCAAATCATCAGGAGTTAATCGGGGGTTCAGATCCACACTAACGGGGTTTTGGTCCCACTGACCCCTGTGGGGGGTGCCTACTGCCACGAGCGAGGTTGTGGGGATGGGGTGAGGGAGGCTGGGGCAGCGGGATGGCCGGGGGTCTCTGGGGGACCACCATCCCCACCACCACCCACCCCACCCGTCAGCCAGCGAACAAAGAGCTGGCAGCGCCCGTGGCGCAGCAACCCCGACACGTGGGGAAACTGAGGCACAGAGACACCCTGCAGCCAGTCCCCAGCAATGCGGCACAGCCAGGGCTGTGGCGGGGGGAGGACCCAGCAGTTAGGGTGCCTTGGTATCCTGCAGCACCCCGTACCCCCACGTCCCCCAGCACCCTCCTCGTCGCTCCTCACTCCAGCCCTCATCTGCTCGCCACACATCCTGGAGCGGGGGAATGAGTGGGAGCAGAGGAGATCCCCCACCCCAGGAAATCTGGGGTGTGTCCCCACAGCATCCCAACCCACAGGTCCCAGGACAGGGTGACAGCCCCAACAGATTGGGGACAAGGGGCTCCCCACACCCCAGCTCTGCCAGGCATGGCAGGGGTGCTCCCTGCCCGAGGTCCCTGCTGCACCCTCAGCGTGTCACTATGGCTGGCATCGCTACAGGAGGGGGCAAAGGGCTGCCCCCAGACCCTCACTCACTCCTTGGGGGATGCAGCAGCCCCCCCACCCTGTCTTTGCAGCCCCAATGGCTCCAGCCAAGCACTCACGCTCCCCACAGCGATCCCAGCCCATCCAGTGATCCCTGCTCCATTGCTGCTCCAGCCCAGCCCTGCTGCCCTGTCCTCGAACTCCATCACCTCCATCCCCATCGCCCCACCACCCTGTCCCTCAGCCCTGCTGCCCCCAGCCCCCTCGCCGCATCCCTCAGCCCCATCACCACCAGTGCCATCACCCTCAGCCCCTCTGCCCGGTCCCTGAGCTCCATCACCCCCCTCCCCATCATCCCCATCATCCCCAACCCCTCTGCCCAGTCCCCAAAATCCCTCACCCCCAGCCCCATCACGCCCATCCCCGAGCTCTGCCACCACCAACTCCATCGCTGCCCCAGCCCCCGCTGCGTCCCTCAGCCCCAGCGCTGCCGTCCCGCTCACCCCCAGCCCCTCTGCCCGGTCCCTGAGCTCCATCACCCCGACCCCCGGCCCCACTCACACGTCGGTGAAGCCGCCGGTTCCCAGCAGCAGGGCCAGTCTGCCCACGGTGCTGGGCTCCCGGCAGAGCAGGGTCCCGGCCCGGGGGCAGTGGCAGGGCCGGGGGCAGGGCCGGGCAGCGCCCGGGGCGGGCAGGGTCAGGAGCAGCGCGGCCAGGCAGAGCCAGGCGGGCAGCGGCGGCATCGCGGGGCCGGTCCCGGTCCCGGACCGGTGCCGGTGCCGCTGCCGCTGCCGCTGCCGCTGCCGCCGGTGCCGGTACCGGTGCCGCCCTCCCTCGCACTTGCCCGGCAGCCCGAGCACGGGGCCGTGCGGGGCTTAAAAGCAACGCAGGGACCGGCCTCCCGGGAGGGGCCGGCGGCTCCCCCCGCCCCGGCACCGCCCCTGCCCCGGCCCGAGACCCCCCCGGCCGTGACTCACGGGCACGCGGGAAGCCCCCGACCCGGGAGCGGGGGATTCCGCACACGGACAGCGAGCAGGGAGCCTGTCTGAGCCCTGCCTGCGCCCTGCCCGCACCCTGCCGAGACCCCTGCCCCCTGCCCGCGCTCTGCCTGCGCTGTGCCTGCACCCTGCCCGCCCCTGCCTGCGCCCTGGCACACTACACCTGCACCCCCCAGCCCCATCCCACCACTGGCACCCCTAAACACACTGGAGCACACGTGGGCACATGTGTACACACACACAGACACGCACACACACAGACACACACGCGCGCGCGCACACACACACACACACACACACACACTCGCTCCAGGACCCGGCTCGGAGCTCGCTGCGCAGAAGGGACAGGGGATGTCACACCAGCACCCCTGAGGCCACCGAGAGCCCTCCAATCTGTCACACCCCGCGATGGTGCCCCCAAATCTCGAGGCATGATGGGTTGTCCTGGGTTAGGCTCTTCCCCAGCACCCCGATATTTTGGGGTGCAGAGAGGCTGGAGACGGGGGGATGTTTGGTGACACAGTGGCCCCGTCCCCACCTGTCATCCCCAACCAGGACCCTCCTCCTCCTTCCCGGGGGGGCAGGACAGGACTGTTGTGCACCCACTGCCCTCCCCCCAGGGTTCCCCTTCCCCACCTGGCTGCTGCTTCCCCCCGGGCTTGTCCCAAAGCACCTCGGGGGTGGCTCATCTGTGCGTTGAGTTTAGAACGTTCTCAGCCTGCATTCCTCCCCCATGGCTCAGCTCCGGGTGCATCTCCCCAACCCAGTGACACTTGTAGGGCTCAATTCCCCTGGGGCGACCCCCCCCCCCCCCGCCCCCGGCAGAGCCGACCAGCCTGCCACATCCTCCCGAATTCCACTGCTTTGACGTTTTTCCCCAGAAACGCCTCCGGTTTGGGCACTGCAGGGCAAAGCCGCAGGAATCGGATGGGGTTGGTGGAGTGGGGAGTGAAAAAGCCCGTGTGCCGCCCCCCCCCCAGTCAGACACTGCCACAGCTGAGCTTCATCCCCCTTTATTCGCGCTCATCCCACGGCCGCAGATCAGACAGTGAAGCCCCTTCCACGGCCCAGCACGGCCCCAGCACTGGTCCCAGTGCAGGGGGCTGGGGAGAGGCATGAGGGCCACCCCAGGCTTCTCCTGCTGCAGGGCTGCCCCAGTTTCCCCAGCTGTAAAAGAGGGGTCATGGGGGTACTGACCTGTTTGACGGGCGGCTGGAGGGTGACGGCAGAGGCAGATTGGTGGGGGACCCCGAACCCCAAGCCCCACTCTCCATCCCCATGCCCACATTCCCCCCGTCCCCCCAAGAAAAAACCCAAGGAAGGACCGGGGTGTTCTCCTCCCAGCCAGCAGCCCCCCACTCCCTGCCCCTGATCTGTAGAACCCTAATTTATCTCCAGGGGAAGGGCCCCCCACGGAGCATCCTTGCTGTGCTGCCACCCCCTTCCCAAGGCACCTGCTCCTCGGCCGGGCCCTTGGAAGCAATAAATAATGTGGGGGTGTCCCGGCACTGGGGGGTGGCCGGAGGAGGGTGGGGGGTGCAGAGTGCAGGGGGGTCTGAGCACACCCCGGGCTCAGAGTCAGGCCATCCCGTTGGGGAGCTGGCCGGGGCTGTGGTCCTTGCGTGTGGGCAGGGGGGATGTGGGGGGCTCGTCCTCCCCGGCGGACGGATCTGTCTCGGCGTCAGAGGGTTCTTCTGAGCCATGGTGGCCGTTCTCGGGGCTGTAGAAGAAGGAGAGGGTGCGGAAAGCGGGTGCCATGTGGTCCTTGATGCGCTCCAGGAGCTGGATGAAGGAGGGGCGCTGGCGCGGGTTCTGCTGCCAGCACAGGCACATCAGCTCGTGGCTGTGGGAAGGAGAAGGCACCCGCTGGTTTCGGGGGGCTCCAGCACCCCATGGCCCTCCCAGCACTGGGAGAGACCAGGATTTCCCCCCCCAGCAGGGTGGGGGTCTGAGGGGGTGTCCCCCCCTCGCTCACAGTTTGTCAGGACAGTTTTCGGGCCTCTCCAGGACGCCGTTGTCCATGACGAAGCGCAGGACCTGCTCGTTGGACATGCCCTGGTAGGGCTGCTCGGCCAGCGTGGCGATCTCCCACAGCACCACCCCGAAGGACCTGCTGGCACGGCACCGCTCAGCCAGGAACTCCCCAGAACTCCCCCCTGGCACTCCAGGAACTCCCCAGAACTCCCCCCTGGCGCTCCAGGAACTCCCCAAAACTCCCCCCGGCGCTCCAGGAACTCCCCAGAACTCCCCCCGGCACTCCAGGAACTCCTCAAAACTCCCCCCCGGCGCTCCAGGAACTCCCCAAAACTCCCCCCTGGCGCTCCAGGAACTCCCCAAAACTCCCCCCTGGCGCTCCAGGAACTCCTCAAAACTCCCCCCAGCGCTCCAGGAACTCCCCAAAACTCCCCCCCGGTGCTCCCCCCCAGCCCAGCACCCACCAGACGTCAGACTGCGTGTTGAAGATGCCGTCCTTGAGCGCCTCTGGGGACATCCAGCGCACGGGGAGCAGCCCCTTGCCCCCTTTCCGGTAATAATCCGTCTCGTAGATGTCCCGGGTCATGCCAAAGTCTGGCAGGGGAGGGAGAGGAGGAGGAAGGCGTGAGCAGCAGGAGACGGGGGCTGGCAGCAGCCTGTCCAACGCTGCCCACCCACCTCCAATCTTGACAGTGAAGTCCTCGGACACCATGCAGTTGCGGGCAGCCAGGTCCCGGTGCACGAACTTGTTGGCGTTGAGGTAGGCCATGCCGTCGGCGATCTCCCCCGCCATCTGGATCATGTCCTTGAGCGACGGCGGCGGCAGCCCGGGGTTGTTCTGCACCGTGCACAGACTCAGGGCTGGGGGGAGGCACACCAGGACCCCCCTGGGGGCAGGGGGGGTGTCACTTTGCCCGTGGGGGCACCCGGCCAGCCCCTCACCTCGGCCTCGGGCCGGAGAGAACGCAGGTAGCTCTTCAGGTCCCCACGTGTCATCAGCTCCATGATGACCAGAGCTGGCTGGCCCTGGGACACGACGCCGAGCAGACGGACCTGAGGGGACAAAGAGGGGTGGCATGTGAGTGGCCAGACCCCCCGTGTCCCCTCCCTCTCCCTCAGCTGCCCACCTACCACGTGGTGGCACTTGAAGGCTTTCATGACAGAGGCCTCGTTGAGGAACTCGATGCGCTCCCGCATGGTGGCCAACTCGTTGACTGTCTTCAGGGCCACCTTGGTCTCCTCTCCCTCCGTGACCAGCCCCAGTGCCAGCCCCTCATACACCATCCCAAAGGATCCCTGTCCCAGCTCCCGGATCACTGTGATCTTCTCCCGTGACACCTCCCACTCATCAGGCATGTACACTGCAGGGCGAGTGGGGATCACCCCATCCCCATCACTGTCACTATCCCCCTCTCCATCCTCATCCCATCTCCATCCCCATCTTGATCTCCATTCCCATCCTCATCTCCATCCTATCCCCACCTCCATCCCCATTCTAATCTTCATCCCATTTCTACCCCCATCCTCATCTCCATTCCCTCACCATCCTTGTCCCTCTCCCTATCCTCATCTCCATCCTCATCCTCATCTCCCTCCCATCACCATCCTTGTCTCTGTCCCCATCCCCATCTCCATCCCATCCCATCCCATCCCATCCCATCCCATCCCATCCCATCCTGTCCCATCCCCATCTCCATCCCGACTCCATCTCCATCTCCATCTCCATCCCATCCCATCCCATCCCATCCCATCCCACCCCATCCCATCCCATCCCATCCCATCCCATCCCATCCCATCCCATCCCACCCCATCCCTGTCCCCTCCAGTGTGACCCCAGCGAGGAGGGGGCTCAGCAGCCCCCCCGAGCCGCCCCTGCCCATCCCCACGCACTGTCTGAGGCACTGAAGTACTCGGGGTTGACGGAGGCGTAGAGGGTCCCACTGGGGTACCCGTCGTTGTTCCTGCCAGGGGTGGGGAGTGCTCAGAGGTGCTGCCCCCCCCCAGCCCTTCCCCAGCCCTTCCCCAGCCCTTCCCCAGCCCTTCCCCAGCCCTGGCTTAGCCGGATCCTGCCCCGGCCCAGCCCTGGGGGTGCAGAGGGGTCGTTACCTCTTCTTGTTGTAGAAGAAGACGAAGACGGCGAGGCAGGAGATGAGCACCATGAGCACCACGGGCGTGACAGTGAGCAGGACGTAGAAGCTGCCGGACTCCTCCTCGGCTGCCGGGAGCAGGCGGCCCTGGATCAGGGCCCGGGCAGGCTCATCCCCACCCACACTTGTCCCACCACCACCACTGGGCCGGAGAGGGGGAGCTCCCGGCTCCCCAGACCGGCAGCACCCGCTGATCCCTGGGTGTCCCTGTCCCAGAGCATCCCCCGTCCCCCAGATCCCCCAGTCCACCAGCAGCTCCCAGTGTCCCACTCCAGCAGCATCCCCCAGTCCCCAGCTCCTCAATCCAGCAGCATCCTTGGATGAAGGATGGGAATAAGACCAGCCTGGCTTAGCAGAAAGCTTTGACTGGAACTCCACCTCAGGTTGGTGTTTCCTTTTTCAGGAGACGTTCAAACCTTTGGAAGAAGGGGCTGGAAGGTCAGAAGGACCACAAGGATGAATATGAGAAGGGCCAAAGCCCAACTAGAACTGAATCTGCCATAACAGACAATAAAAAATGTTTCTATAAATCCATCAGCAACCAAAGGAGGGCTGAGGAGACTCTCCATCCTTTATTAGATGTGGGGGCCACAGTGACAAAGGTTGAAGAAAGAGCTGAGGTACTTCCTGCCTCCTTTGCCTCAGTCTGTAGCAGTAGGACCAGTTGTTCTGGGACCCTAACCCAGTCCCCTGAGCAGGAAGACAGGGATGGGGAGTGGAATGAAGCCCCCATAATCTGAGGGGAAATGGTCAGTGACCTGCTGCACCACCACAGAGACACCCACAGGTCTGTGGGGTCGGATGGATCCATTCAAGGGTGCTGAGGGAGTCGGTGGAAGGGCTCACTGAACCACTTTCCATCATTTTCCAGCAGTCCTGGCTGACTGGGGAGGGCCAGTGGACTGGGAGCGATCCAAAGTGATGCCCATCTACAAGAAGGGTCAGAAGGAGGATCTGAGGAACTCCAGGACTGTCATCCCAACCTCAGTACCAGGGAAGGTCATGGAGCAGAGCACCCTGAGTGCTGTCACACAGGTAGGACAAGCAGGGGATCAGGCAGATCCTGCCTGACCAGCCTGGGCTGCTCCGTGGCAGGGGGGGCTCAGATGGCTCCGTACAGAGCCAGTCCCGTTCCATGACTTCATGGATGGCCTGGACGGGGGGATTGACTCTGAGTTGGGTGGGAATACTGATGTGCTGGAGGGCAGGAAGCTCTGCAGAGGGATCTGGATCCAAGGGCTGAGAGCAATGGGGTGAGGGGCAACAAGGCCAAGTGCCACATCCTGCCCTTGGGTCACAACAACCCCATGGAACGCCCCAGGCTTGGGGCAGAAGGAGTGGAAAGCCGGAAAAGGACCTGGGGGTGCTGGTTGACAGCAGGTGAATGTGAGCCCAGGTGTGCCCAGGTGGACAAGAGGCCAATGACACTTAGCCTGGACCAGCCACAGTGGCCACAGGGCCAGGGCAGTGCTGGGCACCTCAAATTCTGGGGTCAGTTTTGGGACCCTCGTGACAAGAGGCGCTGGAGCATGTCCAGGGAAGGGAATGGAGCTGGGGAAAGGGCTGGAGCACCAGGAGAAAGGTCTGGAGAACTCCTGAGGGAGCTGGGGGGACTCAGCCTGGAGAAAAGGAGGCTCGGGGGGGACCTTCTCACTTCCTACGACTCCCTGGCAGGAGGGGGGAGCTGGGGGGGGTCGGGCTCTGCTCCCAGGGAACAAGGGACAGGACAAGAAGAAACGACCTGAGGTTATGCCAGGGGAGGTTTAGGGAATTAGGGATATTAGGGAGAATTGGAAAGCAGTGCTCAGGCTACCCAGGGCAGTGGGGGTGTCGCCATCCCTGGAGGGATTTAAAAAAGTGTAGCTGTGGCACTTGGGGCCATGGTGGCCTTGGCAGTGCTGGGGGAACAGCTGGACTATCGAGTCTTGAAGGGCTTTTCCAACCCAAAGGATTCTGTGATTCTGTGATCCTCCAGTGTCCCAGCCCAGCAGCAACCCCAATTCCCCAGCGCCCTGATCCAGCTCCCTGACCCCACAGACCCCTCTCCCTGCCTGCCGGGGTCCCCTCTGACGTCCCCTGTGACGTCCCCCTTGTCCCCCACAGGTACCTGGCCCCAGGATGTAAAACTTGACGAGCCCCGTCCAGGAGCCGTTGCCGGCCAGGGAGGTGGCCCTGACCTTGGCCGAGTAGTTCCCCGGCTGGAGCAGGGCCAGGTGGACCCCCCCGTACTTGGAGTAGCGGTGGCGGGAGACGCAGACGACGGTGGTGACCTCCTGGGGGGGGGGACAATGAGGGGGTGGCCAGGGGGCTTCATCACCCCCCAGCTGTGTGCAAGCCTTGGGGGAGAGATGGGATGGGATGGGATGGGATGGGATGGGATGGGATGGGATGGGATGGGATGGGATGGGATGGGATGGGATGGGATGGGATGGGGTGGGGTGGGATGGAATGGCGTGGCATGGAATGGCATGGCATGGCATGGAATGGGACGGCATGGAATGGGATAGGATGGCATGGCATGGAATGGGATGGCATGACATGGTAAAGAATGGCATGGCATGGCATGGAATGGGATTGGGACGGGATGGGATGGGATGGGATGGCATGGATTGGGATGGGATGGGATTGGGATGGGATGGGATGGGATGGCATGGCATGGCATGGCATGGCATGGATTGGGATGGCGGGGGTGCTGTACCCCTATAACCAGACCTGGCAGGGGGTGTCCCGGGGACGTCCTCACCTCACTCTCCCGGCTGTACTTAATCTCATACTTGAGGATGAGCCCGTTGGGGTTCCTGGGCTCCTCCCAGCGCAGCAGGACGCTGTTCTTGCCCGCCGGCTCCCACGTGACGTTCCCAGGAATGTTGTCAGCTTGCACTGGAGAGGGGCACAGAGAGGGTCACCTCCTGGGGGCATCACCTGGACCCCGACCCGCTGCCAGCATCCCATCCAGAAGACATCCCAGCACGTCCCGAGGCAGGGCCCGGGAGGGGGGACGCACGCTCGGGCATGGTCCTGGCGAAGACGAAGGTGGCGGCGCTGCAGCCCACGGTGTGCGCGGCGTGGTTGCAGGCGTGGATGTCGATGCGGTACTCGGTGAAGTGGCGCAGCCGCGACAGCACCGCCCGGTCACGGACCACCTTGTCCTCGAAGATCTGGAAGCGGGGCTTGGGCTCCCCTCTGGCGCGGCTCGGGGCCGGCGGCTCCGCCCAGGAGGCGTTGGCCGGGGGGGTGACGGCAGCCACGTCCCTGCGCTGCTTGGGGGTCCTGCGGGAGGCCGGGACAGGAGGTGGTGGGGAGCCAGGGCGCCGGGGTCATCGAGACCCTCCAGGCTTGTGTGGCCCCCGCTCACCTCTGTGGGTTCTTGTTGATGGACGTCACCTTCCAGGGGGGCCTGAGACAGCGGGAAATCAGTTAAAGGATCTGCCAGGAGCGGCCACTGGACCCCCCCACCCAGGCAGACACACACACCCCCAGCCTGGGGGAGCCCCCAGAGCAGGGACCCCCCCCAGATGGCACCTGGGGATGGTGATGGAGTTGTGGAGGAAGTTCTCAAACTTCTTCTGGAAGGACTCGGCCTCGCCCTCCACGCGGAGCTGCCCGTCGGCGGGGCGGCAGGGGCAGCACCGCTCCTCCGCATCCTGCTCCACCTCGGGGCCGTCCCCGTCCCCAAAGCGCGTGTCCGCACTGCTGGTGGGCAGCTTCAGGCCTGCGGGCAGCGACGGGCAGGGCTGGCAGGCTGCTGGACCCCGGCTCGGGGGGAAAATCCCTGTTGCACTGGTGTCCTTGGCTGCTGTACCCGAGCTGTGTGCGCTGCCCTTGCCTGGCAGCCCTGCCTGCCCTGCCTGCCCTGCCTGCCCTGCCTGCCCTCACCTTTGTGGCAGTAGTCGTTGATGTAGAGCTCCATGTCCTCGGCCAGCTGCTGCCACAGCACCAGGTAGTAGGTGATGTTGCCGTTGCGCTGCGTGGGCGGCTTCCAGCGCACCACGATGTGGGAGGAGGAGTTGGACATGGAGATGACATCCCGGGGCACCGTCGGGGCTGGGTGGACAGAGGGTGTCGGTCTTTCTTTGGGGGGGGGTTACCACAGGCATCCCCGGCCCCTGCCAGCCCCTTACCCGCCGGCATGGTGCGGATGTAGACCACCTCGCTCTGTGCCCCGTAGTTGCGTCCCTCCTCGGCGGTGGTGAGGGTGATGGCACGGACGAAGATGGCATATTGGGTCCAGGGGCGGAGGTTAAGCAGGGCCACCCCTGGCTCCTGGTCACTGCTGAGTGGCAGATCCACGTCCAGCACGTTCCAGCTCTGGGCCCCACAGGCATCCTGCCCCACGTACTCTGACACGTTCTGGAAGGGTCTGTCCCACACTGGGCATCAGGGAAGGCCCTGGGACCCTTCCCAGCCACACAACTCCCTGGGGGTTCCAGCAGCCCACCAGGGCACAAGGACATCACGGGCTGGAGTCCCCATTCTCCACACTGGAACTCCCCACAGGTTTCTCCCCGGGGTCCACCCCTGGACACTGGGTCCTACCAGACACTGCTGACACCCCTGGGTGCCCCGGTCATGTGCCAGGTCCCCCCTTGGGTACTGAGGACCTCACCCATCCTGCCCCAGCGCCCCCTTTGACGACCCTTCCCTGAGCCCTCTTATCCTGCTCCAGGATCACCCAGAACATGAAGGACAGCCCAGGGCACCCCATTCTGCCCAAGGTTCATGCCCTGACATCAGGGACCCCTTCACCAGACATCCCTGTTCTGCCCCGGATCCTCACCCCAGACACAGGGGACCCCATGGACTCCCTGTCCTGGCTTGGGTTCCCACCACTGGGTCCCCCCCCCGACAGTGGACGACCCCCCCGGTGGGGATGGCAAACACTCACGACTCCTTGTAGTAGACGATGAAGCTGAGGAGGTCCCGGTACTCGGGGGGCCGGTACCGCTCCCACTTGAGGAAGATGCGGTCGGACTCGGTGACGTTGGAGATGAAGCGCAGGGTCTGGGTCTTACCTGTGGAGCGGAGGCAGGGCTCGGGCAGGGAGGGGGTCACGGCGCTGCCGGTTGTCCCCGTGCCCGTCACTCACAGGACGCGCGGTCCCCGTTGGTGCGGGGGTTGATCTCGGCCTTGTTCTGCCGCCCCTTGGTGCCCGTCACCTCCTCCATGCGGTAAATCTCGGCCAGGCACAGCTTGGGGTTGAAGGCAAAGTACATCTTGCCCACGGGGATGGAGAGGATGTGGTGGCTCCAGTCCCAGAGCTGCTGCAGGTTTTGGTTGTCCAGGACGTACAAGGTGTAATTCCTGGGGGGGGAAGGTGCAGATGGAGGCGGTGGGCACGGGCACCCCCAGAGCCACACGTCCCCCCCAGACACGCCCTGTCCTCACCCATCCACCATGGAGTCACCACGGATCAGCTTGAGGTTCTTGAAGAAGGACAAGGAGACGAGGGCAAAGGAGTGCTTGATCTTCAGGAAGCCCGTGATGGTCTCGATGAGCCCCAGACTGCTCTGCAGCTCCGAGGCCAGGTTATCTGGGGACAACCCACGGTGTGAGCTCAGGGAGGAGGGCACCCTCCCATTAATTCACTCCACAAGGGAAAAGCCCCCCTGCCTTCACCCCCCACCCCCATAGCTGTTCTCCCACCCGGGGCAGGTTGTGGGGGCCGGACGTGGCACTCACAGCCCCGGCGGATGTTGAGGATGAGGTTCCCCTCGACGAGGGTGCAGCCCACCAGCTCCTGCGCCGCCCGCGTCGAGTCGATGGTCTTGGTGCCCACCTTGCACTCCTTGGGACACAGGCCCTCGCACTTGTGGCAGAAGATGCTGCGGGCAGGACGACAGGGCACTGTGAGCCGGGCACTGTGAGCCGGGCACTGTGCCACCACCGTGCCCATGTTGGGGGCCACCGGGAATGCCCCCCCACCTGCTCTCATTCCTGGTGTATCCCGAGGGACACTCGGAGAGGCACTGCCGCTGGTGGATGACGAACTTGGAGGCGTCGCGGGGGTTGTCGGAGACCTTGCGGAGGCTGGCGCAGTACTCGGCAGTGACGCAGCGCCAGCCCTCGTACTCGTAGGTGCGGGGCGGGCACGAGGGCAGGCAGTGCCCGTTGAAGTGGAAGTGGCGGCAGGCGACGCAGGCCCGGCTGTCGCGGGGGCGTCCGCAGCCCCCCAGGCACTCGGCGTGGCAGCACTCGCCCGCCGCCGTGCACGCCGAGCCCGCGCCACACGGGCACACTGCGAGGGGAGACAGCGCCGTGGGCAGGGGAGACCCCGGGCATGGACCCCAGCACGGCTGGGAATGGGTTGGGAGTGGGCAACAGCGGGAGAGGGAAGAAGTGGGAAGGGTTGGGGGCGTTGGTGATTCCCTCCAGGTCTGGGGGGCAACGGGAGGGAGCGTGGGATGGAGAGATGGGGAGGTGTGGGGATGGAGGAGTGGATGGTGGGATGAAGGGAGGGAAGAGGAGTGTGGGGATGGATGGAGGGATGAAGGGATGCCGAGATGGTGGGATGGATGGAGGGAAGAGGGAAGGGAGAGAGGAAGGGAAGGAGGAATGCACTGATGGTGGCATGAAGGAGGGATGGAGGGATGGTGGGATGAACGGAGGGAAGAAGGGAGGGAGGGTGGGAAGAGGTGTGTTGGGATGGATGGAAGGATGGAGAGATGAAGTGATGCAGAGATCATGGGATGCAGAAATGGAGGGGTGAAAGGAGGGAGGGAGGGAAGAATGCATTGATGGTGGGACGAAGGAGGGATGGAAGGATGTAGGGATGGATGCAGAGATGGAGGGAGGCAGGAATGGATGGAGAAATGGCCAAGCAGTGGGTGGCCAGCCAGGCAGGTGGGTTGATGGGTGGTTGAGGAACCCGCTGGGATGGGCGGATGAGGGGCTGGACGGAGGGACAGCAGGACAGATGGGTGGACGAGGGGAGGCTCAGCCTGTGCT
This sequence comes from Manacus candei, assembly GCF_025592945.1. Lineage (NCBI taxonomy): Eukaryota > Metazoa > Chordata > Aves > Passeriformes > Pipridae > Manacus > Manacus candei. Next base: position 759,659 of record NW_026138214.1, on the reverse strand, counting down.
GAGCCCCAGCTGAGCCCCAGCTGAGCCCCAGCTGAGCCCCGGCTGCCCGGAGCATCCGAGGCCGGGTCCACAGCCGAGGCTGCAGCCCTGATAAGGATCTGTGTTTACAGTACAGATTTTATTACCAGGTCTCCTGTTTACAGCAAACGAGCCCAGGAGGGGCCCGTATTTACCTCGCTGCTGGGAAAACACGGCAGCCAGGAGCTGGCCTGTCCTCCGGAGGGTGATACAGCGTGGATCTGGTTACCCCGCCACGCTGCCGGCACGGCATGGCACGGCACGGGGGAGCCACAACCACGTACCAGGGCCTGTGGCTCCACCAGCCATCCCCAGTGCCCTCCCAGTTTACCCCACAGTGCAAACCATCACCGTCCCAGGAAAGCAGCCGGCACAGCCGAGCCCTGTGCCACTGACACCCACCTTTCTGGCAGTAGCTGGAGGTCCAGCAGCGATAATCCAGCTGCCCGTTGACGCTGGTCTGCACACACGGCTTCTCCACGTCCAGGATGCCCGGGCAGACGTCAGCGCACTCCTCGGCCAGCTTGTTGCCGACGATGTAGGTGCTGTCTCCGGTGTCGGGCAGCAGCAGCCCCCAGTCGATGGTGGAGAGGTGGCAAAGCTCCTGGTTGCGCTCGATGCGGACGGAGCCGCGCAGGATGTGGCCCAGGCTGTGCAGCCCCACGTCCCGCAGGTGCGGCATCTCGAAGATGACCAGGGCGTAGCTGAAGAAGAGGTTGGTGCCGCGGATGACGGAGAGGTTGGGGAAGAGGTCCCGCAGGCTCTCCAGCCCGTAGACGCGGAAGAGGAGCAGGTACTCGGTGATCATGAGCAGGCGAGGGAAGCTGAGCCCCCGAAAGTCCTCGGCGCCCGTGGTGAACATCAGCAGGATCTGCAGGTTGCCCTCGATGATGGAGCAGTTCTCCAGCTTCTGGAGCTGGGAGACGTCATTGCGGATGTCCATGCTGCCGCAGACTGGGGTGGCGAGAGGGGGGACCCCATGGGCGGCAGGGACGGGGCAGCTGACCCCCACCCCCACCCTGGGATCCCCCAGGGGTGCTTGGCAGAGTTTAATATCCCGGCGCTGCCTGTCAAACGTGGCTGGAATTGGTTTGGGCAGCCAGGAGACACGAGTGGCTGTGACAGGCAGCTGGCGCGCTGTGGCTCTCGGGGGCACAACGCGTCTGTCAGCGGGATGCTAACGAGGCCTGGCAGCCCTGGCGCCTGCCTTGCCCCATGGCAGCCCCAGGACCGCGTCCCAGCCCCACTGCCCACCCCAGGGGAAGCCAGCTGGGGTATGCAGACAGTTTTCCCCTTCCCTGAGTTGTGGGACAGCCGTGGGGGTCTCACGACATCTCTCCCCTGCCGCGGACCCACAGTTACCCAGTGAGTGGCAGCTCCTGAAAGGTTGTTCCCATTAACTCCCCGGCGGTGCCCAGGCAGGTAACGGGGCACACAAGGCTACCACAGGTGCCCAAGTGGCACAGCCTGGGCCACATTTGCTGTCCCAGGGCTTCTCCACCCAGGCTCAGGCAGGGAGCAGGAGAACTGAGGCAGCACAAGCCCAGCATCTCCTGCTTCCCAGTCCCAGCAGGGATGCAAGAGCCAGGATGAGCAGAGAGCTTCCCGCTGGCAGCATCCCCAGCCCAAAAGCGCTGTCCAGGTCCTGGAGGGGGTCGGGGCCATGGCTCTTGTCTGGCCCTGCCAGCCTGGGCTGGTGGCTCACGACCGTACCCTTGTGACCTTGTGCCCGGTGGCATTTTTCCCCTCTCAGTGTCACCCATTAACTGCTGGCACCATGATTCCGTGGGCACTGAGGCTCTGGCAGCTGCCTGTGCCCGCTCACCCCAGCACCACACCAGGGCTTGGCTCCTCGCTGGGAGCCCTGTCCCCCCCCAGTCAGGACAGGAGGGTCCTCCATCCTCCCACAGAACCGGCCCTGGGTGCAGCACCAACCCTGGGGGTTACAGCCCCTGCTGCCACCGTCACCTCCCTGACCTTGCAAAGTCACCCTGTGAGGGGACAGGGGTCCCCCGTGCCCCTGAGGGGGCAGGGAGGGGACAGGGATCCCAGGTGGGAGCTGGCACAGCGAGGTGTGTCCTCTGGGAAGCTCTCGGATGCTTCATCCCCCTCCTCCATCACTCCCACCCCCCCCCAGCACAGCCCCTCGGTGCTTGGGGAAACTGAGGCACGGGCAGGAGGGAGAGGGGAAGGCAGGACAGACCGACAGACCCTCCTGGTGCCGCCGGCCATCCCTCGCGGTGGCTGTGCCCCCTCCCCACCGTGCCACCCCTCTCCACCCTTTTCCACCCCAGCAGCCGTGCTGGGACCAGCGCTCTCAATTCCTGCGACCATTTCCCACCATCCCAGAGGGGCCGAGCAATCCCCGCCCCCGGCTCCAGCTGAGCCCCCCCCCACGTTCCTCCCTCACCCCATCCCAGCAGTGGGGGGGTGTGGGGGTCTCACACTCTGACCCTCCTGCTCAAAACGGGGGGTTTGCAGCGGGGGGGGGGGGCTGCCGCGGGGGGAAACCGAGGCAGAGGGAGCACCCAAAGAGCTTTGCCTCAGGTTTTGGCTCTTGCAAAGCCCCGAGCACAGGTATCACCCCCCGCACCCCCCTAGAACTGTCTCCCCAGGCAAGCGCTCCACCCTCGCCCCTCTCCCGGCCACCCCCTCCCAGGCACTTACTTTCGGAGGGGGCCCACACGGGGGGCAGAGGGAGGGGACCAAGGACCAGCAGCATCACCCCCAGCCGCAGGGCACCCGGCGCCCTCGGCCCCATCCCCGAGCGGGACCCCCGGGGTCCCGGCCCTGTCCCACCTCGGACGCTGCTGCCGCGTCGGGTCCCGCTCGCCGTGTCCGGCGGCACCTGGGGCACGCCGGGACTGGGGGGGCACGGCCCCTGCCCGGACCCTGCGGCCCCTTCACTTTTGTTTTCGGCTGCCGCACACAAAATATTTAGCCTGACAACTGCCAGGGCCGGGGCCGGGGCTTGTTTGGGAAATACAGAGGGGGAAAACAGGGCGGCCCCCCCGCCCCCGTGCTGGAGTGGGCGGGAAGGAAGGGCTGCCTCCTGCCTCAGTTTCCCAGCCGGAGCAGGAGGATCCAAGTTGCTCTGGCGCGGGGTTGCCACGAGAGCAGCCAAGAACACATGGAGACACCCCCCCAGAGCAGCACAGAAGGGAAGGGACAACTCTCCCTCACAGGGTGGATCTGGGGGTGCCAGGACCCCGCGGCCCCGGGGTCCCCACAGCCCAGCAGCCTTGCAGTGAGGAGGAGGAGGAGGAGGAGGAGGAAGCTGCGGGCACTCGGCACCAGCTGGTTGTGACGACCCGGCCTTGAGGGGAAGGAGACGCAGGGGAGGAGGATGGAGGAGGGAGCGACATTTATTTTTCTCACTAGGGCAAAGCAGGGAGGGGGGTCCCGGCCCTGGGGCAGCAACACCGGGGGGTCAGGAGGGGGGTGCTGCTGTCCCAGTGACCCCCCGACACAAAGGGCAACTGGGAGCACTGGGGCCAGACAGTGCTCCTGCCTCCTGAGCTGAGGAGATGAGGGGACCCCCAAGGCTCCTCCCAGGGGGGCTCCTGTTTTCTTTCAGGGGGGCTCAGGAGCTGCTTCTCCGCCGGCGCAGCAGCGCGATGGGGGGGCTGCTCTCCTCCTCCTGGTCGCTCTCACAGCAGCGCTGGGGGCACAGGGGGGGCTGGAGGGCAGGGACAGGACTCCCCCCGGGGAGGGAACCCCCCAGAGGAGAGGGCACCCCAGGTGGAGATAACTCCCTTTGCACAGCCACTGCACAGCACCCCCTCCATTTGGGGGGGGGGTCAGGCCTCCCAGGTCCCTTCTCCCTCTCCCCAGCCCGTGCTGGGTGGGCTCTGGGGGGCTCCTGGGTGCTCACCAGCTCCTCATCCTCCTTGCTCAGGCCGCAGAGCAGCCGCGTGCGGCACAGCCGGTTGCAGGCGGACACCATGTTGTAGGAGAGCTGGGGGGCAGGAGGGGAGGGGGGCCAAGGTGGGGGTCCCTCCCCAGCTCTGCCCTCCCCCCAGCATTACACCTCCACATTGCAGACCCCCGAGAGGGAGCCAGCCTTGGGATGCAGCCCAGCCCGAGCTCCCCGGGGGCCTCAGGGGTGGTGGGACCCCCAGGGCCGGGAACCCCCTCACCTTCCACTTCCTCACCTTCCACTTCCTCCGAGCGTTGAACTTGCGGAAGTTTCTCATGTTGATGGAGGAACGACTCCGGCTCAGCACCTGCTTCCTGCTCAGGGGCTGTGGGGGCGAGGACACGGCGCCGTCACCGCGTCCCCACCTGCGTTCCAGGGGTCTGGCACCCACCCCCTGCCTGTCCCTCTCACCTTGATCCAGGGGTGCACCAGGCACTCGGCCGCCGTCATGCGGTGCCTGCACACAGGGGCAGGGATGGGGTGGGGTGGTCCCTGCCCCACCCATCCACCAGGGGATGGGGATGATGGAGATGGGGACGGGGGGGTGGAAATGGGGATGGAGGTGGTGGACATGGGGATGGAGGTGGAGATGGGGATGATGGAAGTGGAGATGGGGTGGGAGGGAAATGGGGATGGGGATGATGGAGATGAGGATGATAGAGATGGGATGGGGATGGGATGGAGATGGGGATGGGGATGGGATAGAGATGGAGATGGGACCAAGATGGGGATAATGGGATGGGATGGAGATGGGGATGGGGATGATGGGATAGGATGGGGATGGGACCAAGATGGGGATAATGGGATGGGATGGAGATGGGGATGGGGATGATGGGATGGGGATGGGATGGAGATGGGGATGGGGATGATGGGATAGGATGGGGATGGGATGGAGATGGGGATAATGGGATGGGACGGAGATGGGGAAGGAATTGAGGGTGGGGATGACAGAGGTGGAGGTGGGGATGGAAATGAGGAGGTGGAGATGATTGGATGATTGGATGGGGATGATTGGATGGGGATGGCAGTGGAGATGGACATGGGAATGATGGAGGTGGAGATGGGATGAGATGGGGATGATGGAGATGGGGATGATAGAGATGGGATGGAGATGAAATAGAGATGGGGATGATGGGATGGGATGGGATGGAGATGGGGAAGGAATTGAGGGTGGGGATGACAGAGGTGGAGGTGGGGATGGAAATGAGAAGGAGGTGGAGACAGAGATGATTGGATGGGGATGGCAGTGGAGATGGAATGGGGATGGGGATCATGGAGATGGGGATGGCCATGGGGATGGGGATGGGAGGAGATGGAGGTAGACCTGGTGGGCTGGGCTGGGCTGGGGCCTTACTCTGGGTCCTTCACCAGCAGCTGCTGGATGAAGTCCTTGGCCATCTCAGAGGTCTGGCTGAAGCAGCGCTCCTCGAACTCGTAGGCACCAGCCACGACGTTGGAGAGGGTCTCAGCATCCGTCTCACCCTGGAAGGGGGACAAGCCGCTGAGCCTGTGGGGACATGACAGAGCCACTGAATGCTGGGACGTCACTGGCTCGGCCACCCCAGCACCCCCAGTGTCCCTGTGCCTCAGTGTCCCCAGCACAGGGAGCATTGCCCCACACTCACAGGATGTAGGTGATGACCCCGATGCTCCTGAAAGGCAGGGATGGGTATCAGATACTGTTCCCCCCGGGGCCCCCCCATGCCTGTGGCACCCACCAGCTCAGCCTGGTGCCCCGAGACCCCTGGTCCTCACCACATGTCGGTCGCGGAGCTCAGCGGCTCATAATTGATCACTTCAGGAGCTGGGGGCGAACAGAGAGCCCGGGCAGGACATCAGGGGGACAGCACCGGCCCCCCCCCTCCCTCCCTGCACACCAGGGGTCCCTTTGCCACACCCCCCAGGGACGTGCCAGCCCCTACCGATGTACTGGGGGGTCCCGCAGAGGCTTTTGAAGGTGACACCGTCCTCCAGCTGCTGGGCCAGCCCAAAGTCGATGATCTTGATCCGGGGCTTGGGGACGTCCCTCTCCTGCAGCATGATGTTCTCGGGCTGTGGGGACGTGGTGGGGTGAGGAGGGGATGGCAGGGGGTGCAGCAGCACCCTGGGGAGCTGGGCAGGGTGCGGCCAAGGCTCCGGAGGTGCCTGGAAGGGCAGATACAGCCCCTGGATCCTCAGGGAGCAAGGGCAGGGCGTCTCCGTGGGCACCTTGAGGTCGAGGTGGGCGATGAGGCGGGCGTGCAGGTACTCCACCCCGCGCAGGATCTGCCCCAGGAACTCGATGGCCTCCTCCTCCGACAGCGTCTCCTTCTCCGCGATGAAGTCGAAGAGCTCCCCCCCGGCGATCCTGCGCACGGCGGGGCGGGGGCAGCTCGGCCACCTCCGACACGGGGCACAAGAAGGGCTCCGTCCCCCCCGCCCCAGGAGCCCACTCACAGCTCCAGGACGAGCACCACCTCGGCTCTGCTGGCGAACAGGTCGTGGAGCCGCATGATGTTGGGATGGCTGAGCTGGCGGAGGATGGCGACTTCCCGCTCCACCTGGGCCCGCTCCAGCCCCAGGCGGCTGCCCCAGCAGCGCCGCGTCTTCACAAATTTGGCGGCGTAGAAGGTGCCGGTGCCGCGCTCGCGGCAGCGCCTCACCACGCCAAAGTGCCCGCTGCGGAGAGAGGCTGGGCTGGGGCACGGCCGGGCTGACCCCAAAGCAGGGGAGGACCCAGGCGTCCGGACACCTCCGGGGCAGCTGGGACCCCTGCCTGTGCCCCTCTCACCTGCCTGGATCCCTGCCTGTGCCCCTCTCACCTGCCTGGATTGGTGCCTACACCCTGCTCACCTGCCTAGACCTTCTCACCTGCCTGCACCCTGCTTACCTGCCTGGATCCCTGCCTGCACTGCGCTCACCTGCCTCGACCCCACTCACCTGCCTGCACTGCACTAACCTTTCTGGATTCCTACCTACATGGCACTTACCTGTCTTCATCCCACTCACCTTTCTGTACCCCACTCACCTGCCTGGATCCCTGTCTGCACTGCTCTCATCTGCCTGCGTGGATCCCACTCACCTGCTTGGATCCCTGCTCACTTTCCTGGATTCCCACTCACCTGCCTGGATTCCCACTCACCTCCCTGGATCCCACTCACCTGCCTGCATTCTTGCTCACCTGCCTGGATCCCACTCACCTGCCTGGATCCCACTTACCCACCTGGATTTCCACTCACCTGCCTGGATCCCACTCACCTACCCGGATCCCTGCTCACTTTCCTGGATCCCTGCTCACCTGCCTGGATCCCACTTACCCACCTGGATCCCACTCACCTGCCTGGATTCCCGCTCACCTGCCTGGATCCCACTCACCTGCCTGGATCCCACTCACCTGCCTGGATCCCACTCACCTGCCTGGATTCCCGCTCACCTGCCTGGATCCCACTCACCTGCCTGGATCCCACTCACCTGCCTGGATTCCCACTCACCTGCCTGGATCCCACTCACCTGCCTGGATCCCACTCACCTACCCGGATCCCTGCTCACTTTCCTGGATCCCTGCTCACCTGCCTGGATCCCACTCACCTACCTGGATTCTCGCTCACCTACCTGGATCCCACTTACCCACCTGGATTCCCACTCACCTGCCTGGGTTCCCGCTCACCTGCCCAGCTTCTCCAGCAGCTCATACAGGTCCTCCACGTTGCCCGGGCTCGGGGCAGCCTCCAGCCCCTCGCTCTCTGCAGCCCCCCCGGGCTCAGCCTCCTCCTGTAGGGTGGCACCAGGACCCGGCTCAGCCGCCTGCCTGGGCTGTGGTGACTGTGTCCCCAGAGCTGGGGGTGCAGGGACCCCCATCCCACAGAGCACCCCAACCCCCCAGCACACACTGGGGGATTCTCCAGTATCCAGTGGCTGAGTCCTGGCCCTGCCCAGTTCTCCCAGTTCTCCCAGTTCCCATTAAACTCCCCAGCACGTGGAAACTTGGAGACTTTCACCCCTTGACCAGGGGCCTGCAGGAGCTTCTCAGGGGGGCTTGGAAATGGGGCAGGGGTGGGAAGGGAGGGGGTTCACATCAGCCCCCCTTGCCCCCCACTGTGCTGGGGGTGCAAAATGCAGATTAAAAACAACACTGCGGTTTGGTTTCTTAAAAAAGGGGGGATTGACAGCAGATGGAACCTCCACCGTGAGCTCAGCCGTGAGAGTCCCACCCTGTCACCCCCCCAGCCCCCGGGCAGGGCCCCCCACGTCCCCATGGCTGTGGCTCACCTGGGTGCTGTCAGGGGCGTCCCCCGGGCCCCCCTCGGGCAGGACCCCATCCTGGCCACCCTCGGCCATCGCTGCCAAGACAAGAAAGCACAGGGTGAGGGGTTGCAGCAGGTCTGAGCAGCAGGTTCTGGTAGTGGGGGGGCTGCAGGGGTGAGAAGCTGCCAGAATCCTCCCCCGTGTCTGAGAGAGTCGCTGCCAGCGGCTCTGGGACAGACCCTGACTGGCCAAGGCCGAGCCCAGCGGTGACAGCGGCAGCACCTCAGGATAAAAGAGTCAAGGGAGGGCAAAAAGTGATTGTGTGAGAGAAGCAGCCCTGCAGAGACCAAGGTCAGCGAGGAAGGAGGGGCAGGAGCTGCTCCAGGTGCAGCAGAGGAGATTCCCTGGCAGTCCCTGGGGGTCCCTCGGGGAGCAGAGACCTGCCTGCAGCCCTGGAGGACCCCACGCTGGAGCAGGGGATGCCCAAAGGGGACTGTGACCCTGTGGGAAGCTGAGCTGGAGCAGGGTCCTGGCAGGACCTGTGACACCGTGGAAAGGGACTCAGATTGGAGCAGTCCCTGAGGAACTGCAACCTGTGAAAAGGGATCCACGCTGGAGCAGTTCCTGAAGGACTGAACCCATGGAAGGGACCCAGACTGGAGCAGTCCCTAAGGAACTGCAACCTGTGAAAAGGGATCCACACTGGAGCAGCTCCTGAGGAGCTGCAGCCCGTGGGAAGGACTCACACTGGAGCAGGGCAAGGACTGACTCCTCTCCCTGAGCAGCAGCAGAAACAACCTGTGCTGAACTGGCTGGGGTCCCCATTCCCATCTCCCTGCACCTCTGGAAGGAGGAGGTGGAGCCCAGGAAGGAGGGAGGAGTGGGGAAAGGTGGTTTTAACTTTATTTTACTTCTCATCATCCTGCTCTTAGGTGATTGATAATAAATTCAATTAATTTCCCCAAGTCAGGTCAGTTGTGCCCATGGTATTAAGGGGTCAGTGACCCCTCCCTGCCCTAATCTCAGCTCAGAAGCCTTTTGTTACATTCCCCCTGCCCTGTCTGGGTGAGGAGGGCAGTGATGGAGCAGCTTTGGAGGCACCTGGAGTCCAGGCAGGGTCAGCCCACCACAGAGGGGAGAGGGGTTTTGGGGGGGGGGACAGACACCTGCCTGAACTTGGCACTGTCCCCCTCTGAGGGGGGGGACATCTCTTGTCCCCAGCAGCTCCAAGCCACAAACCAGCCTCTCTGGGCTCACACAGAGCAGGACCCAACCCTCCCACACCTCAGTTTCCCCGGCTGCAGGAGGGGGTGGGTGATTCTCCAGCAGCGGGACCAGCAGGGATGCAGAGAATGGGCACTGGGGCTCCAGGCCCTGGTCTTGGGGCCACCTCGTTGTCCCCAGCGCTGTGTCCCCAGGAGCAGGAGGTTTCCTGGGCCAACGGGGTCCAAGGTCACCAGGAAAGGGATTGGGACAGTGATATTGGCCAGAGGTGGGGTCCTTCCCCAGGAAAAACAGGGGAGATCCCGGATGGATTTGAGCCCCACAGGGACAGCCCCTGGGGGGACTGGTTGGATGCAGCCTGGCAGCACATCCCCGGCCCCACAGGGCTCTGCTTGCACCAAACAGGGGCTGGGACCCTTCCTGTCCCCCCACAGTGGCCCCTAAGGACAGTGAGTGGTCTCCAAGCCTGGTCCCCCCTGGCTCTGTCCCGCTCCCACCCCAGCTGTGCCCCCTTACCCTTCCCGAGCCTTCCTCCGCACCCGGCAGCGCTTCTCCCTCGCTCTGGCCAGGACAGGGACAGCCACTGCTCACGGTGACCGTCCTGTGGCCCCCCCAGGCTGGTGGGGGCCCTTTGGGGTTAGTGGGGGCAGCTGGCCAGGCATTGCCTGGCCCTGGCACCGCACGGAGCCGGCTGGCCCCGGGGCTGGTACGTGCACGGGGGCGGCTGCAGCTGAAGCTGGGCCAACATCCCTGGCACGTGACGTGTCCGTGGGGTGACAGTGTGTCTGTTTGTCCCCTGGGATGGACACAAGCAGCCAATCCCCCCATCCCTGGCTGGAGAGCCCACTCTCACCGTGCTGCAGAGCTGCTTTGGCAGGGAGGGAAGCTGAGGCCCAGGTGGCCCCGGGCCACGGTGGCCACGGCCGAGCTCTGGGCTGCAGAGCTGGACCCGCAGGGGCTGTCCTGTCCCATCACATCCTGGTGCTGCCCACCAGGAAAAACAGCCTGGCCTCGGCACCAGCTGCTGGAAAATGTGCTCCCAGGTCAGCATCCAACTACCAAAAAGCCCCTGCAGGACCCCAAAACCCCCCAACTGACCGGGATGGCCCCCAGGCCTGGCAAGTCATGGGGAGCTGGGACCCCTCACCTGCAGCTCTGACCTTCCTCCAGCAGCCCCCCACAGCTCCAGGCTCTGCCTCGCAGTCCTGGCGTTCCTGGGGTGCTGGGGCAGGCTCGGGATGAGAAAAGCTCTTTGTGTTCCTCCTCCTGAGGGCTCTGGAGGAACCCCCCCAGCTGCAGAGAGGAGCCAAAAAAGGCCTTTTAGGGACAATTCCTGGTGGTTCCAGCACCTCAGCTCCTTAAGGAGTGGCCGGGACTCGGTGGGACAAGGTGCTGGAAGACGATGTCCCCCTCACCGATGTCCCCTCACTGATGTCCCCCCTTCCGATGTGCCGGTGAGGGTTCCAAACAGGAAACCTGGCTGACAGGACACCAACCCTGCGGAGGGGAAGTGAGTGGAGGGTGTGAGGGCTGTGGGGAGGGACAGGTTTCTTAAGGTGGAGAGAGCCGGCTCTGCGTGCCAGGGTCTGCCCAGGGCACTGGGCACCATCCCCACCCCGGGGCTTGCAGAGCCACCCAGCCCTGTCCCGGTGCGATGGATGAGTTTGCCCCCGCCCTAATCCCTTTCCTAATCCCTGATCCCCGCAACCCCCTGGGACGCAGCCGGGTTGGCACCGCTGTCGCCGTGGGGCGGCTGGAGCCTGGCACCGCCCGGAGCGAGGGTGGCAGCTGGCACGGGGCAGAGCAGCAGCGCAGGCAGCTCGGCCGCTGTTTGCCGTGTCGATGCCCCCGGCACTTCCCAGGAATGTGCCTGGCTCTGGCAGCCGGAGCCTGAGGAAGGGGGATGGTGCTGGATTCCACCATGCCAGGACCGAATCTTGGCTCATGGCGTGACCCTGGGCACACCGAGCCCCGCTGCCCCCTCGCCCGGCGAGGTCCCAGGATGAGGACGGGAGGAACAGGAGCCCCTTGTAGGTGTGGATGTGCCGGAGGGAGGGTGGCCGGAGCCCCCTGCTCGCCACAGCCCAGCCTGTCCCTTGGGTGCCGGTGTCAGCTCGATGTCAGTCACCCCAGTGCCACCCTGCCACCTTCCCGTGACGTCTCCCCACCACGCAAAGGCTCTTTGCAGCTTCGGTTGCCGCTTCCTGCCCGTCGCGGGAGGGGAAGGCGCGAGCACAGGCAGGGCAGGGGCTCTGCCCACCCTGCCCGTCCCCTGCCCGTCCCCCTGCCCGCTCCACCGCCTCCAGCCACGGACACCCGGCCCACCGAGGCCGGACAGAGGTAGGAGCGTGGGCTGGGGGTCAGGGCCGGGGTTGGATTCGTACCGAGGCCGAGCAGCGAACCCCGAGCAGGGGGACACGGGCCGGGCCGGCGCCGGGACACTCCCCCCACCCCAGGGCACGATGGAGGACGGGCACGACAAAGGGGTGCAAAGGGAGGGAGCGGTGCCCCCTGCCCGCCCCAGCCCTACCAGCCAGATCTTAACCCCTCTGAAGGGGGAAGTCCAGCCCAGGAAGGTCTCTCAGGGCAAAGCCTTCAGCCCATTTCAAGTCTGATCTGAGCCGTTCCCACCTCAGGGGTGCAGGGTTTCGGAGGCACATCCCACCCCGAGGACCCCCCCGAGCTGCCCCACTGAGGCCAAGGTGCTGGGGGTGGGGGAGGAGGGATGAGCCCCCACCTCCGCGCTGGCCCCTCCCCGGGCTGGGGGACGCACAGCGAGCCAGGGACAGTGGCATTGTCCCCAGCTGCCCGGCCATGCCCAGGCACGACCTGACTCGAATTCGCCTCCCCAGTGTTCCTCGAGCTGAGTTGCTGCAGTTTGGGTGGGTTTGTTTCGCTCTGTCAGCGCCTTCCCCACCTTCCCCTGCCCGCGGGGGTGCAGGGCCGGGCTCGGTGCTGCCGCGGGTTAAAGGTGGAGCCGGGGTGCCTTTCCCGCGGCTGGGTGCCTCTGCTCTCAGACAAGCCTCTACCAGCTCCTCTGACTCAGCTTTGCCTCCCGGATCCAACCACCCCCAGCATCTTCCACTCCCTCAAGCATCTGCTGGGGATTCACGTTGCTTTGCCAGGTGTTGGTGGCTTGGGGTGGAGCTCAGGGTCCCTCGTGAGCTGCTCATCCTCTCCCTCCCCTTCCTGGCGCTGACCTAAAACCTTTGGGGACTTTGTGGGGACTGGAGGATTCACATACTTTCCACCCACCTCCTCCCCACCCAGCTCACCCATCCCCAGGGCTTTTCTCCTCTGGGGTCCTGGGGTCACTGTCCCTTCCTGCCATGTGGATCCACACTGGGGGTGTGGGCCCAGGGTGGTGTCCCTGGGGAGGAGGAAGATGATGAGCCTGAGGCTGAGGGGCTCAAGGTGACGGTGATGCTTACCCAGGTTGTTGGTGAGAGCAGCACCTGTGTGGGGGTGTCATGGAGCCCTCCCACCCCCCAGTGCCCTATGGGCAGTGAGGGGGCACAGGGCAGCTCAGGACCCCAAGAGAGACTTCACTGCCCTGAACCTTTCTCCCCGTTCCCTGGGACAGGGGACTCCATGGATGACGACCGTCCCCTCTTCACCACCTTCAAACCCAGGGAGGACAGCCCAGCCAAGCCAGGAGCCAGCACAACCCCCGTCCAGCCCCCGGGAGCAGAGCAGTCCCCGGGACACCACAACAGACATGGCAGGGTAGGACATGGGGACATGAGGGGTCCGTGCCCCCCTAGGCTGTCTCACCACTCCTGAGCTCACACACCTGCAGGGGCCGTGTCATGGTGGGCCTGCACGGAGCAGAACATCCTCACCCGAGCCCTGGCTGCTGTCCCCTTCCCTCCAGGTCCCACCAGGTTCCTTCTGGCCATCCCCACCAGGCTGGTCCCCACCAGAGCTGGTGGCCCTGCGTGCCCAGACGAGGCTGTGGTTTGAGCAGACACAAGCCTGGAGGTTGAGGCCCGAGGGGGAGCTCCCAGTTTGGTTCCATGGCTTCCTCAGTCGGAAGTAAGCGGGGGGGAGGCCGAGGCAGCAAATGGGGTGGCCCCTTCACCCCTGGGCTCCAAAACAGGGAGCTGGATCCCTGGATCCCACGGAGGGGGTGAGGGTGAGTGGCTCCCGGCTCCTTCCCACAGGGAGGCAGAGCAGCTGCTGCAGGATCGGCCCCTGGGCTGCTTCCTGGTCCGCTTCAGCGAGAGCACCGTCGGCTTCGTCCTCTCCTACAGGTGAGGGATCCCGCCCCCGTCCGAGGGGCCGACGTGCTGGATCCCGTCCCTCCCCTGGTGCCAATCCCGTCCCCTCTCCCTGCAGGGGCAGGGATCGCTGCCGGCACTTCGTGCTGGACCAGCTGCCGGACGGGCGGTACGTGATCCTGGGGGAGCCGAGCGCCCACGCCGAGCTGGCCGAGCTGCTGCAGCACCACACCACGGCCCCCATCGTGCCCTACCACGAGTTCCTCACGGCGCCCGTGCCCTGCACACGGGTGAGACCCCAGCCCTCGTGAGCCCCTGCGGCCCTGGAGTCATTCTGGCTGCCGCGGATGGGGTGATTTTCCCAAGCTGGTGAAAGAAGCCAAGGGAAGTCCAAGCATCATGAAAGCCACGGTTGGAACCGGAGCCACCCTGGCCACCGGGAGCAAGGAGCCAGCCCACGGGGAGCTCCAGACCAGCCGGCATCTCTGCTCTCCCTGCAGGAAGACGAGCCCCGAGGAGGGATGCCGAGCCCAGCTGGCAGCAGTGCTGCGCGTTCCCCGCCGAGCGAACCACCCGCAAAACTCCCGGAGTACAGCCCTGTGTCCCTGGAGCCCCCGGGAGCCAAGCCAGCAGCCCCGGTCCCCGCCCAGGCTGTGGAGCCCAGCGCCGAGGGGGGTTCCCCCAGGGAGGTAACAGGGCAGAGCAGGGGGGTGGAGACATTTTTCCAAAGGACAGCCCGGGCACAGCTCTCACCAGGTGGAGGGGCACAGCCAGGACGGGGGCCGCAGCCCCAGCCACCACAGACCCTCATCTCCAACCTGTCCCGTCTCTTGCCCAGGCTCGCAGTGCCCCTCCGTCGCTCCCAGCCAAGACCAGCTCCCGGGCCGTGGCTCAGGGGCCGCCCAGCCCCGCCGGCAGCGCGGCAGCTCCCGAAGGTGCCTACGCCCGGGTGCACAAAGAAGCTGCTCCCCCCGTGCCCCCCGAGGGCAAGTACCAGCAGCTCATGTGCTTCCACATCTACGCCGAGCCCCGCGAGGGCAGCGCCCCCAGCCCCCCGCCCTGCTGCGAGCCGGAGGAGCCCATCCCCTTCTACGCCATGGCCCGGGGCTGCAGCCCCCGCGCCGCCCCCGAGGAGAACATCTACTCCGAGGTGGCGCTGGCCCGGCAGGACCCTCCCGCTCCGCTGCCCAGGGAGCCCAAAGGCGCCTTCTCCACGCTGCCCCCCAAGCCCCGGCCCCACCGCCGGCTCTTCCGCAGCTTGTCCAGCCAGGATTACAAGAGGCGGCAGCTCCCGGCGGCTCCCACCGCAGACGGGGCAGAGAGAGGAGCCTCCAGCCCGGGCACAGAGGTGGGTCCCCCAGGGCAGGTCGCTGCTCCAGAGCTCAGTCCCAATAGGACATCAGAGTCACGTTGGGACTGAGGAGTCTCCAGGCCTCCTGGGGGAGTCAGGGTTTGCTCCACACCAGGAGCACAGGGAGAATCACAGAAACCTAGAAGTGGTTTGGGTTGGAAAGGACTGGAAAGCTCATCTCACTCCACCTCCTTGCCATGGGCAACCTTCCACTAGCCCAGGTTGCTCCAAGCCCCGTCCAACCTGGCCTTGGACACTTCCAGGGATGGGGCAGCCACAGCTTCTCTGGGCAACCTGTGCCAGGGCCTACCCACCCTCACAGGGAAGAATTTCTTCCCCATACCCCATCTAGCCCTGCCTGCTGTCAGGGTGAAGCCATTCCCCCTGTCCTGGCACTCCCGTCCCTTGTAACTCGAGCAAAGCCGAGGGCTGGGAGGGTGAAGGACCAACTTTGAGCCATCTCCTGGTTCTCCAATCCAACCTCTTCTCCCCGTGGCTCCTGCAGGGTGTGCTGAGCCCTGTGCTGGAGTTGGATGACCCCGTGTACGGCCGGAGCACACGCAGGGCCCAGCGGGGCCCAGCCACAGAGAACGTGTACGAGCAACTGCCTGGGGACCAGCCCTGAGCCACCGGCACATGGGACAAGACCTGGCTCCCAGGCAGGAGGAACCTCAGCCTCCATCCCCTGGAGGAAGACTCTGGCCCTGGGAGGAGACACCCAAGGCTGCTGTCGGCCCCAGCAGCCCTATGATGCTGATCTGCTCCGTGCAGAGCCCCACACTCTTCCCAAGCCCTGAGGAACAGGGGACTGGAGTTAACTTACCTGTGAACACATTCCTCATTCGTTAAATGAGGGTGGAAAAGGCCATTGCAGGAAAAACAGGGACAGGTTTGGTGCATCCAGTGTTAAACTGGCTGGAAGCTGGAGCGACACCGAACCTCCCCAGCCTGGAGCTCACACTCCAAGTCCTGCCTGCTTCCTCAGCCACAAAACTTGGGATAGCACCAAACCTGAGGACCAACCCTGGCTGGTGGGATGGTACAGAGCCAGGACTGCCCTGTGGGATACCTGGTGGAGCACAAATCCCAGCTGGAATGACACCAAGCCACAGCAATGCTGTCAGCAGCCCTGGTGTGCCCAGCTCGACGGGAGCAGGGGGCCGGGACAGCCAAAGCTCCTTTCCAGAGGGAAAAGGAGGACTGGGGCAGTCCTGTAGCTGTTTTATCTCTAGGGAAAAAAAAAAAATCACTGTCACTGCTCACAAACCTGAATTTTGTTGCTCTTAAAAGGCTAAAAGCAGAGCATGAGCCCTCAGAACTCCCCTTAGTGCTAAACCTGAGCCGTTACTGCAACGTGAAATGAGAGTTCCAGCCTCTCCCAGCTCCTTCCAGCACCCCCCAAACCCTGATAAAGGGCAGTTTGGGCACACACAGGCTGTGCCCCATGCAGCAAACACCCCGGGTGAGGGGCTGAGCCCCTTGCCATGGAAATGGGGCTGGTTGGCTTCGTTCAAAAGTTTATTCCTTTATCAAACCTCTTCTGGGAGGATTTCGCTGTACATACAAGATATGAATAAATTACTCAACAGTAACTTTATTCTGATCATTCAAATACTCAAAACGGGCTTTGCAAAGTACTAAACATCCAGGGAACTAAACTAGAAATGAGATTAGTTTAAAGTGTTCTAAGAAAAGACTTCAGTCATAGGGGGTTTCCTTGTTTTTAACAGACAACATGGGAGAAAAAACCCCTCTCGGGAGTTTTTACTGGAAAAACAAATATTGGCCATTTCAGCTGTGGTTACAAGTATAACCCAGAGTGGTGGGAATGTAAGTTAAATAACCAGACCCCTCAGCATCACACGGTTTGGTGAACAACAAAGTGATGCCACAGAGATCTGGATCCATGGATTAGGCCAGCAGGGCTGCACAGGATTTGGAGTTGCATCACCTTGATGGAATTCCTTAAATAAAAAAAAGGTTTAATTTTAAGAAGTTAGGGCTGGACATGGTCTCCTCTTCCCACCCAGGAGGATAAAGTCAGCACTTAATTGGAACAGAACTGATACAAACAAGCTGGGGAAAAAAAAATGTACAGTTGGCAGCTCTCCCCTGTGTGTGCCCAGAGGAAACACTGCCGAGCTCACTCCCAGCAGGACACTGGGACACTCAGTTTGATGAGTCTGGGAACAGCCTGGGGCACCACTGTAGGGGGAGGAGGAAAGAAGGGGGAAAAAGGAAGGACAATATACATACACACGTGGCTCAGGGTATCCCAAAGCCCTGAGTGTGCCAGGCAGGAGAGCCTCATCACCGTGTGCGTCCTGCACGCGGGGACACCTCTCTCAGACTGTCCTGCACTGGGGTGTCCCCTCAGCCTGGCTCAGGCTGTGGACACCAACTTAAAAACCAGGATATCAAAATCATCAGCAGGAGAGGAGAGCTGGAGTGGCTCAGACATGAGGAAGCAGCCATGAGGACGTCTCAAAGATAAGGACAAAATAAAAAATCCAAAGCCAGGCTTGCTCTTGGAACTCACCGTCTCTTAGAAAGAAAAACGACACCCTCAATGCACAGCGAGTCCAGGAGAGCAAAGTGGGAATGGGGAGTTTATTGAGCCTCTGCCGGAGGGTCTGGCTGCAGGAGGAGCAGCCCCTGCTCCCACGGGACAGGAGCTCCAGCCTCTGCTCCCACAGGACAGGAGCTCCAGCCTCTGCTCCCACGGGACAGGAGCTCCAGCCTCTGCTCCCACGGGACAGGAGCTCCAGCCTCTGCTCCCACGGGACAGGAGCTCCAGCCTCTGCTCCCACGGGACAGGAGCTCCAGCCTCTGCTCCCATGGGACAGGAGCTCCAGCCTCTGCTCCCACGGGACAGGAGCTCCAGCCTCGCTCCCGGCACATTCCCTGGGCACCTCGGGACCGTCCTCGTTGGTCAGAACCTTCCACGTTATCGTTTACAAGGAGGGAAGGGAAGGATTACAGGTGGAGTTTCATCAGGACTGGCTTGCAATGAACCTTCCTCCTGCCAGGCAAGGCAGCTCAGTGTCCTCCCTCCCGCCGAGCAGCCCCGTCCTGCGCGGGGCCCGGCTCATCTCCCGGGAGGTCACGCGGGATGCCAGCCAAAAAGTGGGACAGATGTGTCAGAATCCGTATTTGGCCTGAGTCTGCCGTCTGCTGAGCTTGTTTTCAGACCATGTGTTTTTCAGTTCCAGCTCTCTCTCCTTGGCCTGCAGACACGGAGAGGATGCTGTTACGCTCTGCGTTTCAGTGACTCAGCAGCATTCCGGCCTCCTCCGGCCCCGCTCGCATGGATTACAGAGCCCTTCAGCCAGAAGCCTCGTTACAGGAGTTCACACAATCATCCTGACAGAGGCCTGGATTAATTGGGCTGCACGGGCATTTCATTCATGCTGAAATGCAGCTTCTCTTGTGGGATGGGCTCAGCAGCTGCTCGACAACCCCGGGGTGGAATATGGACGGGATCCCAGAGCCTCGGGACACGCGTGGGGAGGGTGAAGCAAAGCTGAAAACTCAGGGCTGGGACCCCCTCAGGGCCAGGACCCACCTCTGGCCCCACTGGAGCCATGGCACATCTCACCCAGGGCTGAGACAGCCCCTGGTCTGGTCCCACTGTGGGTCACCCAGGGCACAGAGTATTCCCAGGGACATCCCCTGGTCCCCAGCTGCTGGAACAGCAGCTCCACCACTCTGGCCTTGTGCTGCCAAGCCTTGACATTCCACCTGGATTGGCTCCCACACCAGGGGAAGCCACTCACCTGATGGATCAGGTATGTGATCTGGTGTTTTCTCCTTTGCTGTCCCGTGGGCTGATCTCCTTTTTTCTGGAAAGCAAAAGGAGGTGAAGTGTTCAGCCTGGAGAGACACTGCTGGACAGCAGACCAAGGCCAGGGCCTGCACGCAGCCATCCCAGGCACCATTTGTTCCCTATTAAATGGCAGATTTCTTCATCTGAAGCAGTTCCTGGCTGGTCCTCACCACCCACACACCATGCTCTGAGCTCTCCTGATCTCTCATACGTCATTACCAGGGTCCCTTGTCCCCACCCTGGTGACTGCCCAGCATCCAACACAGCTCCAGCTGGGGCTGATTTGGGATCTGAGGTCCCAACCCCAGCCAACCCCTGCCCTCCACCCCACCTTGCTGAAGGACTTCATGGTCTTCTCCTCCGTCAGGGACTTGGTCAGCCACTGCTGGGCCCCGCTCAGCTGGTCATCACCTTTGATATCCACAAAGTTGATCTCCTCCCTCCCCCGATTCCGCTTGCCTTGCAGACGCTTGAACTGAAGGAAGAACAGAACAGCTGGAATTACACCCACCCATCACACCCTGACACGAGGCCGAGGGGCTGAGCCCCTGCTCCCTCCAGTGAGGGACAAGGCACAGCAACAGTTTTCCAGACAGGATTTTTATCTTTAGGAGATTTCTGCTTTGCTGTAGATCAGAGTATCTAAAGCTACTTAGCATGAAGGTTATCATCTCATTTTCCTATGCTGAAAACAGCCATTTATTCCTGTTTCCAGCCTTGCTCAGGAGACCTCTGGAGTCCTGAGTGTCTTGTTTTAAGAGCCAGGGAGGCACCTGGCCTGTACCAGCCATTCTGTGGCCACCTGGCCATGGGCAGTGACTGTCCCCATGCTGGGCACTGATGAGGCCCCACCTTGAGTCCTTGGGTCAGTTTTGGGCCCCTCATGACAAGAAAAATGTTGAAGGCCTGGACTGTGTCCAGAGAAGGAAATGGAGGTGGGGAAGGGTCTGGAGCACAGGAAGGGTCTGTGGAACTTCTGAGGAGTGACTGAGGGAGTTGAGAGGGCTCATCTTGGAGAAAAGGAGATTCAGGAGGGACCTTCTGGCTCTCTACAACTTCCTGACAGAAGGGTGGAGCCACATGGGGGTCGGGCTCTGCTCCCAGGGAACAAGGGACAGGACGAGAGAAAACGGCCTCAAGTTGTGCCAGGGGAGGTTCAGGTTGGGTACAGGGAAAATTCCTACACCCAAAGGGTTGTCCAGCCCTGGCACAGGAATGTCACCGTCCCTGGAGGAATCTAACAGCTGTGTGGATGTGGCACATCAGGACAGGGTTTACTGGTGGCCTTGGCAGTGCCGGGGGAACAGCTGGACTCCATGATCTTGGAAGGCTTTTCCAACCCCAACAATTCTGTTCTCATCAAGCCTGCAGACCTGGCTGGAGCAGGAGCTCAGCAGACTGTGGGAAGGACTCACATGTCCACACCACAGCTCGAAACCCCACGGAACAACCACCCGGCCCATCCCAGGGAAGCACAGGACGTGCTGCGGGGGCAGGACCGTGGCTGCCAAGTGGGTCCTGTGTTCTGGGAGAGCTCAAAGCCAAATTCCACAGCAGGACAGACAAAGTGCCAACCGCTTCGTCGTCGATGAAGGAGGAGTCGGTGCTCGTCTCCTGCGGCGGTGCCTGGGCTGGTTCCACCTCCGGGTAGTACCCGCTGCTGTAGTAATCCTGGCAGGGAAAGGGAGGCCAGTTTGTCACGAGAGTGAAGCAGGAGGGATCCTGCCCGTGGGCTGCTGCTTTTTCACCCCGAGGGATTTCCTCAGAGGTACAAACCAACAAATGCTTTGAGGGGCTTTTCACAACAGCCTGGAGTGACGGGACATTGGGGAATGGTTTCCTACTGCCAGAGGGCAGGGTTAGGTGGGAGATGGGAAGAAATTCTCCCCTGTGAGGGTGGTGACACCCTGGCACAGGTTGCCCAGAGAAGCTGTGGCTACCCCATCCCTGGAAGTGTCCAAGGCCAGGCTGGACAGGGTTTGGAGCAACCTGGGATAGAGGAAGGTGTCCCTGCCCATGGCAGGGGGTGGAACGAGATGGGCTTTAAGGTTCCTGTGGACCCAAACCAGTCTGTGATTTTATGAATTTCTAGAAACAATGTGGGCTCAAACACCAGCTCTGGTGGCCCCAACTCTGCACTCTCATACCAGGGGCATTTTCACAGGAATACAGCTGTCCAACATCTGTCCAGCAAAGAACATCTGCAGCTCTTGTGCCACAGGAACCCCCTTGTGTCCAGTGCTGTGGCTCCCTGCTCTGTGTTCTGGCCAGCTCACAAAAGATAGAATTTCCTGCTCCGTGTCCTGGTCAGTTCTCAAAGGTTGGATTCCCTACTCCATATCCCAGCCAGCTCACATGGGCTGGATTCCCTGCTCTGTGTCCTGGCCACGCACATGGGTTGGTTTCCCTGCTCCATGTCTCTTACTCCACCTCCCAGCTAGGCTGGATTCCCTGCTCTGTGTCCCAGGTAGTTCACATAGGTTGGATTGCTACTCTGTGTCTCACCCAGCTCACATGGGGTGGATTCCCTGTTCCATGTACTGGCCCAGGTCACAGGTTTGGATTCCCTGTTCCATGTACTGGCCAGGTCACAGAGGTTTGGATTCTCTGCTCCATGTACTGGCCAGGTCACAGAGTTTGGATTCCCTGTTCCATGTACTGGCCAGGTCACAGAGGTTGCATTCTCTGCTCCATGTACTGGCCAGGTCACAGAAGTTGCATACCCTGTTCCATGTACTGGCCAGGTCACAGAGGTTTGGATTCCCTGCTCCATGTACTGGCCAGGTCACAGAGGTTTGGATTCTCTGCTCCATGTACTGGCCAGGTCACAGAGGTTTGGATTCTCTGCTCCATGTACTGGCCAGGTCACAGAGGTTGCATTCCCTGCTCCATGTAGTGGCCAGGTCACAGAGGTTTGGATTCCCTGTTCCATGTCCCATGTACGTCTCATGGGCTGGACTCCCAGGAGCAGCTGCCCCAGTACGTAACTCAAGCCCCTCACCCAAGTTGTGCCCAGAGCCCCTCCCTTCACCTGCAGCCAGCACTCCCACCTGGTAGTAGCCGCCGGGCTCGCCGTAGGCAGGGGGGAACTGGCCGTAGGGGTGGCTGCCGTAGTCCTCGCCGGGTTTGGGGGCCCAGCTGTGCTGAGCCCCGCTCGAGCCCGCGCCCGTCTTGAACTCCAGAGGGGCGTTGGCGGCCACGTCCTGGAACTGGGGCTCCGGCTCTGTGCCGGGTGGCGGGTCCTCCGCGCCCACCGGGCCGGGGTACAGGTAGGGCTCGGCGGCCGCGGCGCTGGGCTCGCTCCTGTCGGACAAGGAGAAGTAGTTCTCCGGCTCCAGCTCCTCGTCGCTGTCCTCCTCCTCCTGCGTGATCTGCTTGGTTACCTGCAGCGCCGCGCTCTTGGCCGCGGCTTTGATGGCCGACGGGGACGGAGTGGTGGGCACGGCCGGCTTGGCCGCGGGTTTGGCTTTGGAGGAGGACGAGGTCGGGGCCTTGGCAGGCTTGGAGTCGGAGTTGTCTCCCGCCTTCCTGGAGAAGGCGTAGGGCAGGAGTAACCGGTTGGTCTCTTTCACTGTCAGGTTTTTGGGCTGAGGAAGCAGAGCGGACAAGCCCGAGCCCTCGCCGCGTCCCTGGGGAGATCCGGGCGGGACAAGTGGATCACAGGAATAAGAGAAAAGAGTGAGACTATTTACTTTCCCTGATTATCTGCTAATTATCCCCCCCAATTCTTACAACACTCCTGGGTTTCCCAACACTTGGCTGCACAAAAGGCCAGGGGTGCTTTGAAGGGAAACTGGCAAGCATCTGTCCAACTCCCAAACTGATGCCTCTTTCTCCAAGATTTAAATTGCCCAAAAAAGGGACTTTTTGGGTACAGGATTTCAGGAATATCCCCAAAGCCATGAGCTGATCAGAGTGGCTGATTCACATGAGTGGAAGGCCAAGGTTGGTCACAGTCAAGCGCTTTTTCCCATGACACTTGTTCAATTGAGTGCCCTCGGTATTTACCTGAAGAGTATTTTTCTTCTTTGCTGGTTCATCTTCCTCTGAATCTGACTGAGAGAGAAAACCAGAGCTCAGCAAAACCTGAGATACTAAACTAAAAAGGTACTATTAATAAATCCCAGGAAAATAAATCCAAGGGAAGAACTCCAGGGGCACAGCAGCAGGTCAGGGCTCTCCTTCAGAGGGACAGACAACGGAATTACTGAAGCACAAATCACACAAAGGGTGTAAAATTCACTGCAGGGACACAGGGAATTATTCCCAATAACATTGGAACTGTTAAATATCCAGTTAAAATTTGAGTGAAAAGCCTGGTTGGCATCAGAAAAGGCCCTCAATATCTTTATGCCTTCATAGCTTCACAGAGGACTTGGAAGAGGCAACAGGAATCAAGGGCTTGTACCAGTTTATCCCCAAATCATAAACCAGGGAAAGACAAAGGATGTGTATAAATAAAAGGAGTCAGGAGAGACCATAAACCCACGTGTTGGTTTGGGAGAGAGGAGACACTGCAGCCGCCCTGGAGCATCTCCATGGGATGAACTACAGGGATGGGAGGGATTTTAAGGAGAAAGAGGGATGTTAGTCACAGGCCCAGGGACTTCTAGGAATCCCAAGCTCCAGTTTTGTCCCTTCAATGTTCATTCACTCATTTGACATCAATGACCTGTGGGATTTGTGGTCAGAGCCCACACACCGGAGCATGGAGTACAGGAAGAACAAATCCCTGTTCATTCCAGCTGCCTGGAATCACACCACAGAGCTGCAAGGAGGTGAGTAAGCAAGAAGTGGGTATGAGGGACTGGTACATCCCTCATCCACCTGCCCCAAAGGCTGAACTCAGTGTCCCACTGTCCAGTGTCCCTCTGGCAGCCACGGCACAGGGAGCTCTGGCTCTGGAATTTGCCAGACTGGGATGGTTATTGGGAGCAGAGTGTGGTTCAGGGAAGGCTGGGGAGCCCCTGTCCTCCCCCCTCTCCCTGTGACCCCGCAGACTCTCCCAGCAAAGCAACAATGCTGATTTTATCTGGGCTCCCCCAAGGTTCTGCCAGACCACTATTAGTGGATGTTGTTTATAAATGCAAAGTCAAACCTCTTCCTCAAGGCACCTATCCCCGGGGAAATGACTCCAAGCTTCCAGTTCAGCTCCTCCTACAGCCACAGGTGCTCCTGTCACACCAGAACCAGCAACACCACCGTCACCTCTGTGTGAGGTTGGACGGGACTCTGGGCAACCTGGGCTGGTGGAAGGTGGCCCTGCCCGTGGCAGCCGGTGGGATGGGATGAGCTTTAAGGTCCCTTCCAACCTAAACCACTTCAGGATTCCATGTGCTGGTTTAGATTGGGATATTGGGAAGAAATTCTTGGCTGCCAGGGTGGGGAGGCCCTGACACAGGTTGCCCAGAGAAGCTGTGGCTGCCCCATCCCTGAAGTGTGCTCCCAGGTCGGATGAGGCTCTGGGCAACCTGGTCTAATGGAAGGTGTCCCTGCCCAGGGCAGAGGGTGGAACCGGATGAACTTTAAGGTCCCTTCCAACTCAAACCATTTCAGGCTTCTATGACAGTGCTGTCCCAGAGGGAATGAGAAGGGAGAGGATGGAACCTGATCAATGGGAACCCTGAGTCAAAAAACAGGTGGGCGGGGACCTGCCTTTCCCTGCTCTCATTGTCTGGATTCAGGAGCCCCGCAAGGCACAGGGCACCGTAAACACCAAAAAAGCACAAGCTGAGAAGGAAATGGTCATCTAAAAGTCTAGAAGTTGCCTGATACCTTTAGATAAATAACCAATAAATTGACAGGAAAATCTATCAACTGCACAGGAGGCAAAGAGAGACTTTTGGGGGCTACGAGGCCCTGCAGCTCCACACCATCAACTCGTTTACTCCAGAAGTAAAGAAGGGTGCAGATAATCTGGGTTTTGCTGCATTATGATTATAAATAAGGTTTCTATATCAGTTTAATTCTGCAAAGCGCTTTAGGATTAGGGCAGGCAGCCAGGACGACCTTCCCCGTGGATGCCACAACAATAGATCTCGGGTGTGTTACGGTGGGAGAGAGCGAGGGAAGAGACCCACGGCGGGGGAGGGAGGTTTGACCCCCGAAGGGCTCGAGCGGCGGGGGGGTCGCTCCGTACTCACATCTCCCTTCTGCAGCTCGGGCGCCGCGATCCGCACCGGCTCCGTCCTCTTCTTTGGCTTGGGGAGGCCCAAACCCGCGCCGGGGGCGGCCGGGCCGGGCGGGGAGGCGGCGGCCGCCGCGTTCCTGGGGGGCGGCAGGAGGAGGCCCCTCGGCCTGGGGGGCTCCGCGGCCCCGTCCCCGCTGTCGGCCGGCTCGGGGGGGCTCTCAGCCCCGGCCTGGCCCGGCGCGGCGCTGGCGAAGCCCCTCACGGCGGGCGGGGGGCCCATGAGGAACGGCGGGGGCACCGCGGGGGCTCTGGGCGGGGGCAGCGCGGCGAAAAGCCCCCCCCGGGCCGGGGGCTGCTCTTCTGCGGCCGGAGGGGAAGCGGGAGCTTCCTCCTCCTCGGCCGCCGGCTCTTCTGCATCGCTGTCCTCCTCGCTGCTGGCGTAGGCCACGAGGGACATGGCCCCGGGGAGGGCGGCCCTCGGCGGGCAGCAGCCGCTACGCGAGGCCGGGGATCCGCCCCTCCGCGCTAGGCCGCGCCGCCGCCGCGCCTTCAGCGCCCGCGGCGGGGAGGAAGGGACGGGCTGCGGGGAGGCTACGCCGCCATGGCGCCCTCTCTCCGTGCCGGCGGCGGAGCCGCGGAGCTCGGCGAGGCGGCGGCGGCGGCTCCGCGCTCCCCGGTAATGGCTGCCGGCAGCGCCCCGCTACTCGCGCCGCGCCGCCGCCGGACTACAACTCCCGGCGTGCTCCGCGCGCGGCGCCCAGCCCGCCTCCCGGGTGGCCCCGCCGCGAGGTTCCACGGGAAATGTAGTCCGCGGTGCCACGCGGCAGGACCCCCGGGCGGGACCGGGACCGGGACCGGGACCGGGACCGGAGTACGGGGATGCGGGAAGACCCCGGGGGACGAGACGCGACAGGGATGGGGACGGGGACGAGGATGAGGAGGCGGGAGGGCTCGGCCCGCCCCGCCCCGGCCAGGCCGCGCAGTTCATCGCCAAACTGCGGCTCCCGGTGTGTCCCCAGCGCCCGGTGCGGTGTCACCGGGGCAGACACCGAGGGGCTGAGAGGCTCTTCCTTCCTCCCATCCTTTCATCCCGGTGTAATTCTGGGGTAGGATCAGGCCTACAAAGCCCCGGTGGAGGCTGCTGGAGCGGGATGCGGGAGCGGGATGCGGGAGCCCCGGCCGGGATTCCCGAGCAGCCGGTTTATCCCTCCAGCGCCCCGCTGACTTTCGGTTTGACTCCTTTGACCTCCTTCTAGCTTGTTCTGGCCTTGATAAGCAGCGAGCTGGGCTCGAATTTGGGTCCCCAGCACGCAGGGAAGCGATTTGCAGAGGCGCTGCACAAATAATTAAAGCAAAATGGAGATAAACGAGGAGCGTATCCTGAACCCTCTGTCGTTTGGAATGGTGTGAAATCCAGCCAGTGCGCCCTGTGCCACCCCTCCTGCCCTGCTCCGGAGGGCTGAGGAGTGTTAAAAATACAGTATTAAAAATAGGCACGGAGGCCTCAGGGAGTGGGAGGGATGGGCATGGGAGGCTGCAGGGAGCTGGGACACAGGAGTTACGTTTTCCCCCACTCTTTACACGGCCAAGACCCATGAGGGCAAAGCACAGGGACACTGAGGAGGAAATGTGGGTTCCGTGACCACCAGAAGCAGTGAGACGTTGCCTTGGCTGTGACACGTGTGTGGCCACTTGCAGGGTGAACTCCTCGTCACAGGGGTCCGAACCCCAAAGTGTGTCATGGAGGGGTCCGAGCCTTTTCCCTTCACAGCTCTGCCCACCCACTCTCCAAATCCAATGGAAACTGAGACACAGATGGGGATTTTTGGGGGATTTTTATGGATCAGGCCCCCCGTTGCTGCCACTTCCGCAGCAAAACCTCCCTTGGGCTCATATAGAGTCATATTTGAGCTGGAAGTGACCTTAAAGACCGTCTGTTTCCAACACTCCTGCCATCCTAAGGATGAGTTGGGATCTCCCCAGTGGATTTTTTTCCCCCACTCCTTCCTAAGCCCCTAGATTTGTGAATTTTTAGGATTTAGGAAAGGGAAACAGGCAATTCCTCGAGAAGCACAGAGTGGTTCCACCACCCCGAGCTGTGATGTGAGGCCACCCTCGTCCTCTGCCAAGGAAAATCAACAAGGACCCTGTTGGGGAGAGGAGGGACCCAGTTTAAACAAGGTCCAGCTCCTGCTGCGCAGAAGGAGGGAGGAATCCTTGTTTCCCTCGGCATTTGTCCATTTTTCTCTTGAAGGTGGAGATTCCTCAGGCCTGGTCTCAGGATCCTGCTGTCAGCTGTGACCCCGAGGATTATTTATTTGTGTTACTTTTGCAGCTCGTTAGGAGAAATTAAGCCAAGGAAAGCACACAGGGATGGAAGGAAAGGAGCCCAGCCCTGGAACCCTGACTGCCAGGTCAGGGTGGAGGTTCTGGGCTTGGAAAGGGCTTAATCTGTGTTTAATTTAATCCCAGGTGCTTGTTGCAGGAGGGGCCTGGCCTGCAGCCCCTCACCCTGACAGGGACACCAGTGCCTGGGCTTGGTCTGACACTGGGACCAAGGTGACAATGTCACCCCATAACCCCATAACTGAGACTGGATGGGACCCCAAACCCCCAGCACCCAGAGATTTCCCTACACACTGAATTCCATGCGGCCTGAGCAATCCTGGGATCTCCAACACCACTGCAGAACAGGGGGTTTCTAAGGAAAAACACTTGGGGGCCCTGGGGGGGCACCAAATGCTCCTAATCCTTGATTTTCTCCTCTTTTTTTAAAGGTTGGCCACTGTTTTTGCAGTGTTTTATAAGAGTTTTGCACGGTTATACATGGGTTTAGACCAGTTTTGCACTGTTTTACGTGGTCTTACACCAGTTTTGCACCAGTTAAATGTGGGTTTACACCAGTTTTGTACTGTCTTACACCACTTTTGCACTATTTTGCATCAGTTTTACACCACTTTTCCACTGTTTTACGTGACTTTCCATTGTTTTACACCAGTTTTGCACTGTTTTACATGATTTTACACCTGCTTTGTACTGGTTTATGCTAGTTTTGCACTGTTTTACATGGTTTTGCACTGTTGCTTTGATGTTTTACACTGGGTTTGCACTGTCTTACACTGTTTTTGCACAGTTTTACACTGTTTCTGCAGATTTACATGGTTTCACACTGGTTTTGTGCTGGTTTACACCAGTTTTGTGTCATTTTGCACCGTTGTGCACCGATTTTGCACAGGTTTTACATGGGTTTACACCAGTTTTTTACAATTTTACACCATTTTTCCACTGTTTTAAGTAATTTTACACCAGGTTTGCCCTGGTTTTCCACTGTTTTACACCAGTTTTTCACTGTTTTATGATTTTACATCAGTTTTATATTAATTTACACCAGTTTTGCACTGTTCAACATGATTTTGCACTATTTTGCAGTATTTAACATTGATTTTGCATGGGTTTACACCCATTTTGCACTGTTTTACATAGATTTTGCAAGGGTTTACAGCAGTTTTTGCACGAGTTTCTACCAATTTTGCACTCTTTTCCATTGATTTTACACAGGTTTATACCAGTTTTGCACTGTTTTATACCAGTTTTACACCAGTTTTGCACTGCTTTATATTGATTTTGGACAGTTTCACAGCAGTTTTTGCAGGGGTTTATACCAATTTTGCACTGTTTCACATTAATTTCGTGCTGTTTCACATTATTTTTGTGCTGTTTCACATTGATTTTGCACTGTTTCACATTAATTTTGCACTGTTTCACATTGATTTTGCACTGTTTCACATTAATTTTGCACTGTTTCACATTATTTTTGCACTGTTTCACACTGATTTTGCACTGTTCACATTGATTTTGCGCTGTTTCACATTAATTTTGCACTGTTCACATTGATTTTGCGCTGTTTCACATTAATTTTGCACTGTTCACATTGATTTTGCGTTGTTTCACATTAATTTTGCACTGTTTCACATTAATTTTGCGGTGTTTCACATTAATTTAGCGCTGTTTCACATTAATATTTTGCGCTGTTTCACATTATTTTTGCACTGTTTCACATTAATTTCGTGCTGTTTCACATTATTTTTGTGCTGTTTCACACTGATTTTGCACTGTTTCACATTGATTTTGCACTGTTTCACATTAATTTTGCGCTGTTTCACATTAATTTAGCGCTGTTTCACATTAATATTTTGCGCTGTTTCACATTGATTTTGCACTGTTTCACATTAATTTTGCGCTGTTTCACATTAATTTTGCACTGTTTCACATTATTTTTGCGCTGTTTCACACTGATTTTGCACTGTTCACATTGATTTTGCGCTGTTTCACATTAATTTTGCACTGTTTCACATTAATTTTGCGGTGTTTCACATTAATTTTGCACTGTTTCACATTAATTTTGCGGTGTTTCACATTAATTTTGCACTGTTTCACGTTAATTTTGCGCTGTTTCACATTAATTTAGCGCTGTTTCACATTAATATTTTGCGCTGTTTCACATTATTTTTGCACTGTTTCACATTAATTTCGTGCTGTTTCACATTATTTTTGTGCTGTTTCACACTGATTTTGCACTGTTTCACATTATTTTTGCGCTGTTTCACACTGATTTTGCACTGTTCACATTAATTTTGCACTGTTTCACATTAATTTTGCGTTGTTTCACATTAATTTTGCGCTGTTTCACATTAATTTTGCACTGTTTCACATTAATTTTGCACTGTTTCACATTAATTTTGCGTTGTTTCACATTAATTTTGCACTGTTTCACATTAATTTTGCACTGTTTCACATTAATTTTGCGCTGTTTCACATTAATTTAGCGCTGTTTCACATTAATATTTTGCGCTGTTTCACATTGATTTTGCACTGTTTCACATTAATTTTGCGCTGTTTCACATTAATTTTGCACTGTTTCACATTAATTTTGCACTGTTTCACATTGATTTTGCACTGTTTCACATTAATTTTGCACTGTTTCACATTAATTTTGCACTGTTTCACATTAATTTTGCGCTGTTTCACACTGATTTTGCACTGTTTCACATTAATTTCGCACTGTTTCACATTAATTTTGCACTGTTTCACATTGATTTTGCACTGTTCACATTGGTTTTGCACTGTTTCACATTAATTTTGCACTGTTCACATTGATTTTGCACTGTTTCACATTAATTTTGCGCTGTTTCACATTACTTTTGCGCTGTTTCACATTGATTTTGCACTGTTTCACATTGATTTTGCACTGTTCACATTGATTTTGCACTGTTTCACACTAATTTTGCACTGTTTCACATTAATTTTGCGCTGTTTCACACTAATTTTGCACTGTTTCACATTAATATTTTGCGCTGTTTCACACTGATTTTGCACTGTTTCACATTAATTTTGCGCTGTTTCACATTAATTTTGCACTGTTTCACATTACTTTTGCACTGTTTCACATTGATTTTGCACTGTTCACACTGATTTTGCACTGTTCAGATTGATTTTGCGCTGTTTCACATTAATTTCGTGCTGTTTCACATTAATTTTGCACTGTTCACATTAATTTTGCGCTGTTTCACATTATTTTTGCGCTGTTTCACACTGATTTTGCACTGTTCACACTGATTTCACACGGGTTTACACCGATTTTACGCCTCCATTTCCACGGCCAGCCCGCGCCGGGGCGTCCCCTCCGGGTGCCCCCCGGGCCGTGTCCCGCTCCCCGTGACCCCCCCGGGCCGTGTCCCGCTCCCCGTGACCCCCCCGGCCTGGAAGCCCCCCCGGCCCAGTGCCCCCTGCGGCCGCGGGACGTTCCCGTCGGCGCTCGGGCGTTTTCGGGGCCGCGTTCCCGCCCCCCGCACACGCGGCCCCGGGGGCGGGCGGGGGGTGTTGCGCGCCCAAGGCAGCGCTGCACGAACCTCCGAGCGCATCCACCGGGAGGAGGAGGAGGAGGAGGAGGAGGAGGAGGAGGAGGAGGAGGAAGGGAAAAGGGAAAGGGGGGGGAGGGTGGCGGCGGAGGGAGGGAGCAATTGAATTTCAAACACAAACAACCGCATGGGGCTCGGGCCCTCCGCCGCCGCGCCGCGCCGCCGCTGACCCCGGGGCCGCCGCCGCCGCCCCCCGCCCGGGCTCCGCGCCGGGGGGGGCAGAGCAGCCGCTGCCTCCCCGCCTTCCCCCCCCCCCCCCAACCTCCCTCCCCCCCCCGGGATTAGGGAGGGTTTTTTTCTTTTTTTTTTTTTTCTTTTTTTTTTGGCTAATCCCTGCCCTCGCCGGGTTTTGCCTCCCAAACTTCAACCCCAACCCCCTCCTCCCCCCCCCCGCCCACCCGCCCCCCCGGTCCCGGGAGGAGCCGCCAGCCAAGATGTCCCGGTCCAACCGGCAGAAGGAATACAAATGCGGGGACCTGGTCTTCGCCAAGATGAAGGGTTACCCGCACTGGCCTGCCAGGGTAAGGAGCCGGGGACGGGGGAGGGGGGAGATGGGACACACCGGAGCCCCCCCGGTGCTCCCCCCGGTGCTCCCCGTTGCATAACGCGGGCGGCCGCGGTGCCCCGGGGCGGGGGGGGAGCGCACCGGGGTCAGGCTCCCCCCGTGTAACGGCGGGAGAGGGGGGGCCCACATTGGGGTCAGGCTTCACCTCCCCAGCCCCCGCTTCCACCGGGGATCCAACTTTACCGGCACCTTATGTAAGGCCGGGCCCGGCGGGCTCGGGGGTTACTCGGTACCGAGGGTTTGGGGAGGCGCTTTCGGGTCATTTCGTTGGGTTTGGAGGGATTTAATGTGTTGGGAACAACGTCCCGGGCTCCCCCGGGCCCCTTTTGTGCTGTTTATTCATTTCCCTCCCGGGGGGGGTCAGGGGTGGGGACCGCGTGGCTTCTGCCACCGCGTGGGAGCGGGGACACCCCCACCCCGGGCCGGTCGGTGACCGGGACCGCATCGTGCACCGGGACACGACGCTGGGCCAGCCCGGGGCGGCCCCCCCGGGGTGACCCCCTGGTACCGGGAGGTCTCTTTTCCACGTGGGGGCCGCACCACGACCCCCTTCCCGCTCCATTGCGAGACCCCGGGAGGGGACGGGTCGCTCCCGTTCTGCTTCGCCGCTGATTTGGGGCAGACCGGGATTGGGGACAGGGGGGGGGGCTCAGCCAAACCCCCCCCCGGCCTGGCCTGGCCGCAGGTCCCCGACCGTGTGCCCCCGGCTCTGCGTGGCCTTACCTCTCGCCACGGGTGCCAGAGAAGGTGCCAGCGCTCGCCGGGAGTTTGGCTTTGGAAAATCGATATAATTACTGAGGACTTAGGACGGGAAAGGGGGAGGGGACGTCGAGGACCCACCATGTGCCGGCCCTGCCGCGTGCGGCCCCCGCCGCTGTCCCCACCACTGTCCCCACCGCTGTCCCCACCCGTGTCCCCACCACGGTCCCCCGGCTCCCACCGGAGCCACGGCCGTGGGCGCTGTGCAGATGTGGGGGTCCCTGAGCCCCTCGGGGCCTGGGGGGGTGTCAGTGCCATGAGCCCAGCACCCCCCCTCGGGATGAAGCCCCTCGGCCGCACTCGCCCGGAGCCGTCGGGGGCTGAGTCCTCGGCCGGGGGCCGTGGGGAGCTCTGGCTACACGACACGGCGCTGGTTTATTTTTAAGCGGTTGATGATGCAGTTTAAAATTTCCTTGGAGTGTTTCCCCCCCTCTCCCTCGCCTCCCCTCCCGGCCTTGCTGCAAAGGGCGCTGGGGCCGCCTGGAAACCCCAAATTGAGCGGAAAAGGGGAGGAACGGTGCAGTGGGTTTTAAAAGGCCGAGGATCCCCCCCTGTCCTCCCCATCCCCTCCTCCTTCCCCTCCCGGGTTTGAATAACTTTTGTTTGGTTTGTCGGGTTCTGGCGGGGAGGCCGGGAGGGGGTTGGGAGCCGTTCGGATTTGGCACTGGCCTCCCAACGCGCATTTGAAAGCGGCTTTGCGAGGAGGAGCCAGAGGGATCCCTGGGAGCCCGGCGCCTGCTTCCACCACCGCCTGCTTCCACCACCGCCTGCTTCCACCACCGCCTGCTTCCACCACCGCCTGCTTCCACCACCGCCTGCTTCCACCACCGCCTGCTTCCACCACCGCCTGCTTCCACCACCGCCTGCTTCCACCACTGCCTGCTTTTCCACCACCGCCTGCTTTTCCACCACAGCTTCTCTTCCCGGGGAGAAGAGCGGTGCTCCCCTGGGCCCCCAGCACAGACCTGCTGCCTCATCATCATCCTCCACCCATCCCATCCCCGCGGGGTTTGGCCCCGGCCCCCAAAAAGCCCCTCTGACAGATGCCCCTGGCGGGGGTGACGCCGGGTCGGGGCTGAGCTCCCGGGGACCTGCAATGTGCCCGGGGCCACTCGGGTTTTACGCCCCACTCTGCTCCCAGAGACTGGTTTCCCTGCCCACCATCATGGCAGGAGCTGCTCAGGCAGGCAGGGAGCAGGTTTTCCCCCTCCTGGGCAGCCCTCACTGAGCCTGGGGGGGTGCTGGTTGCATCGGGGGGGACTTGGGGGGCACAGCCCTCCCCCGGTGACTAATCGGCCCGGGTGAAGCAGGCAGGGTTTGCCCGTGACTAATCAGGTGCTGTGATGAAACGTTACCCGGCCACGCGTGGCGTTGGCTGGGATATTTGTTTCCAACCAGGTGTGGCTGGAGCAGAGAGATATGGCCAGGGAAGGAATGGAGGGGAGAGCCGGTGGCGCTGCAAGGAGGGGGGTTATTCCCCTGGCCCACTCCCTGGGGATGGTCTCCCAACACCAGCAGCTCAGCCCCCGCCTCCAGTGGAAACCTCTCCCTGAGAGAGGCAGCGTTAAATGGGGGAAACTGAGGCACAAGAGCAGGGAGATGAGTCACCGGCACCTGGAAGAGGGTCCCTGGCTCCCTCCTCCCCTCATCCCATCTCCACAGGTTCCTTGATGCAGGACTCTCCCTTCCACCTGCCCTTTGATGCTTCCCGTCCATGCTGGATGTGCAGCCCTTCCTCTGCACAGCCCCTTGGGACAGTGTGGGAGCACAGCAAGGGGCAGAGCACCAGCCCAGGGGTTGGCACCCTGGCATTTTGCCCCCCCCAACACCTCCTGTTCCCGTGGCTGGGTGTGTGGGGGGGTCAGGATCCTGCCAGCCAGACCCTTTGGAGCAGACTCCGGGTAGTTTGCTGCAGACTCCAGGTAGTTTGCTGCAGACTCCAGGTAGTTTGCTGCCCAGTGCCCAGTGCCCAGCATGGTGCTGGGACTGGGCCCAGCGATGGCCCCAGGGCTGAGGAGCCAGGGAAGGGTGTTATGGGTGCAGCTGTGGCACAGGGATGCCACAGGCCCCCAGCCCAGTGCATGGCCCTCCCTCCCACGTGCTTCATCAGCTGTGTGTGACCCACATGAGTTAATTCCATTAATTCCCCTTCCTGACAGCCAGCTCCTCGCTCCAGCCTTGTCCTGCTGTGGGGAAACTGAGGCAGGGAGGGGCAGCTCCCAGTGCAGGGTGGCTGCATCCAGCCGTGCTCCATGGACCAGTTGCAAAGGTGAAGTGCAGAGGTTGGGGGCAGAGTCCAGACGTGCCTGTCCCTCCCCTGCCACGCTCCAGAGCTTCCCCTCCCGGGGGACCTGTCTCAGCCTCTTGTTTTCAGCCCCCCCAGCCCCTGGGACACAGAACCCCGGGCCAGGCCTGGCTGTGACACCGGTGCCGTTTGCAGGAGCTGGCGGGGGGACAGCGATGGGCACCGTGGACTTTACCCCAGCCCTGTCACCCCCACTGCCACCGTCCAGGGAGTGACAGGGACAGACAAACAGACATCCGTGGTGCCTCAAGCCCTGGGCCCCCATCGTGTGGCAATTTGGGCAGCCGGGGGGGCTCCAGAGGGGTGAGGGGTTTCCAAACAGCCAAGGCCCTCATGGTGACGTGCTCTGGGCACCGTGAGTCCTCTCGGGGTTTTTGGGTGGGTCGTGCCCGCCTGTGCTATCGGTGTCCCCACGGGGTGTCACTCGCCTCCCCCATGTCCCTGTGCCCCAGTCCCCGCCTGCTGTCACAGATAGAGCCACCATGTAGAGCCACCATGGCCCCTTGGGGTGCAGGAGGGGCTGATAAGGGCTGACGTTGGTGGGCTCAGGCTGTGGGGGGATCCCAGAGGCCAGGGGTGGTCCTGGCTTTCCCCTGCCCTGTGCCCTCAGCCAAGGACAGTTCCCGACCTGGGGATGGGCACTGGTGGGCTCAGGGACACAGTGCCATGTGCCAGCCGTCCCTGTCCCCTCCGTGTGCCACCTTTCCTTGGGGAGGAAGGTTTGGAAACTCGCTGGGGGAAGGCACAGCCAGGGGGTCTCCAGCGGGGTCCTGGCACTGCCAGGGGCTCCATTGCCCGTGTCCTCAGCTTTGGGGCTGGCAGGGCCTTTGGCACATTGTCCCAGCAGTGACCTGCAGGAGTGAGGCCTCTGGGCAGCAGCATCTCTTGGTGGGGCTGGGCTGGGCTGGCAGCTGCCCCTCTGAGTCACATCTCCTCCTCCTCCTCCTCCTCCTCCTCCTCCTCCTTCTCCCCCCCGCTGTCGGTGCCACGCGGGGACGGAGCTGCTGCTCCCGGCTGCCACCATGGGCCAGGGTCCTGCTGGGGGCTGCTGCCAGGGCCAGACTGACCTTTGCACCACCAGGGACCATCCCTGCTCCTGGAATGTTCCTGTGCCTGTGGGGAGCGGGGGGCATTGGGACATTGGGGCAGGATGGTGGTGGTGGCCCTGGGGCGCTGGGTGGAGGCACATCACCAATCCCAAAACACACCTGGATCCAAGAGGATGGGTGCAGAATGGCCTGGATGCCTGTTTGGGCAATGGGGATGGCACAAAGGCACATCCCACCCTGGAATGGGATGTCACTCCAGCCATCCACCATGTCCCACATGGAGCCCCTCACCAGTGTCTCCTCCTGCCCGGCTGCCCCTGGGGCTGTGCCAGCATTGCCCTTGGGAAAGGGGCACGTGTTGGTTCCATTCCCAGGTCTGGGAATGAAACAAAGAGAAAACCTCGGCCCTCCATTGCATTTGGGATGGGTTGGTGACATGCTGGGAGGAAGAGGGGAGAAACCCCAGTGACAGGAGTCCTGTTGCAGCACCCTGGCCCTGCTGGCTGGGGAAACTGAGGCTCAGCGAGCCGGGGGGATCGTGGTGCCTTGGGAAAGGTTGTGCCATGAGTCAGCAGAGTGCTGGGAATGGGACCCAGCACCCCTGGGCACTGGCACTGGCACCTTCCAGCCTGGTGACGTGCCAGCGCCCGCCCCGAGACCCCCACATGCATCCTCCTTCGGCTCCTTCCACCTCCCTTTGAGGCTTTCTCAGGGAATTTATGGCTGCTGGCTGCAGGGGGGGTTATTTTTAGATGCTATAAAAAGCAGCCAGAGTTGCTTTCGCTCCCTTCCCGCTTGGCGCCTCGGGATTATTCACGCTCGGTGGAGCAGCACCTGCCCATGGGGTTGGCACCGTCTGCCCACTGACCCCACAGCCCTTGCCGGGCTGTCCCCTTGTCTGGTGACCCCGTTTTGGCTGGGGGGTCCCAGTAGCAGGACGGTGTCCCCGGGGCACCCCAATCCCTGTGCCCCAGGCTGGAGGTGACGCCTCTGGCTCTGCTGGCACTGCCGGCAGCGCCTGAATTTGCTGAGTGTGTCTGAGCTGGTCTAGACAAGGGCTTACGGGGGGGTGGGAGAAGGGGACCCCTGTGACCCCGCTCTGGTGGGCACAGCCACTCGTTCCATTGGCCACTATTGCCAGCTGGTGGGTGAATTCCCAAGGAATCGTGTTCTCCTCCCTCCCCAGGCTGTGCCTGTTGGTGGGACGCCAGGCTGGGGGGATGTCCTGGGATGATCTGGGGAGCCCTGGGGGGCTCTGCCCTCCCTTCTCACCCCGTCCTTTTTGTCACAGATTGATGAGATGCCAGAAGCTGCAGTAAAATCCTCCTCCAATAAGTACCAAGTCTTCTTCTTCGGGACCCACGAAACGTGAGTGGGAGCCCAGGGGGTGCTGACGGGGTGGGCGACCCCGGGGCTTTGGGAGAGCCCCCCCCTCACCGCTTTTACCCCCTGGCACAGGGCATTCCTGGGGCCCAAAGACCTTTTCCCCTACGAGGAGTGCAAGGAGAAGTTCGGGAAACCCAACAAGCGGAAAGGGTTCAGCGAAGGTTTGTGGGAGATCGAGAACAACCCCACGGTCAAAGCCTCCGGCTACCAGGTGGGTCACGAGCTGGAGGGTCCCAGCACCTCCTTCCCCCCCAGTCCCTTTCCTGTGTCCCCTCTGTGAACCCCCGGTGCCTCCCCAGCCCACCCAGAAGAAGAGCTGCCCCGAGGCGGCCGAGCGGGAGCCGGATGGGGACGGGGAGAAGAAGGGCAACGCCGAGGGCAGCAGCGACGAGGAGGGGAAGCTGGTGATCGATGAGCAGTCCAAGGACAAGAACGAGAAAGCTGGGATCAAGAGGAAAGCGGAAGATGCTTTGGAGGTAGCAGGGGGGGACACTCAGGACAACGGGGACCTGGGCGAGGGGGGCTGGGCTGAGCCGAGCTCTCCCCCCACCCAGGACTCCCCCAAACGCCCCAAGGATGCGGAGGGGCAGGAAGGGGAGAAGAAGGTGGACAACGAAGAGGCCCCCAAGGAGGAGCCCAAAGCCAACCCGGGTGAAGGGGAGAAGAACAGCGACGCTGCCGACGCGCCGGACGCCAACGAAGCCAAGCAGGAGGGCAAGGAGGAGGTCAGAGACCACAAGGAGAGGTGAGGGTGGTGTGGTGATCCCTGTGCCCCACAGCCGGGCTCCTCCTGCCTGCCCTGGGCCTGTGGGGACAGCCCTGGCACTGTGGGGTGTGACAGCGTGCCCGGGTCTGTTCTTGGCCCCCACAGCCTGTAGCAGCTTCCCCAGAGAGCTGATCCTACCCCGCTGGCTCCCGGGTGCTGCCCCGGCGTCGCCCTCGCCGGCTCGTCGTGTCCGGAGCTCCTGGACGGCAGAAACCGACCCCAAAAATGAAATTTCAAAAGGAAAAAAAAGAAAAAAACAAACAAACAAAAAAACCACACAAAAAGGAAAAAAAAAAGAGAGAGAGAGAGAGAGAGAGAGAGGAATGCAGAGCAGCCCGGTACCGACCCCGAGCGCCCGCCCTGCCGTGGGTGCAACGCTTTGTATTAGTGATTCCTCGGGGCTGAGCAGTTGATTTGAAATAAAAGCGATTCTTGCCTTTTTAAAGCGCTTTCCAGGCCCTGGGTCGGCCACTGCCCAACCCCTTGGGTGGTTTGGGGGACCCTTTGGGCTGCCCAGAGGGGCTCTGGCAGCTCTGGGGTGTGGGGCTGGAGCACATGGACCTGGGGCTGTTCTTGGGAGAGAGCAGGGGCTGGGACTTGGGACTGGGAAAGGGACAGGGGGAGGTTTCAGAGGGGAGATGTTTAATAAAATAGGAACCATGGAGTACTGGAATATTCTGAGCTGGAAGGGACCCACAAGGATCACTGAGTCCTGGCCCTGCACAGGACACCCCAAAATCCTCCCAAATCCCAAAATCCCAATGTCAAAGCACTCCTTGACCTCTAGAATAATGGACTAATGGAACATCCTGAGTTGGAAGGGACCCATCAGGATCATCTAACTCCTGGCCCTGCTCAGGACACCCCAGAATCTCCCCAATCCCAAAATCCCGACATCCAAGCACTCCTTGACCTCTGGAGTAATGGAATATCCTGAGTTGGAAGGGACCCATCGGGATCATCGAGTCCCACCCCTGGCCCTGCACAGGACACTGAAAATCCCACCGTGTGCCTGAGAGTGTTGTCCAAACATTCCTTGAGCTCTGGCAGGCTCAGGGCCATGACCACTGCCCTGTTCCACATACACAACCCTGTGGGGAGAGGCCAGACCGGGGGGAAGGATTTGGCCGTGCCGGATCCCCACGCAGGGGACAGCGGGGACCCCTTGGTGTCCCCAAGGACCGCCCCCAGGGGGACGGGCAGGGCAGCAGCAGAAAATGGAGCCGTGGCCGAGCGCCAGCCCCGGCGGGACTACAGCTCCCGGCAGCCGCTGCTCGGCGGGCCGGGACCCCGCGGGAGCCGCGGCGGGGTTCGGGGAGGGGGTCGCAGGGACCGGGGACACCGGGGGGGACACCGGGGGGGGCGGCGGGACTACAGCTCCCGGCGTGCAGCGCGGCAGGACTGCAGCTCCCGGCGTGCACCGCGCCACCACACTCCCTTCCGCGGGCTCCGCAGCGCCCCCTGGCGGGCCCCTGTGGCCCGGCCTGCGCCGCGCCAGACCACGCCCACACCACGCGGCCACGCCCCCTCCAGGCTCCGCCCCCCCGGAGCGCGGGACACGCAGGTGAGCGGGGAGGGGGTCCGGGACTATTTTGGGGGGCTCTGTGGGGCTCTTTTGGGGTGTAGGGGGGGCTCTGTAGGGTCTTGGGTCCCTCTGTGGGCAGGGGGCCTCTGCCGGACGCCTGGGTGCCATTTCCGGGGGTGGGCGACTCTGCGGGTACGCTTTGGGGGTGGGGGCTCCGCGGGATCCCTGGGGGTCCCTTTGGGGGTGAGGGAGGGGGGTCTTCTGGGGCCTGGCTCCCCTTGGGGAGCGAGGGGGTGCTCCACCGGGGTTTGGGTCCCCTTTAGGGGGTGGAGGGTCTACGGGATTCCTGGGTCATCTTTGGGGGGGGGGAGGCGTCTCTGGGATCCCTTGGTCCCCTTTGGAGGGGTGTGGGGGGAGTCTGCGGGATCCCTGGATCCCCTTTTAGGGATGAGGAGGGCTGTGCAGGATCGCAGAATCCCCTTTGAATGGGGGGTGCCCTGCGGAACCCCTGGGTCCTCTTGGGGGGCGGGGGGGCGCTCTGCGGGACCCCTGGGTGCCATTTCCGGGGGTAAGGGAGGGATCTACGGGCCCCTTTTAGGGGTGAGAGGGAACGTTGCGGGATCCCTGGGTCTCTTTGGGGGTCTTCTGAGTCCTGGCTCCCCTTTGGGAGTGGGGGAGTGCCCCACCGGGGTTTGGGTCCCCTCTGGGGGGTCGGGGGGGGTCTGTGGGATCCCTGAGTCCCCTTGGGGGGCGTGAGGGGACTCTGCAGGGTACCTGGATCCCCTTTTAAGGATGGGGGGATCTCAGAATCCCGTTTGGGTGGGAGGTGCCCCTGCGGGACCCCTGGGTCCTCTTTGGGGGTAGTGGGGGCTCTGCTGGGTGTCGTATCCCCTTTGGGGGGGGGCTGCTCTACCAGACACCGGGATGCTCCTTGTGGGGGGGCTCTGCCAGGGCCTGGCTCCCCTTTGGGGGGCGGGGGGCTCCAGCATCACCCTGCATGCCCCCAGCCCGGCACACCCATCACCCCCGGGAGCACGAGGGGTGTCCCCGGGGGGTCACCGGGCTCCCCCTGACCCCCCGGCCCCCAGCAGCATGCGGCTCTCGGCCCTGCTGAGCGCGGCACGGCCGCGGCTGCCCCTGGGGTACCGCCACGGGACGTGGCCCCCCGACAGCGCGGCCGCCCGGCTCCGCAACCCCCCCGGGCAGCGCCGCCGCAAGGTCTTCGTGGAGCCCATCGCCGAGGACGACTGGAAGGTGTTCTGGGGGGACACGGTGAGTCTCCCCCTACCCCCCAGGGTCCCCCTCCAGGCTGGTGGCCAGGCTGGGGGTCCCAGCTGTGCCCCCTCTCCCCCCCACAGGTCCAGGTGCTGACCGGGAAGGACGCGGGGAAGCAGGGGAGGGTCACCCAGGTCGTGCGCCCCCGGAACTGGGTCGTGGTGGAAGGGCTGAACACGGTGAGGCTGGGGGGGATTCAGGGGGTGCTATGGAGGCTGGGGGGGTCACGGGCTGTCGGTGACCCCAAATCCCCTCGCAGCACTACCGTTACATCAACCGCACGGCCAAGTACTCCGGGACCTACATCGCCAGCGAGGCGCCGCTGCTGCTCAACCAGATCAGCCTGGTGGACCCTGAGGACAGGTAACAGCTGGGGGGGGGCTGAGGAGACCCCGCTGAGGCCCCCCCGTGCCATTCTGCCCCCTCCCACCGCCCGTGTGTCCGCAGGAAGCCCACAGAGGTGGAGTGGAGGTACACGGAGGAGGGCGAGCGCGTCCGCGTGTCCCTGCGCAGCGGCCGCATCCTGCCCGTGCCCCCGCAGCCACGCCGGGATGGCATCGTGCCCGAGAACTGGATCGGTGAGCGGGCCGGCAGAGGGCCTGGGGGGACGTGGGGAAGGCATGGGGGGCTCAGCTCTGCTGTCCCCTCGCCCGCACAGACGGCCCCAAGGACACGTCAGTGGAGGATGCGCTGGCCAAGACGTACAAGCCATCCCTGAAGACCTTTGAGGAGGAGATCATGGACACCATGGGCATTGTGGAGACACGGCGGGCCAAGAAATCCTACTGGTATTAACTGGGGGGGCAGACTTCCCCCCGGCTTGGGTTCTGCAATAAACACACCCCTCGATTTTCCATGTTTGTGGCACGTGGCACTTTCGGCGCAGCCCCAACTCGCTCACACCCAGCCCTGGGCAGTAAAAATCGCGGGTTTATTGTGGTTTGTGCCCGGGGCAGGGGGGCTCTGCTCTCCCCGAGGGGCTCTCAGCCCCCTGGGTCCTCGTCCTCGCTGCTGTCCCCGTCCTCGCTGTCCTCGGCCAGCACCGCGGCCAGCGGGGTCCGCGCGGCCACGAGCACCAGGTTCCGTGGAGAGAACAGGGGGTTGAAGAGGGGCACGAGGGCACAGTGGAAACCTGGGGGAGAGCAGAGGGAGTGTCAGAGAGAGGGTCATGAGAGAGGATCAGAGCAAGGAGAGGGTTATCAAGGAGAGAGAGGGTCAAGAAAGGAGAGGATGAGGATCCAGAGGAAGGAAAGTGGGGTTGGGAGAGAGGAGACAAGGAGAGGGAGGGTTGGGAGACAGGAAAGATCAGGAGGAGGTTCAGGAGAGAGGAGAAGGAAGGTCAGGAGAGAGGAGAGAGAGGGTCAGAAGAGGAGAGAGGGACCATGAGAGAAGAGAGGGAAGGTCAGGGAGAGAAGGAGAGTTGGCAGAGAGGAAAGAGAGAAGAGGGAGGATCAGAGAGAAGGTTGAGAGAGAGGATAGGAGTGAGAAGAGGGAGGGAAGGTTGGAAGAGAGAGGGCCAGGAGAGAGGAGGAAGAGGATCGGGAGAGGGTAGAGAGGAGAGGGAGGGCCTGGAGAGAGGGAACAGGAGAGAAGAGAAGGAGGATCAGGAGAGAGAGGATCAGGAGGGTGGAGAGGAAAAGGAGGGTTGGGAGAGAGGAAAGGGAGGGAGGGAGGGTTGAGCAGAAGGAGGGTGGAAAGAAGGTTGGCGGAGAGGATCAGAATGAGGAGAGGGAGGGTCAGCGAGGAAAGAGAGCGTGGAAGAGAGGGAGGGTTGGGAGAGAGGATCGGAGGGAGAAGAGGGAGGGAAGGTTGGGAGAGAGAGGGTCAGGAGAGAGGAGGAAGAGGGTCAGGAGAGGGAAGAGAGGGGGGCCAGGAGAGAAGGGGGATCGGGAGAGAGGGTCGGAAGAGTGAAAAGGAAGGGTCAGGAAGAGGAGAAGGAGGGTTGGGAGAGAAGAAAGGGAGGAGAGGGGAGAGCTGAAAAGAAGAGAGGGAGGGAAGGTTGAAGAGAAGGGGAGGGGGAGGCCCCCGGCCATGCCCACCTCGCTCCCGCAGGTACAGCAGGCGGTCGAGCAGCACGAGGGTCTCCACGACGGGCGCCAGGAGCTGCTTCAGGGTGCAGAACGCGAGCACCTTGTGCTGCTGCTCCAGCATGGCCTCCACGGCCCCCGAGTCCAGCGGGACCCCCGACGGGTCCAGCCCTGCCAGGCGCAGCCCCAGGCGGGCGTATCTGGGGGGGGGGGACGGTCACATGGGGGGCTGGCAGGGTCCCAGGAAGGGGTCCCCCCTCCCCAGACTCAGGAGGAGGGTCCCAGAAGGGGATCTGCCTTCCCCAAAATCACTGGGGGCCAGGAGCGGATGAAAAAGAGGGTCCCCCTCCCCAAATTCACAGGGGCCCATGAAGGGTTCCAGAAGGGGGTTTCCCCCTCC
Organism: Manacus candei; assembly: GCF_025592945.1. Lineage (NCBI taxonomy): Eukaryota > Metazoa > Chordata > Aves > Passeriformes > Pipridae > Manacus > Manacus candei. Next base: position 716,772 of record NW_026138214.1, on the reverse strand, counting down.
CCAAACTTATGAGAAGGGTCCCAGGAAGAGGTCTCCCCCTCCCCAAAATCACTGGGGGCCAGGAAGGGTCTCAGAAAAGAAGGTCCCCCGTCCCCCCTCCCCAGATTCACAGGGCCCCAGGAAGGGTCCAAAAAAAGGGGCATCCCCCCTCCCCAAATTCCTGAAGAGAGTCACAGAAAGGGGTCCTCCCTCCCCAAAATCACTGGGACCTGGGAGGAGATGCAGAACGGGATCTCCTGCTCCCCAATGTCACAAGAAGGGTCCCAGAAGAGGGTCCCTTTCCCCCAAACTCGCTGGGGGCCAGGAGGGTCCCAGAAGGGGGTCCCCCCTCCCCGAACTCACTGGTGGAAGCCGAGGGCGTGCGCGTTCCTGCCCGCCTGCAGGCCCAGGTGCCTCTTGGCAGGGTCGGCGGCCTGGATGAGGCTCTCGAGGGCGGCGCGGTAGCAGTGGGTGCACAGGCGGGCGCCGCCGCTGCGCAGCCGCCCCTCGTACTCCTCCCGCGCGTGGCACGCGGCCTCCCGCGCCCGGTACGACAGCTGGTGGCCCGGCAGCGCCGCCACCGTGGCGCTCAGGGGGTACCCCGGCGGGGGGCAGCCGGGGGGCTGCGGGGCGGTCGACACTTTCATGTAGCAGCAGCCCACGGAGGCCACGGCGGCCACGGCGGGGCTGCGGGCGAAGTGGCGCAGCAGCGCCGGGCTGAGGTCGCCGCAGGCGTGGAGCCCCGTCACCAGCACCGGCCCCCCGTCCTCGGAGCCCCCCGGCCCCCCCAGCGGGTTCCGGGCGGCGGGGTCGGGCCCCGGCGGGTCGGGGGGCAGCAGGAATTCCCCCCAGGGAGCGGTGGGGTCGAGGCGCCCGGGGACGTGGCGCGGGGCGCGGGGCGTGAGGGGCCTCGCGGGGTGGTTTGGGCGGCGCCGGGGGTGCCCCCCCTGCCCCGAGGCCCCCGTTTTCCGCAGCTCGCGCAGCAGCTCCCAGTCAAAGCACTTGGCCACCCCGGCCAGGCGGCCGTCACTCTCCACCGCCGTGACCGAGAGGCCGAGGCCGAAGGACAGGAAGCGGGAGAGGTGGCCCTGGGAGGGTGGACATGTGCTCAGAGGGGGTGGGAGGATCCCCCCAGAGCCCCCCTGTGTCCCCCCCCGTGTGCTCTTGCTCTCACCTGTCCCGCTCCGACATCCACCACGCGCTGGCAGCCGGTGCTCTGGCTCAGCCGCCGCAGCAGCTGTGGGGACAGGGGGTGTTGTGGGGCTGGGGGGGAGCTGGAGGCTTGCAGGGGAGGCAGGGGGGGCACCCACCTTGCCAAGGCGTTGGATCTCGTGCTGCTTTTTGAGCTTGATGTGGCGGCGCAGCAGCGGGTGCAGGCGGGGGCTCTGGCGCGGGGTCCCCCACGGGCAGCCCCGGGGGAAGGCAAGGGCCCGGGCGGCGGCGGCGAAGGCCAGCAGGGACAGGGGCCAGGCGGCCCCGGGGCCACCACGGCCCCCCAGGAGCCCGGCCAGCTGCTGGGGGGTGGCACTGTCCAGGGCAGGCTGCCAGGCCGGGGGCAGCTGCGCCCACAGCCGCTCGGTGAAGAAATCCTGCGGGAGGGGGGTTAGTGCGGGGGGCACGGCTGGGGGGCCATGGCCGAGGGGGGCCAGGGGAGATGTGGGGACACTCACGATGACGAAGGCGTCGATCAGGGGCCGGTAGAGGCTCAGGAGGTGGATGATGTCAGCGGCTCGACGCTGCTCGGGTGACTCCTCCAGGTTGCTCAGGTGCTCCAGTGGCTGCTCCGGGTGATCCAGCTGCTGCTCCAGTGGCTGCTCCAAGTGATCCCGCTGCTGCTTCTGCTGCTGCTCCGGGTCTGGCAGCTGCTCCAGGTGCTCCTGCTGCTGCCTTGGGTTCTCCAGCGGCTGCCCGGGGTGCTCCGGTGGCTGCAGGATGAGATGGGGAGCAGCTGCCATGGCAGCACCTGTGGGTGGCAGCGGGAGGGGGTGTCAGCCCTGGAGCTCTGATGTCACCCTTGGGGCTCTGACGTCACCCTGGGACGTGTCCCCTGGCACTCTGACATCACTGCAAGACACGTCCCTATGGGGCTCTGATATCACCCCAGGTCTCACCCCACCTCCCTCTGGCCGTGCCCATCAACGTCCAGCGGTCGTAATACGTCACCAGACCGTGACGTCACGCGAGGACGCAATAACCCCCTTCTGCCCCCATGACGTCACGCGGCTGTTACACCCCCCTCCCCGACGCCATGACGTCACCCAGGGGCACCGCTCGCCCTCGAGCACCTGCAACTTCCCCGGGCCGGCCGGGACACCGGGCAGGCCCCGACACCCCCCCCGGGCCAACGCCGGTGAGCTGTAACGCCTCTTTGACGTCACCGGTGACGTAACGCAGGCGCGGGTGGTGTTACGGAGCCGCCGCCGCCGCCCGCGCGCGCCGCCCGGCGCGGGCCGAGCTCCCGGCGCGGTCTGATGACGTCACTTCTGTTAACGGGCCGGCCACGTGCCGCCCGCCGGCTTCCGGTTCCGGGCCGCGGAGGTGAGTGGGGGGGTGGGGTTGGGGCCGGGGGGTCCCGCGGTCCGTGCTCGGGGTCGTCGAGGAGTCCCGAGTGCCGAGGGGTCCCCGGTGTCGCTGCTTGGGGTGTCAGGAGTCCCGGTGCCGGGGGTACCGGGTCCCGGTGTCGAGGGGTCTCCCGGTGCCGGTGCTTGGCGGTCCAGGTGTTGGGTCTCCCGGTGCCGAGGGCTCTCCGGTGCCGGTGCTTGGGGTGTGGGGGATCCCGGGTGTTGGGGCTCCCCGGTGCCGCTGTTGGGGGTCCTGGGTATCGGGGGCTCCCCGGTGCCGCGGCTCCCCCGCCGCTGAGCCGCCTCCCCCCGCCGCAGCCGCCCCGTCCCGCGTGCCCCGTCCCGCTTGCCCGGTCCCGCCATGGGGGATTTGATCCTCAACGTGGACTTGGCCGCCCCCGAGCGCCGCCCCAAGAAGGAACGGGGCAACCGAAAGCACCAGAGCTTCGTGCGGCGGCGGCGGGAGCTGGAGCGCCGGGGGGTCCTGCGGCAGAAGCAGCTCCCCCCGAACCGGGGCGGGCCCCGGCGGACCCCGGCGAAGCCCCCCCCGTCGTGCCCTAAAGAGAATGGCTCTGCCGGGACCGGCGTTCCCTCTAACACCAAAAGGAAGGGTCGGGGGGCTGCCGGGGGCACCCCCGAATCCACCGGCGCCCCCTCGGCGCCCCAGAACGGCCGCGCAAAGACCAAGGGCAGGGGTCGGGGGGCGGTGGCCGGAGCCCCCCCGGCGCCCACCAAGCTGCTGGCCATGGACTGCGAGATGGTGGGCACGGGCCCCGGGGGCCGGACCAGCGCCCTGGCCCGGTGCAGCATCGTGTCCTACGATGGGGACGTCGTGTACGACCGGTACGTGCGGCCCGAGGCGCCCATCGTGGATTACCGGACCCGCTGGAGCGGCATTCGCCGGCAGCACATGGACAAAGCCGTGCCCTTCCACCAGGCACAGCGGCAGGTGGGCGGGGGGGCGGCCTGGGGGGCTGGGGGAGCGTGGGAATGGGGCTGGGGTCTGCAGGTCAGGGGAGGGGATGGAATGGGGGCTTGGGGGGGGCTCAGGAGTGGGAGTGTGGGGCTGGAGCTGTGATGGGGGGCTCAGGAGTGGGAGTAGGGGTTGTGAGAGTGGAGGAGGGGTGGAAATGGGGATGGGGGATGCGGGGCCAGGGTCTGCAGGGTGGAGGGGGGGTGGAAATGGGGATGGGGGATGCAGGGCCAGGGTCTGCAGGTTGCAGGATGGGACTGGAATGGGGGGTTGGGGGCACAGAGCTGGGAGTGTTGGGGGGGGGAAGTGGGGCTGGGGGTGTCAGGCTGCAGGGCTGGGGGTGAGGGATGTGGGGCCAGGGCTGGGATGGGGGGCTCAGTGGGAGTGGGGGGACTGCAGGGTGAGCGGTGTGGGGCTGGGTGGGGGGATGCAGGACTGGGCTCTGTGTCTCATGGGCTGGGGGATGTGGGGCCAGGGCTGGGGGGTCGTGGGGCTGGGAGTTGGGAATGCTGGGCTGGGGGTGTGGGGTGGGGCTCTGCAGCTCAGGGGCTGGGGCCAGGGCTGTAGGTTGTGGGGTGGAGTGGGGGGCTGAGGGGTGGGGAGCTATGGGGTTGGGGGTGAGGGGCTGCCCAGCTGGAGTGGAGAGTGCAGGGTAGGGATTGTGGGCTTGGGGTGGGGGGCTGTGTAGGAGTTGGGGGTGGGGGGCTGCAGGGCCGGGCTCTGTGTCTTGTGGGCTGGGGGATGCTGGGCCAAGGGTGAGGGTCATGGGGCTGGAGGTGTGGGCTGGGCTCATGGGCTGGGGGTGGGGGGCCGAGCTCTGCAGCTCAGGGGCTGTGGGGGGTCCAGAGCTGCCCTCTGCAGCACCGGGATTGTGCCCCCACAGTGCCATTCCCACTCAGCCTGGCAGTGGGGCTGCTCTATGTCCTTGTGGGGCAGCCGCTTCCCACAGAGCACAGAGGGCACTGCCAGGGGTCTTAACCCCCCCCATCCCACCCTCTGCTGTGCAGGTGCTGCGGATCCTGGCCGGGAAGGTCGTGGTGGGCCACGCCATCCACAACGACTTCAAGGCGCTCCGGTATTCCCACCCCAAAGCCCTCACCCGGGACACGGCCCGGATCCCGCTGCTGAACCGCCGGGGGGGCTTCCCAGAGAACGTGGCCGTGTCCCTGAAGCGCCTCACCAAGGCCCTGCTGAACCAGGACATCCAGGTACTGCTGCCAGAGCCCCCCGGGAGATGGGGACCCCCTGTGCCACGGCAGGGTGACAGTGGGACTGGGGGACATCCCTGGGTTCATGTTCAGGGTACCTCAAATTCAGCTGCTGCTGCCAGTCCTGTGCCTCAGTTTCCCCTTGCCTGGAAGGCAGCCTGGGGGAGGGGGGAACCCTCAGCTCAACCCCTGCAGCCTCAGGGGGGCTTTTTCCTGCTCTTTTTTCTTTAATCTCTATGCATCCCCCCCCCCAAGTTGCCTACAACCTCAAATTTGCCTGTACCTCTCCTGTCTGCATCCCCCCAAATCTGCCTGTACCCCCCCAAATTCCCTGTATCCCCCCAAATCTGCCTGTACTGCCCAATATACCTGTACCCCCCCAAACTCCCTGCATCCCCCCCAAATCTGCCTGTACCCCTAAATCTGCATGCAGCCCCCCAGAGCTGCCTGCACCCCCTAATCTTTGTGCATCTCCCCACCCAAGTTGCTTGCACCCTGCCAGAGCTGCCTGCACCCCTAAATCCACCTGCAGCCCCCCAGAGCTCCTGCACCCCCTAATCTCCGTGCATCTCCTCACCCGAGCTGCGTGCACTGCCCCACAGCTGTCTGTGTCCCCAAATCTGCCTGTACTCCTAATTCTGCCTGTAGCCCAGATTGTGCCTGCTCCCCCTGAAATGTGGAGCTGTGCCCACGCTGTGTCTGTCCCCACAGGTGGGCACCAGCGGCCACTCCTCGGTGGAGGACGCCCGAGCCACCATGGAGCTCTACAAGGTGGTGGAGGAGGAGTGGGAGCAGCACCTGCGGCAGAACCCGGAGCAGGAGTGACACCCCACCCAGGGGGGCCCAGAGTGATGCCCCCAGCCTGGTCCTGCATCCAGAGCAGGCCCAAAGGGACATCCCCAGCCAGCTCCTATGCCTTAGGGGGGCGTGGAATGATGTCCCCAGCCTGTCCTGTGCCCTGGGGGAGCCTGGAGCGATGTCCCCAGCCTGTCCTGTGCCCTGGGGGAGCCTGGAGCGATGTCCCCAGCCTGTCCTGTGCCCTAGTGGGGGCCCAGAGTGACACCACGAGCCTGGTCTTGCCCCCAGAGGTCCCAGAGCCCTGGGACGAGCCGTGAGTGCTGAGGAGCTGCCCCATCCATGAATGTCACAGGGCCAGGAGTGATGTCCCTCATCCCTGAGCCCCTCCAACGTGCCTTGTGACGCTGCTGTTCTGCTCTGTCCTCCCCAGAGGCATGGGGAGAGCCCGGGCTGGTGCCTTCCCAGAGGGTGGTCTTGGGTCCTGCACCCCCAGAACAGCTCGGGGAGCTGTGGGGGGTCCCGATCTGGGGCAGCCCTCATCCCTGGGGGATTTGGGAACGGAGCAGGCTCCTTCCCTTCCCAAAAACTACCTCTGCCGGTGCGGGGACGAGGCGTGGGAGTGGGTGGGACTCCAATCCCACCGGGAAGTGCCGGCTCTGCTGCGGAGCCGCTCCCGTCGGTGCCACAGTGCCACCTTCCTCGTTGCGAAAGGGGCCGGGACGAGCCCGGGCACGGGGAGCAGCATCTCCCCCATCCACCGTTCGGAGCCCCCCGTGCTGCCCCGGAGACGCCCCCAGTACCGGCGGCTGCCTGTGCCCTGAACGCGCCCGACCCTGCCGGGGGGCTGCTTTGAACTGAAAGGTTTATGTGCGAGATCCCAATTAAAAAAGAAGTGATTAACGAGCTCTTTCCTTCGGCGGGGAGTGGGGAGGAGCCCCCCGGCCTCGGTGGGCGGGAGCGGGGGGTCCCTCACCGGGCTCCGGGGCGCTGCCGTCACCCGCCACCCGCCGACATCTGCGTCCCGCCGGCTCTTCCTCCGGCTCCTCCTCACGCCGGGGACGAGCTGGCCCCTTCCCCGGCTCTGGGGACCCCCCTCCCGCAGCCCCTCTTCTGGTTGAACCGCCGGCGGGTCTCCGGTGCTGCGGTACCGGAGGGGCCGCGGCAGCCCCGGGAGCGGGGCCGGGGCCGAGCCCGCAGCCGCCCTGGGGGCTCCCCCGCCCGCGCCGGGCTGGACGCGGCCCCGAGCCCCCGACGTGCGTCACTTTTTCCAGCCTTTCCTCGTGTTTACGTGGCTCCGCTTGGCTCGGGGCGGCAGAGCCCGGGGGGGGGGTGTCTTGGGGGGCAGAACGCCGCAATGGGGAGGCCTTTCACCTTTATTTGGGGTTAAATACGCAGATTTGGGTCCCCACCCCCGCAGCGCCGGGGAGCGGACGCCCGAGCATCCCACGGGTCGGGAGTTTGCGGGGTTTTATGGGGGCTCTTCCCTCCCGCTCCTGCCTTTGCACACCCGTCCCTACGGCCCGGGTGGGGGTGGGAAAGCCGTCAGAGCCCCAAAATCCAAAGGAAGGTGGGAGCGCGGGAGGAGCAGGCGGGAACCTTTGTGTCTGGGCTGGGTTTGGCGGTGATTAGGGGCTTTACAGCGGTTATAAATGGCCGGTCGTTAAAGGGGTTTATGGCCCTGGAAATGAGAAGCAGCCGGCCGGGCCCCCAGCCCTCAGCGGGCGCTGGATGCGGCTCAGAGTCCTGGGGGTTTCGCTTGCATCCCAGCCTGGAGTCCCTCGGGATGGGGCCAAGACGGGGGCAGGAGCAGGGTCCCAGAGCTAAGGAAGAGTCCTGGGGCTAGGGCAGGTGCTGGGGCCGAGGAAGGTTCCTGGGGCTGGGGAGGGTTTGGGGCTAGTGAAGAGTCCTGGGGCTGAGGAAGAGTCCTGGGGCTGGGGCAGGGGCTGGGATTGAGGAAGGGTCCTAGGGCTGGGGCAGGATCTGAGGCAAGGTCCTGTGCCAGGGAAGTGTCTCAGAGCTGAGGAAGGGTCGGGGCCAGATCCTGGGACTCAGGCAAGGTCCTGGGCCAGGGCAGGTTCTGGGGCTGGCTCGGGCTCCTGGGACTGAGGAAGGGTCCTGGGCAGGAACTGGGGTTGGCTCGGGGTCCTGGGCCAGGGCAGGGTCTTGCTGTGGGGGCACAGGCAGAGGCCTTGGGGCACGTGGGCTCCCTCCTGCCCCACAGCCGGGGGTCCCGGCGGCCACGGGGCCGGGGCCGGACTCGGTCGCGCCGTCCAGCTGTGTTTCATTTCCGCAGCGGCCGTGGCCGTGGCCGGAGGGGGGGGAGGAGGAGGAGGAGGAGGGGGGTGTCCCGCCAGCTGGGATGGATTTGCAGGGACTTGGGGTGGAGGCGACGGGCGACCTGCCCTCACTCAGGCTTCACCCCCCCGGCCCCACACATTGGAGCCCCCCCGTCCCCTCTCCCGACATCGTGAGAGGCTGATGGGGGGGGGGGGAGTCAGGACGAGCCCCCGGTGGCCTTGGCTTCTGTGCTGGGTGTGGGTACACGTCACCCCTCCCGGGGTGGATCCCGGGCACCATGGAGGGGGGAACATCCCCGAGCAGCCACATCCTCCCAGGAGGGGCTCTGGGGCACTGGCAGCGTTTGGGGGAGGGGGCCCACGGCGGTGCCAGGGCGGGAAGGGAGTCGTGCCCGGGCTGGGGGAGCTCCCTGTGGTTTGCGCTCGGGATTTCTGCGGTTTCTGAGGATTTTTGCCGGGAAGGGGGACGCAGGCGGCGGCCGCTGCCGGATGTTTCCAGAGGCCGAGCCAGCTGCTGCTGCCCAGGCGCTGGGACGCGGCTCCCTGCCTGCCTCCCAGAGAACCCGTGTCCTTCCCGGGGGTCACTGGCGCTCCGGGGGGGTTATTTGGGGCCAGTGGTTTGCCTGCTCACCCCAGGGCTTTGCTGGGATGGGAGGGAGGGAGAGGAGGGTGGGGTGCGAAGGCTTTATCCGCCCTTCCCGGCAGAATCCCTTCCAGATGTGGGGCCGCTGGGGCTGGCGTTCACAACCCCACTGGGTCGTGGTGCCCAGCATGGGGTGAGGGGGACGAGCGTGTCCGGAGGGGGTTGCAGACAGATCCCTCCCCAGCCCCCTCCACCCACTGCTCTTGGAATGGGGCTTCTTTTTCTCCCTTCGCTCCCTAAACTTTAAGCAAACACGCAGCATCACCCCTGCCGTGGCTCCAGGATGGGGGGGACGCAGCTCCTGCCCCCCTGGGGTGAAGGGTTGGGGTGACCCTTCTCCAGCACCCCTTCCCCGAGCCCCTGCAGCTCTGCCTGTCCCTGTCCCTGTCCCCTCTGGCACGGCCCCGGCGCTGCTGTAGGTGAGGTTATGTCAGCGCCTGGTGAGAAATCCTGTTCTTCGGGGGATTAGGGACGCGGCAAGCCGGGACTTGGCTCGCCGGCCCGAGCCGGAGGTTCTGGGGGCACGGGGGGGATGTGGCCCGGAGGAGGGAGGCGACGGGGGCTCTGCTGGGGCCTTTTCACCCCAATCCAGAGCAGAAACCTCTCTCCTTCCGTTCCAGAGCTGCTACTGCTGAACCAGAAACACCATTTCTTGCTTTTCTTGCCCAGAACCGGCCCCGCGGCACAACCTGCCCCTTCCCGCGGCGGTTCCCAGGGGAGAGAAACCTTGGGAAATCCCTCAGCGCTTGTTACCAGGGAGGGACCGAGGGTTCACCCGAGGGGTGAATCCCTCCCCCGGGCTCTGCCACAGCCCCCCCCAGCCCTGCACGCACATGTGTGTGCACAGACACGTGTGTGTGTGATCATGTCAAGTCACTGGCCTGTGCATGTACTCATGTCCACACGTGTGCACGAGGGAGCACGAACACCTGCACACACGTGTGTGTGAGAACATCACCCCTGTGCAAACACACGTGTCCTGTGCACGCGCGTGTGCCCCTGCTGTGTCTCCAGGGCTGTGCCACTTGGGGGGTTGGAGGCAGGTTTGGGGGCACAGGGAGCTGCAGTGGGGGGTGCAGGAAGCTTTGGGGGTACAGGCAGTTCTGGGGGGATGTGGGCAGCTCGGGTGGGGGAACTCACGGAGATCAGGGGGTGCAGGCAGATTTTGGCGGGTGCAGGCAGCCCGGGTGGAGGGGATGCACGGAGATTAGGGGGGTGCAGGCAGCTTGGAGGGGTAGGGGCAGAGTTGGGGGTGCAGTAGCTCCGGGGGAGGTGCAGCACATTTGGAATACAGGCAGTTCCAGGGGGGCACATAGAGATTAGGGGGGTACAGGCAGCTCCAAAGGGGGTGCAGGCAGATTTGGGGGGGTGCAGCAACTCGGGGGGTATAAACGGCTCGGGGGCGATGTGGGAAGTTCGGGGGCTGAACGGGCAGATCAGGGGGATGCAGCAAGCCAGGAGGGTGCAGGGAGATTGGGGGGGTACAGGCAGCCTCGGGGCGGGGGGGAGGACAGGTAGACCAGGGGGTGCCTCTCGCCCGCATCCCCCCGGGCACATGGGGGCGGGGGGCTCCCTCCGGGGTCCCCCCGCGCAGGTGAGCGCGGAGCCCCCGCGCCGGGGCCGGGGCCGGGGGGTGGGACCAGCCCGGCGATAAAACGGCGGCGCGGGCGGGACGGGACGGACGGACGGAGGGAGCGAGCGAGCGGCGGGGCCGGTGCTGTTGCCGGTGCGGAGGGAGCGGCGGGTCCCTCGAACCGCTTAGTCCCCCCTCGGTTCCCCCTCAGTCCCCTCCCTGTGACCCCCCTCCCGGTGCCCCCCACCCCCGGCAGCCGCGATGCCCAACTTCTCTGGGAACTGGAAGATGAAGAGCTCGGAAAACTTCGAGGAACTGCTGAAGGCGCTGGGTGAGTGAGCCCGGCTCTCCCCCCCCGGGTCCCCCCAGGTCGCCCCCGGGCTGTGGGGGTGCGCAAGGGAGGCGGGGAGGGCCTTCCCCCCATCTCACCTCCGAGTCCTCCTCCGGCCCGGGGGGTCACAGGGTCCGGAGCCGGGGGACGCCCCCTCCTCCCCCTTTTCACAAAGCCCTCGGGGCTGGTGACCCACTGGGGAAACTGAGGCACGGGGGGGGCTGGGCAGCACGTCCCGCTCCCCAGGGGTCCCACACGGCCCCCGAGGACCCCCCTCCTGCCTGCCTCAGTTTCCCCACCCTGGTGGGCCCCCAAGGCACCTCCAAACTCCTTTGCTCCCCTTCGGCCCCTCCACCCCCCACCCCAAAGGCACCCTCGGGGCTCACCTGCCACACGCAGCCGGGGTACGACCGTGTCCCCCAAAACAGCCCAGGCAGGACCCCGCTGGGTGGGGGTCCCACCCTCGCAGGGCTCATCTCGGGGTCCTTTGCCACCCCCCGCGGTGTCGTGTCCCTGGGGAGCGGGGCTGGGGAGGGGGCCAAGACCCATCGCAGGGGGTGGAACTGGGGGGAGCACAAGCTCACAAGCTCTGGGGGTCCCCGGGGATTTGGGCAGGATCAGATCCAGCCCCTGCACTGCTCCCCTCCTCCTGACCCGCTCCTCGCCAGCCGGGGAGCTGCCGGAGCAGAATATTTTCCAGGTTAGGGGATACGTAACGAATATTTCAGGATAATTATCACTTTCTTGGGTTTCACTCCCGTTCCCCCGTCGCCCCTTCTCCCCCCCTCCGGCCCCGCTGCTGGAACCGGCTCGGGGAAACCTCAGCAGGAAAATAAATCCGCCAACCCCCCCTCCTCCCCACCCCGAACCCTCTTCCTTTCCCACGGCGGGATCGGGGGGCTCCTGCCCTTCGCCCCCCCGGCTGGTACCCCCAGACACCCCTGGCAGAGGGTCTGGGGGGGTATCAGACCCTCGGGCTGGCTGCATGATGCCCCCTCTCCTAGTTTTTGCTCCCTTTGGGGGCTGTTTCTCCTTCCCCCCTACGCGGGCGTCATGTGGGGGCTGCGTCTGCCCACTCGAGGGTTTGGGCACCCCCCGGTGTGACTCAGCCCTCGGGGGGAGGGAAGGGACCTGGGGGTGTCCGTGGGGTCTTGGCGTGGCCATGGAGGGGACCCCTCAGGGACGTGTCCCTCCCCACTTTGTGAGGATTCAGCTCCCGGAGCCCCCCCGAGCACCCACATCCCCCCCGTGTCCCCACCGGGGAGCTGGGACCCTCCGTGTCCCCCCGGTCCCTGGGGAGCCCCTTTGTGCGGGGACCCTCTCGGGAGGCGCAGGGGGTGTGGCCGGTGCCCACCCGGAGGGTGACACGGGAACAATGTCCCCAAAGAGCAGCTCCCCCCGTGACAGCCGGGGCTCCAGGACATGATGGATGAGCCGCCTTTGGAGCGGGGACAAAGCCCCAGCTGCCCCGCGGTTGGCGGGGGGGCTGCGGGGGGGACGTGGGACCCCTCGGGGGGGGTCACTCGGGTCACCAGGCGCAGAGCTTGGACCGGGGCCCTTGTCCCCGCCGTCACCCCGCGCTGGGTGAGCCCTCGCTCCCGTCACCCCCGTCCTTTCCCCCGGGCTCATCCGGCGCCAACCCCGGGATCACCCCCGCCCCGCCTCCGCCAGGTAACGAGAGCCAGATGTGGCCCAGATGCGGCCGGGGGGGCTCGCCCGTCCCCCCACGGGTCTCCTTGAGCCACCTGCGGCGCTCGGGGTGCCCTGGGACGTGTCACTGCCAAGCGCGGGGGCCGCGGCCGCGACCCCCCCGTGCTCACCCCGGGCTCGGGGGCGGGGGGGCAGTGGGGGCCGCATCGCCCCGAGGGCGCTCCGGTCCCTCCGCGGGGCAGGGGCAGCTCGCCGGGGGACGCTGCGGGAGGGGAGGGGGCAGCGGGAGGGGCAGCTCGGTGCCACCGTGCCCTTCCCCAGGCGTGAACATGATGCTGCGGAAGATCGCGGTGGCGGCGGCGGCGAAGCCGGCGGTGGAGATCCGGCAGGACGGGGAGAGCTTCTACATCCGCACCTCGACCCCCGTGCGCACCACCGAGATCCGCTTCAGGGTGGGCGAGGAGTTCGAGGAGCAGACGGTGGACGGGCGGCCCTGCAAGGTGGGCACGCGTGGGCACCCGCACACGTGTGTGTTTGCGTGTGTGTGTGTGTGTGTGTGTGCGCACACGTGTGCCTTGCGCCGGGGCAGCAGCTCTCCCCTGCCCTGCCACACGTGTGCCTGCACCGCTGCACGTGTGTGCACACTCGTGCCTGCACACGCCACACTCGCACACGCGTGTTACATGAGAGAGAACACACAGTTCCATGTGTGTGCACATGTGTGCAAGCGTGTGCGTGTGAGTGTGTGTGCACACGCTTTGCACGAGGGCAGGAGCTCTCCCTTGCGTGTGTCACGGTTGGATGTGTGTGCACAGTCATGCCTGCACGCGTGTCATGCACACACACGCGTGTTACATGAGGGCAGCAGCTCTGGTGTGCATCCAGGAGTGCGTGTGCACACCCACGCACGTGTGTGCGTGCACATACATGTGTATTTGTGTGTACATGTCTCACATGGGGGCAGGAGCTCTCACTTGATGCGTGTGTGCAGTTGCACACGTGTGCACACACACACACACACGTCTTTTGTGCCAGGGCAGGAGCCCTCACATGTGTGCCCATGTATGTGTGCCCATGTATGTGTGCCCACACATTTTGTGTGCACACGTGTTTGTGCACACACGGGTGTTTTTGCACGCACAACCACACACATGGTGAAGGCAGTCTGCTTCCACTGCCCCCGTGCCCCCGTCCTCTACCTGTACCCCCCACCCCCAACCCCTCCCTGTGCCCCCAGCCCCTCCCTGTGCCCCCAGCCCCTCCCCACACCCCCCAGGTGACAAATGAGCCCGGCCACCCATCTGGTGCAGGGGCAAACGGCCCCGTCCCTCCCTCGGGGGCAGTGACAGATGCTCTGGTGCAGAGGGGGGGTGTCCTGCTGGGTGCCCCCCTCCAAATGTTGCCCTCTCCCCCCCTGCAGAGCTTGGCCAGGTGGGAGAGCGAGAACAAGATGGTTTGTGAGCAGCGGCTGCTCAAGGGCGACGGGCCCAAGACGGGCTGGTCCCGGGAGATGACCAACGACGGGGAGCTCATCCTGGTGAGGGGACAGTGGGGGCAGCGCTGCCCCAGTGCTTGCTGTGAAATTCCGTGGGGTGGGATGAGGTGGGATGGAGAGGGGGCCGTGCCGTGACCCTGCTTCTCCTTGCAGACCATGACGGCCGATGACGTTGTCTGCACCAGGGTCTACGTCCGGGAGTGACCCCCCCTGCTCCGCTGACCCCCCCCACCGCCCCCACCCAGCCCCTCTGACCCACCTCGTGTCCCTTCAGTCCCCTCCGCTCGCCCCCCCAGCCGCGGGGGGACCTCAGCCCAACCCCTATTTTTGGAGGGACACACACGGCTTTCCTCCCCCCTCCACAGGGCGGGGGCTCTCCGAGAGCAGGAGAATCTCCTGTTCTGGCCCCGCTCTGCTGTGGACGGAGCGCCCGGGGCCTGGCGAGGTGCCGGGGCACGGCGGGGGGTAATGCGGCCCCTCCCTGGCCTTTGGGCTGCTTTGAACTGCTTTGGGTTCGGGTTGCTGTTGGTTCCCGCAGCCCCCAGTCCTGCCCCGTGCCCCCTCCCCAGTATTTATTTGTGAATATGGTACCAGAGGGGAACACCAGACCCCCCCAGTTGGGGCAGTGCCAGGTCCGAGCCCCCCCAGAGTCCAACCCCCCCGCGTCACCTCCCCTCTTTTTCAATAAACGTCCTATGACCCCCCCTGTGGTGTCCCTGTCCTGTCCCGGCCCCACTGGCACATGCAGATTCCTCACCCCAGATCCCACACCCTGGATCCCACACCCTGGATCCTGCACCTCAGGTCCCACACTCTGGGTACCACAGCCCAGATCCCACACCCTGTGTCCTGCACCCTGAATCCCACACCCTGGATCCTGAAGCCCAGATCCCACACCCGGGACCCTGCACCCCAGATCCTGCACTCCAGATCCCACACCCTGGATCCCACACCCAAAATCCCACATCCCAAATCCTACACTCTGGATCCCACACCCCCAATTCTGCACCCTAGATCCCACACCCTGGATCCTGCACCCCGAATCCCACATCCCAGATCCCACACCCTGGATCCTGCACCCCGAATCCCACATCCCAGATCCCACACCCTGGATCCTGCTCCCCGAATCCCACATCCCGGGTCCCACACCCTGGATCTGCTCCCCAAATCCCACATCCCAGATCCCACACCCTGGATCCTGCTCCCCGAATCCCACATCCCGGGTCCCACACCCCGAATCCCACATCCCGGGTCCCACACCCTGGATCCTGCACCCCAAATCCTACATCCTGGGTCCCACACCCCGAATCCCACATCCCGGGTCCCACACCCTGGATCTGCTCCCCGCCGTTGCGCAAGGGGCCGGGGGCGAAGGCGGTGGCCGGGTTGGCACATCCTGGCGTGGGAAGCAGGTGGTGACCGTGGGGTGACTGTGGGGCAGCGTGGGGATGGGGGGTTGGGCTCTACCTCAGCACGGGCACGAGGGGGAGGCGGGAGAGACCCCAGCCCGGCTCGGCCGGAGGATCCAGGGCACCTGTGGGTGCTGCCCGCCGGGGTGCGGCTCCAGGGCTTTCCCGGGATTCTCGTTAGGTGCTGCCCACTAATTGCTCTGGGTGGGGTGACATTAATTACCCCGGGATGGGGGGGTTCAGGCTGCCTCTGTCCTCGGGGCTAAGCTGGGGCAGTGCAGGGAGGGTCGGGGTGCAGGGGGGGCCCTGCCCAGGGTTTGAGGCGCAGAACCCCCCCAAGCCCAGCACAGCCCAGCTCACCCGGGGTGGGCCAGGACCCCTCAGCCAGGGCAGCCCCCGAACCACCGTGGGGAAGGCGGGGGGCACTGCCCCACTTCCCCCATCAGCACCGGGGTCCCACTCAGCCTTTGGGGTCATGGGGGGCCCTGAGGGGTGAACGCAGCGGAGGGTGCCAGGACTCAGGGTTGGCTTCACCCCCATACCCGGGGTGTGATGCTGCTCCCCCCGGGAGCGCGTCCAGCAGCGGGAAGGGTGGAATTACACCTTCCCTGGGGAGGAGGAGGAGGAGGAGGAGGGGGAGGAAGGCTCTGGTATCTCCAGGTGGACACTTGGCAGGCGCCCATCGCCCCCGCCGCCATTCCCAAAGCGCTGCCAGGGCCGCGTCCCGGCTCTCCCGACTGTCCCCGCGCTGTTCCCGGGGGTGGGCGCAGGACTCGCCCCCCCCCCCATCTCCATCCAGCCGGCCGCTGCTCCCCCTGGAGACCCCGGCAAAGCCACGGCCGGGCAGGAGCAGCCGGTAATGGAAACCAGCCGGCTCCGACGGCTTTTCCCCGGTTGGAGGAATATCCTCTTTCCCCCGCTGCCCTGGGGACGGCTCCGGTTTGCCTCCGGCTGGGGGGAGTATGGGGGGGCTCTGGGACCCCGAGAGCTGGGGCGGCACGTCTGGATGGGGAGGGTTGTCTGGCTGCCCGCGTTCCCCCACACAGCGGCCTGGGGGTCCCATCCTGCCCCCGGGTGCTGGGGGTGCAGGGGATGGAGGTGCCCCCTCCCCGCGGCACGGCCGAGGCTCGGGGGGCTGTTCGGCGGCTGCTCCCGAAACAAAAGCAAATTCCTCCGAGCGAGGCTGGGCTGGGGGCCGGGATGGAGGGGCCGCGAGTGACCCCAAAACTGCTCTGGGGGCTGTGCCTCCCCTCCCGTGGCACGGCGTGGGTGGTGTCGGTGCCCCCGGCGCCTCTAATCCGGCACTAATCCTCCCCTGTGACCCCGCTGGCCCCCGGGCGGCCCCGCTGCCCCCCCGGGCTGGGGAGGGGGCCGGGCTGGCCCCTCGCCTTTCATCTCCGGAGACAAAGCGGGGCCCGGCCCCCTCCCCGCTCTGTGCTCGGGGAATGAATGCCCGACCCTGGGGGGCCCTGGCCCCTCACCCCGGAATTTTTCCATGCGTTCTCTGGAAGCAGAGGCTGGGCGGGTGTGAGGGAACAGCATTTCATCCCCCCTCCGCCCCGTGCCGGAGCCTTCGAGAGGGAGCGAAGGGGGGGCTTCGTTCCGCCCGAAGGGGGGGATGCGCTGGCTCCTGCCCCTCCCTGCCCGGGCAGGGGGACAGGACTTGTCGGGCAGGTTTGGGGGGACACCCCCCTCCTCTGGGCCGGGATGCTGGGGGTGGGGGATGGAGGAGCAGGGCTCGGCTGGAGGAACAACGCCCCGCACCCCCCTCAGCCCCACGGCGCTGGAAAGGGACGGAGAATGACCCCAGCCAGGCTGTGCCCCCCCGGAGCCGGTGTCACCCCCCGACAATTCCCACATCCTCTGGGCCGGCTGCTGCCCAGGCTGGAGCCCACCCTGGATGGTGCCAAGGGGTCCCAGCTGTGTGCCAGCCCCCCCGCCCCGGGTACCCACTCTGACTGATGACCTGGGGACAGGGATGTGCCAGGCTTGGGGGGGTCTTGGCCCCTCAGCCCCCCCGCTCCCGGAGAGGGGGTCTCTGGGTGGGTGAGGGGGATATCAGTGTCGCTTGGGGGAACTTTGGGGGGCCCACGCTGGGCAGGGCTGGGGTGCTGCAGCCACCAGGCCACATGCTGGGGTGGGCTCTGGCACACGGCACGGGGGGCTCCATCCCTGGGAGGAGGGAGCAGCGCCTTGCCCTCGGCCTGGCAGGAGGTGACCCTGCCCTCGGGGGTGTCCCCGTCTCAGCTCATGCCCTGGGGTGTCCCCACGGCTCGGGGCAGCTCAGGACGCTGGCACCGCTCAGCAAGGCATGGTCAGCCCTGGGGGGGGACGCAGCCAGCCCCAGGAGGGGGGTGACAATCACCCCCTACGCGGGTTGACCCCCTCCCTGCGCCCGCCGGGGTTGGGGGCTGTGCGGGAGCCCCCCGCCCCGCTCCCCTCGGCTGGCGGCCGGCCAGCATTGTTCTCGCCTCCTCCTCCTCCTCCTCCTCTCCCCCTCCAGCTGCATCTGGCGCCGGAGCTTTCCTGGGCTCCAGCGGTGGGGGGGTCTCCAGCCCCCCCAGCCCATCCTGGTCACAGCTCCCCTGGGCAGGGGGCTGGGGGGCTTTGCCCCTCTTCCACTGTGATGGGGAGTCTTGGCAGCTCCACGGGGAGGAGGACGGGGGGGATGTGGGGTGCATCTTGGCCCCCAGTGGGTTTTTTTTGGGGGGGGATTGGTCCCCATAACTGCTCTGTAGCCCAGCTCTGCCCCACAGCACAGCTGGAACCTGCCATGGGGAGAGTGCAGGGCTGAAAAGGGGACGGGCTGAGTCTATTTGGGGGGGTTTTGCCTCCATCGTGGGGGCTCCAGGGATGCTGAGATGATGCAGAGGGTCTGCAGGGATAACAAGGGGGTGGGGGTCTGGAAGAAGGGGCTCTGGGGGGTGGTGACAGGGCAGGATGAGGGGCTGGGGGGGATGCAAAGAACCAGGAATGTTTTGGGACAGGGGATAAGGGGGCTTGAGGGGGGAGAAGGTAGAGGTGCAGGGTTGGTGGGGGTGGGTGGGAGGGCCTGGGCAGGAAGGAAGGGGGACAGATCCCTCCCCGAGGCAGGAGGAGCCTGGAGCAGCCCCCGGGGGTGGGGCAGGACAGGGAACCACCCTGTTGTGTAAAGATGGGGAAACTGAGGCACACCCAAGATCAAAGCAGGGCAGAGTCACCACCCCTGGGCTCCAGCTGCCCCACACTCTGCCCCACACACAGCCCCACACTCTGCCCCACACGCCGAGTTGGGATTCGCGTTTAATGCCAAGTACAAAGTCACCCACCCCCCCCCCAAAAAAAAAAAAGGAAAAACTTCTAAAATTCTTTCAAAAATAAATTAAAGGGAAGGGACGAGTCCCCACCACCCCCTCCTGTCCTGTGCAAAGAGAAAAGAGCCACCCCCTCTGCGCCCCAGGGCCTGAGCCAGGCTCCAGCAAGAAAAGAAACGGGCAAAGCAAGGGGCCGGGGGGGGCCTGGGCTGCAGCCCCTCCACGGTGTGGGGCTGGATGGGGCCATGGGGCAGTGGCAGGGGCCCCGAGGGAGGGCTCAGGGGGGGCTGGGCAGTTCCCCTCCTCCCCACACCGGCTCCAGCATAAGCTTGGCCCCACTGGAGCAGACGGGGACACTGAGGCAAGGGGCAAGAAGGACCCCCTCTCCTCCTCTTCCCCAGGCCAGGGCTGACCTTTTCCAGCATGGGATGTGCCTGCAGCCCCAAGCCCCCCATCCATGGGGCTGCTGGCAGCTGGATCCAGCCTCACCCCCCCAGTCCCCCGCCCGTGGGCAGCGGCGGCTCCACCAGCGCTGGGCTGACGGGAGGGCAGGGCAGGGGGGCCTCGCCCTGGCAGGGTCGGGGGGCTCCTGCCCGGCTGCCGGGGGGGCGAGGGAGGTGAAGTGCTGTCGGAAAGGCGACCTATGTACATCCCTGAACGTGGCGGCTCCGTGAGTCCCCTCCCCTGCCCCGGCTGTGCCCGGGGGGCTCCGCCCCACCCGCGCTATGAGGTCTGGCACTGGACGTGCTGGCGCATCCCGTCCTCGAAGTCGTCCTCGTGATAGGCCTCGCCGGTGTAGGGCCGCCGGCCGGGCCCGCCCTGCGCTGTGTAGTCGCTGAGCTCCACCTCCTCCGTGTCCTCCGTGGCCATCACCTCCTCCTGCGGCGGGAAGAAGGCCTGGAGCTGGCGCAGGCGGTCGGCGGGGAGCCAGCCTGGCTCGGGGAACTTCACCTGGGGACGGAGAGGGATGTGAGGTGTGGGGTGGCAACACAGGAAAGCCCAGAGGTTGGGAGATGCCAACTCCCACCCGGCTTCCAGCCCACCTCGAACTGCAGGATGAGCTTTCCCTTCTGAAACGGGCTCCTGTAGACGGGCATCCCTTCGTTGGGGATACACTTCAGGTCCCCAGGCCGGATCACGTCACCTGTGGCAGAGGTGAGGGTCATCCTGCTGCACTGGCAGCTCCTGGGCTCCCCCAGCTCTCCCGAGCCCCCCCTCACCTGGCGGGGAGGAGACGAGCAGGGTGCGGTTGTCCAGGGTGCGGATCACCTGCCGGCACCCGCACAGGGCGTCTGCCAGGCTGATCTCCCTCCTGACGATCAGGTCGTCGCCGCTGCGCCGGAAAACGGGGTGTTCCTTCTGGTCCAGGACGATGATGATGTCCCCGGGCTCCAAGCCGGGCACCTGGTCCCCCTCCTCGTGGAAGGTGATTTTCTGCCCGTCCTTCATTCCTGTGGGGAACATGGAGACGGGTCAAGGCACGGGGGCAGCTCTGGGGTGACCCCACTCCCCGCACGGCCCCGTCTCACCTTTATCCAGGTGGACACTGAGGATCTTCTTCTCCCGCACGACCTTGCGGCCGTTGCAGGTGAGGCAGCAGTCCCGCGGGCGGATCCACTCGCCCTGGCCCTGGCACTGGGAACACACCGTCTGGATCTGCTGGATCATGCTGGGCCCCAGCTGGTGGATGCGAACCTCCATCCCTGAGCCGTGGCACTTGGGGCACCTCCTCTGGGCACCCTCCCGGACCCCACAGCCTGTGCCGAGGGGGGCAGGGTTCAGACCGAGGGGTGGGGGGTGCTGGGGTGGCCCCCAGCCCCTTGTTGAGGGGGGCAGGGGTCAGCTGGAGGGGCGGGGGGTCCTGGGGCCCTGCAGCCCCTCACTCACCTCCGCACTTGCGGCAGATGATGTTCTTCTGCAGGGAGAGTTTCCGCGTGGAGCCGTTGTACAGGTCCTCCAGCGACACCGAGAGCTGGTGCACCACTGTCTTCCCTGAGTGGAGGGGAGAGCCCGGCTCAGCACCCAGCTCAGCACCAGCCTCACGCCACCCCCCATGCCACGGCCACTCAGCATCACCCAGGTCCTCCCAGAGCCAGTCCCGCTCCTTCCTCAGGAATGGTGACAGGGACGCTGACAGCTTTACAGCTTCACTCAAGGCTGGGCGTCGCCAAGCCCGGATCCTGCCGGCCGCCCTGGGGCACTGCCTGATCCCCAGCGTGGGCCGGGCACAGCTCCCACCCCAGGGCGCTCAGCCACCCTGCAGCTGCTCCAGCCGGAGCTGCCAGGACGCTTCCCTCGGCCTCCTAATTGCCCTTCTATTAAGTCGTGCCACCTCAGCACGAAGCGCCCTGGAGAGTCGCCCTGTCCCCGTGACCCAGGCCCGAGGCATCCGGACAGTCACCGGGGCGGCCCCGCACGCCCCGCGTCCTGCTGCCGCCCCCGGGGCCCTGCCAGTGACTCAGCCCCAGCCTCGGGGACGGCGGGGAAAGCCAGGACAGGGACAGGGAAGGGCCCTTTGAAGAGGGGGCAGGTGGAGAAAGTAATGAGGGTGATGAGGAGCCGCGTCTGGCTGCGCGCCGTGGGGTGGGAGACGGGCCAAGGATCCCTGCGGGGTCCTCACACCCCCTGAGCCAGCACCAGCCCCATCCCACCCCAGGGTCCTGTCAGGTGCTTCATGCCTCACCCAGTGCTGTGCTCAGTGCCAGCCCTCTCCCACACTGGGGGTCCCAGCAGGGCTGTCACCCCCCGAGCCAGTGTCACGCTGTGCCTGGGCACCGGTCCCCTCCCACCCCAGGGTCCCGTCAGGTTCTTCATCCCCCACCCAGTGCTGTGCTGGGACTCCCACTCCAGGGTCCCATGGGGTCTGTCACACACTGAGCCAGCACTGTGCTGGGTGCTAACTGGGAGTCCCAGCAGGTCTGTCAGCCCCAAGCCACTGTCGCACTGTACCTGGGTGCCAGCCCCCTCCCACCCCAGGGTCCTGTCAGGTCCTTCATCCCCCACCCAACACCATGCTGGGCACCAGCCCCCTCCCACCTCAGGGTCCCACCAGGTTCTTCATCCCCCATCCGAGCACCCCCTCCCACCCTGGAGTTCCAGCAGGTCCTTCATCCCCCACCCAGCACCACATTGGGTACCAGGCCCCTCTCAACCCAGGAGTTCTGGCAGGACCTTCATCCCCCAAGGCAGTGCCGTGCTGGGCACCAGTCCCCTCCCATCCCTGGGTCCCAGTGGGTCTGTCACACTCTGAGCCAGCACCACGCTGTGCACCAGCCTCCTCAGTCCTTGTGCCCTCAGTCCTTGTCCCCGTACCTCTCCTGTCCGCCCGGTTGCGCATCCTCACTCCCCCTCCGAAGAACAGGTCGAAGATGTCCATGGGGGAACCGAAGCCGCCGCCGCCCCCGCGGCTGCCCAGGCCTCCCTCCTTCATGGCCCTCTCGCCGCCGCGGTCGTACAGCGCCCGTTTGTGGGCGTCCGACAGCACCTCGTAGGCCTGGGAGATCTGCTTGAACTGGGGGGGGGAGAGGCGGGTGAGGCCGAGGGGGGCTGGCCGGGGGGCGCCGGGGGGCTGCACGTACCCGCTCGCCCTCGCTGGGGTTCTTGTCGGGGTGGTAGCGCAGTGCCAGGCGCCGGTACGCCCGCTTGATCTCGTCCAGGCTGGCGCCCGGCCGCACGCCCAGCAGGTCATAGTAGCCCGTCTCCTTCACCATCTTCCTTGCCTTCACGTGCTGGGATGGGACAGAGCCATGAGCACGGGACCCCCTGCCCAGCCCGGGACACCCTGACCCTGCCCAGGACCCCCTGCCCAGCCCGGGACACCCTGACCCTGCCTAAGGCCCTTGCCCAACGCAGGATCCCTGCCCAGGACACCCTCCCTCACAATGCTTTGAGCCCCATTCTCCTCCCCACACGGCCCCGTCTCAGTTTCCCCCCCTCCCCAGGCATTCCATGGGGCAGGGAGTGACAGCCGGGTGACAGCCAAGTGACAGCCAGGTGACAGCCAAGTGACAGCCAGGTGACAGCCAGACCCAGCACGGGGGTCCTGTAAGGAGGGGCAGACCCCAAGGCCGGTCACCACCCCAGGGGGATGCCCCGAAGCTCCTTCCCACCGTGAGGACTCCCCCAAAAACTTTGATCCTCATTCCCCTCCCTGCACGGCCCTGCCCCAGTTTCCCCCTCCCCACATCAGCATCCCGCGGGTCGGGGGGTGTCAGGGGGTGTCTGGAGGGGGTGACATCTCCCTCCCCGGGCGCGGGGGCAGCCAGACCCCGCCGGGGGTCCCGTTAGGGGTTGTGGACCCCGAGGCCGGTGTCGGGGGTGCCCCGTGTGTGTGTATGTGTGCGTCCCCCATCCCGACCCATGTGCCACCGCCGATAAGCCCCGCGTGGGGCGGGGACGTGTTTATCTTGCGACACGGGGTGGGGGGGGGCCGGGGGAAGCGCCCGTGACCCGCTCACGGGTAAATAAACGGCACCGACACCGGGCTGGGTCTCCCCTCGCCTCTCGTGGCCGAGGTCGGGACCCCCAGGGCTGGGTCCGTCCCCCGGGACCCTCGGGGCCGGGACAAGGGACCCCCTGGGCTGGGTGTGGGACCCCCCGGGGCTGGGTCTGACCCGCCGGGTCCAAGGCGGGACCCCCCGGTCTGGCGGCCCCTCCCGGCGGGGGTCGTGCGGCGGGGGGTGTCGGGGGTGACACGGTGACATCCCACTCCCCAGTCACGATGACACCCACGCCCCACACCGAGGAAGGAGGGGGGGCCAGACCCCCACCCGATGCGCACTTTGGGGGGACGGGGGGTCACCCCGGATTCCCCCTCCCGGGTATCCCGGCGAGCCGCTGACACCGCGGCCGCCGCTGACACCGCCAGGGCGGGGCCGGGCGGTCGCCGTGGGGGCCCCGGGGGTGGGATCGGGGGGTCCCGGGGGGGATCGGGGGTCTCAGGGTCGCCCTCCCCCCACTCACCGCCGCCGCCGCTCCGCCGCCGTCTCCGAACTCTCTGGAAGCCGCGGCCCCGCCCCCCGGGGCCGGCCCCGCCCCCTCGGCGCCGCACGCCGCGCCCATTGGCGGAACCGCCCCCTCTGCGCCCGCCCATCGCCCCGCGGCCCGCGCGCTGATTGGCTGAAAGGCGTTCCCTTCCGGCTCGGGAGGCGGGGCCGCTGTCACCGCGTTGCGATTGGCTACGGCGCCGGTCTGGGACCGGCCCCCGGGGTCGGAGTCTCGGCGCTGATTGGCTGGGAGCGGGTGGCCAATCAGAGGGGAGAGGGGAACGGGGCGGCCGGCCGGCAGGGGGCGCTGTAGGCCCGCGGGGAGGGGGGGAAAGGGTCGGACCCGGGGGGGTCTGAGGGAGATCGGGGGGGCTCGGGGGCGATTCTGGGGGTCACGGGGGGGCTCGGGGGCGATTCTGGGGGTCACGGGGGGGCTCGGGGGAGGGGGGGGGGGTCCGGGGGGCCCTGGGGGGTCCTGGGTAGGGTCACGGGGGGTCCTGGGGGGATCCCAGGAGGGCCTCGGGAGGTCCTGGGGGAGTCAGAAGGGGGATGGGGGGTCCGGTGGGTGCCGGGGCAGGTTCTGGGAGTCACGGGGGGGCGAGGGAGTGACCGGGGAGGTCCCGGAGAGGATGCCCCGGGGGAACTCGGGGGGTCCTGGAGGTGTCACAGGGTGGTCTGAGGGGGTTGGGGGGGATGGGAGTTCCGGGGGGTGTCGCAGGGGGGTCCCGGGAGGATCCCGGGGTTGCTCGGGGGGTCCTGGAGGTGTCACAGGGGGTTCAGAGGGGGGATCGTGGGTCCCGGGGGGGTCCCGGGGGAGGGTTCTGGGGGTCGCAGGGGGGATCAGGGGCGATGGGGGCCCGAGGGGTGTCACATGGGGGGCTGAAGGGGCCCCGGGGGGGGGTCTGGGGATCACAGGGGGGTCAAGGGGCGTTCTGAGAGGGTCACAGGGAGGTGTGGGGGGTTTTGGGGAGGAGTTCTGGGGGTCGCAGGGGGAGCTAGGGAGTACCTGGGGGCTTCTGGAGAGGATCCTGGGGAAGGCTCGGGGGGTCCTGGGGGTGTCCTGAGATGGTCATAGGGCGGTCTGGGGGGTCCCAGAGAGGGTTCTGGGCATCATAGGGGGAGGATCCCAGGGGGCTCGAGGGTCCTGGAGGGGTCTGGGGGGTCAGAGGTGGGTTAGAGGGGGTCCAGGGGAGGGTTCTGGGGGATGCAGGGAGGTCAAAGGGAGACTCAGGGCATTCTGGGGGAGTCACAGGGGGGCCAAAGGGGGCTTGGGGGGCATGGAGGGTCTGGGAGATGTCACAGGGGGTCCCTGGGAGGATCCTGAGGGGTCTCGGGGTGTCCTGGGGGTGTTGTGGGGGGTCACAGGGGGTTTCGGGTGGGTCCGGGGTCCCGGGGGTGGCCTCGGGTGGTCTCAGGAAGTTTTGGGAGTCCTGCAGGGTTCACAGGGGGGTCCTGGTAGGTCCAGGGGAGTCACAGGGGGGGCTCAGGGGGTCCAGGGGAGGGGGGTGGGTACCCCGGGGAATGTTGTGGGGGGTCACAGAGGGGTCCCGGTGGAGTTACAGTGGTTCCAGAGGCACTCAGGGGCTGGGCAGGTAGCTCAGAGGGTCTCTAGGGGGGCCCAGGGGGGTCCCAAGGGGCCTTGGGGAGTTCTGGGAGGGAGCCCAGGGGGGCCCGGGGGCCATGGGGGGCAGGGGGTCCTGGAGGTCTCTACCCCCCCTGCCCTGTGCACTGGGGGTACCCACAGGCTGTGTCCCCCCTCCCCTGATAGGCTTTTTTTGGGGGGGTGCTGCCAGGAGCAGGGAGGGGGCTGGGTTTGAGGGCACTGGGGGCTGCCAGGAGCAGCAGGGACCCCCGTGCTTTGGGGGTGCTGCCCTCCTGGGCTTGAGTGATTTGGGGGGCGCCACTGGAGGGCTTGGCTGGTGGGGGGAACTGGGGCTGAACTGGGGGGCTGGGGCTGAACCTCGGGGGTGAATCGGGGGGGTCAGGGTCTGTCCTGGGGGACCTGGGGTCAGAACTGGGGGGTTGGGATCTGGACTGGGGGGCCAGGGGCTGTCCCGAGGGGCTGGTGAAGGTGAACTGGGGGTCTGGGGTCTGACCTGGGGGTATGGGGGGTGTGCTGGGGGGTCGAGGGTCGTCCCGAGGGACCAGTAGAGGAGAACTGGGGAGGACTGGGATCTGAACCAGGGGACTGGACTTGGGGACTGGGGTTTGTCCCAAAGGGCCTGACCTGGGGTCTGATCTGGGGTCTAAACCGGGGGGGTCAGGGCCTCTCCTCCCCCTGCCCCACCCAGGGCTGCTCAGGGAGGTGTTTCCATGGCCCCACCCCAGCCTGGGGGGTCAGTCCTGCCGGGGGTCCCACCAGGGATCCCGGGGGGCCCTGGCCAGCGAACCCCTGGGGGGGAGGAGGAGGAAGAGGAGGACATGGTGAGGTTTGGGGGGACATGGTGGAGTTTGGGGGGCACAGGACCCCCTGCCATGGCCCCCCCTCCCCGTGCTCAGGTCCAGCCCTGCTGCCCCCGGCCATGTTTGGCCACTCTGAGCCCCGCAGGGCCAGGGGGTCCCGTGAGCCTGGAGGTGATAAATCCTCCCCCCACCTCGAAACCCAACCCCAACCAGCAGCTGCTGCCCCACCAGGGGCCAGAGACCCCCGGGCCACCTGCCCCTGGAATCTGGTCGGAATTCCAGCAAGAGGCTGCAGGCTGGGAGCAGGGTCTGACATAGGGTCCCCAAACTGGGAATGGGGTTCCTAAATCGAGAATGGGGTTCCTAAACTGGGTACATGGTTCCCAAACTAGGAATAGGGTCCCCAAAATGGGAATGGAGTTCCTAAACTGAGCATGTGGTTCCCAAAGTGGGAATGGGGTCCCTAAACTGAGCACACAGTTCCCAAATGAGGAATGGAGTCTCCAAGCTGGGAAAAGGGTATCCAAACTGGGAATGAAATCCCCAAGCTGGGGAAGGGGTCCCCAAACTTGACATGGGGTCCCCAAAGTGGGCACACAGTTCCCAAACTGGGAGTGGAACCCCCAAATTGGAAATGGTCCGTAAACTGGAAATAGAGTCCCCAAATGTCACATGGTCCCCAAATCAGAAATGAGTCCCCAGAGTGGGAATTGAGTCCCCAAACTGAGCATACAGTTCCCAGTCTGGAAATGGGGTTCAGGCTCGGAACAGGGCCCTCAAACTGGGCACATGGTTCCCAAACTGGGAATGGAGTCCCCAGACTGGGAAAGAGGTACCCAAATGGGGATTGGGGTCCCAAACTGGCCACACAGTCCCCAAACTGGAAAAAGGCTACCCAAAGGGGGAGTGGGATCCCCAAACTGGGTACACAGTTGCCAAACTGGGATTGGGGTCCCCAAACTGGGCACACAGTCCCCAAACTGGGATTGGGGTCCCCAAACTGGGCACACAGTTCCCAAACTGGGATTGGGGTCCCCAACTGGGCACACGGTTCCCAAACCAGGAATGGGATCCCCTGCCCCCCTGTGGAAGCTGTTTGGGACAGGGAGTGCTGGAGCCAAGGGACCTTCCTGTCCCTTCCCGGGCCGGATCCGGTGACTGGCGGTGACTCAGGACTGGCCACGGTCACATCCTGTCCCCCTCACCCGTGTGCCCCTGGCCTGGCACAGCGCCCAAACCTCCCATGGGCACCGGGGCTGGAGCCGGGGGGCTCAGCCCCGTCGGTTGGCGGCAGGTTTGGCTGCAGGGGTTGGGTCTGGCAGGGGGGCACAGCCCGGTTTGTCCCGGTGCCACCCGCGCACCAGGGTCCGGCCGTGCCACCGGGACGGAGCTGCTTCCAGGGCTGGGTCACCTCCCGTTCCTGCTGGGGTGCAGATGGGTGTCCCAAAACTGGGGAGGGGAGTGCTCTGAGGCAGCTCCCCGTCGTTGGCTCATCCCCTTCCCGCCTGTGGCCGCCCGTGGCAGCGGGATGAGAAGGGAAGCTGAGGCACGGCGCTGGCACGGGCATGTTGGCCGGGCTGCTTCCCAGCCAGAGCCCTTTCCCGGCCCCTCCTGCCCCACAGCCCGTGCCCACGTGCCCTGTCTCCCTTGTCTTCTCCCAAGCATTCTGAGCAGGTGATGGTGAGGGGATGGAGGTCAGCTCTGGGATGGGCCGGGAGTGTGGAACTGGGGGAACATCGACCCGGGGATGAGGGGGGATCAGCACAGGGGTTGGGGAACATCGCCCCAGGGATTGGGGGGCATCATCCCACGGATGGGGGGACAAACCCCAGGGATTGAGGGGCATCATCCCACGGATAGGGGGACAAACCCCAGGGATTGGGGGGCATCATCCCACGGATAGGGGGACAAACCCCAGGGATTGGGGGGCATCATCCCAAGGATGTGGGGACAAACCCCCAGGGATTTGGAAGCATTGCCCCAGGGGGATTCATCCCCCCGCGGGTGGGGGGAGCACTGCCCCAGGGACCGCATCCTGACGGACGGCCCCAGGCACACATTCCCGGCGGGATTGCCCCCGGGCTCGGCCTCAGGAATCTGCGCCGCCCCGGGTTGGCAGCAGCTGTCGCAGCGCTGGGGCACGGGCGCTGCTGAGGGGTCGCGACCCGGCAGCTGGGCGAGCCCCCCAGACCGGGGCAGAGCTGATTATAGCCGGCGGGAGCTATTCCCGGGGGTCTGACCCGGGTGAAGGGCGGGTGAGAGAGTAGCCGAGCCGCCCCCCCGCCCCCGGCATGTCCCTGGGGATGTCACAGGACGGGACGGTGCTGCGGGGGGGTGGCGATGCCTCCCTGGGGGGACGGCCACTGCCCACATCCTTGCTCTGCTCCGGCGTGGGGGGCCATCTCGCCCCTCCCGTGGGGGTTTTGGGGACCCTATCGATTGTCCCCACCGTGCATCCCCCTTGGGAACAGCCCCAGGCCACCGGTAGCCCCAGCGTGGCCCCTACTTGCCCACATTTAGCATCCCCAAGGGTTTATTTTGGGGAGGGGGAGCGGGGGCTGCCCGCGCCCCTCTGGCTGTATTTTTAGTCCTTTCCTTATAAGGTTCCCATGAATTTTGGGAGCTGAGAGCGGAATGAAGTCATCGCTGAGGTCATCCCGCCTCGTCCCCCCCTCCCTGTCCGGCGCGGGCTCACCCCACAGGGAGTTTTTGTGCGGGCTCCATTGAAATCCCCCTCACCCAGCCTGGGAGGAAACAAAACCCTTCCCTGGCTGGCGGGGGGCCAGGCTACGGGGGGCTGCAGGAGCTGGGGGGGGCTGCGGGGGACTGTGGGGGTTGCTGGGGGCTGCAGAAGGGTATGAAGAGCTCCAGGGGCTCTTAAAGCTCCAGCCTGGCCAGTCCCTGGCAGCTCCCCCATAGCTGCAGCCCCCAAGACCCCCTGCACCCCCCATGGTGCTCCTGCCTGGGCGTGGAGCAGGGCTCAAGGTGGGGTTGGCACCTCCATTTCTCTTTCCAGCCCCCAAAATCACACTGTGTGCCCTCGGGGGATGGGACGGTGGGTGCTGCTCATGTGGCAGTTTGGTCTCCCAGGGAAGGTGTGGGTGTGCCTGGGGGGGTGCCCAAGCTGCAGCCACAGTGGGGGAACCCGGGCACACTCGGGTCCCCCTGGCATCATGTTTGGTCCAACCAGGGTCACACTTGGTCCCACTGGGGTCACACTCGGTGCTTAGGGGTGCTCCTGGTCCCACGGGGGACACACTCGGTGCTTAGGGGTGCTCCTGGTCCCACGGGGGACACACTCAATCCCACTGAGGACATGGTCAGTCCCATTTGTTCCTGTCTGGGACACACTTGGTCCCATTGGGGGCACACTTGATCCTACTGGGGACACACTTGATCCCACTGGGGACACAGTCCCATCAGGGACACACTAGGTCCCGTTGGGACACAGGTGATCCCACCAAGGACACACAGTCCTGTCGGGGACACACTTGGTCCCATCAAGGTCACACTCGGTCCCACCAGGGACACTCTTCCCATCCCTGCTCACTCCCTCGGGCACTTGCCAGGTGTGGATGAACCTCGCTGGGGTTTTGCCCTCCAGGCTCCAGCCCCGGGAGGCTCCAAAGGATCCAGGGGCCACCCCCACCCCTAGGGTGACTCCTAGACCTCGGCGCTTCACCCCATTCTCCTCCCTCTCCTTCTTCTCCTCCTCCCCCTCCTTCTTCTCCTCGAGGGGAGGAAGGGGCTCCCCCTCCCCCCACCATCTGTCCCCCCTCATCACTCTGTCAGCACCGGCTGGAATGTGGATTAATTTCGGGAGGAATGTCACCCCCCGCCTGGCGAAGCCTCGCCCGAGCCATCTCCATCTCCTGCACAGCATCCTCCACCCTCCTCCCGGCCCAGAGACCCCCGGCTTTGGGGACCCCTCGGGGGGCACTGGGAGGCTCGGGGGGGCGGCTGCTGGAGCTGCTGCCGGGCTGATGCTGCCCAGACGCCCGGAGGGTGTGTCGGCCCGGGGGCTGATTGAACGCAGGCTCGGCGCCTGATTAAACTCATCGGAGGGGGATATTTTTTATTTCGGTGTTTGGATCCCTTGGAGTTTAACCTTAAAAGGAAACTGTCGCCTCCGGGCAGGGGAGGGGGCCGGGGGCTTTGCACGGAGGGAAGGCAGATAAGTGTTGGCTCCTTATCGGTCCCTGGCTCTGAGCATCCCCGGGCGCTGGCACGGGGACGGGACCGGCTAAATCCGGTGCGTGGGCAAGCGGCGGGGCCAGCCAGGCGGGAGCGGTGCTGAACACACCCGTGGGTGCGAGGCCGGCGATCCCCAGGGATGCCGTGGCCACCCGGGTCCCCTCGTCCCCTCGGCTGGGGTGACTCAGCCCTTTGCCCGGCATAAAGGAGCCCATTCTTCGGCCGGAGGCTCATTTGTGCGGCTCTTCCCGCGCCGTCCCCACGCCCGGCTGCACAGCGGGGTGGGTGAGGCCCCGGCTCCTCTCACAGCCCCCCCTGAAGCCCAACACCCTTTGGGTGAGGGGGCCAAGATTCATCTGCCGGGGTCCCCACCGTGGTTCCGGGGTTCCCGCAGCTCCCGGGAGCCGCGGGCTGTCCCGTGGGCATCCTGCCCGGGCCGGG
The DNA here is from genome assembly GCF_025592945.1 of Manacus candei. NCBI lineage: Eukaryota > Metazoa > Chordata > Aves > Passeriformes > Pipridae > Manacus > Manacus candei. The sequence goes on along the minus strand of NW_026138214.1, from coordinate 686,539 downwards.
CAGGAACAGCGGCCGGGGCTGTTGGCTCCTGGCTCCGGGCGCTGGCACGGGCACAGGGTGGGCTGGCGTCCCGCCCCATTCCTGCCGGCAGCCCAGGCGGAGGCTGGGGCAGTGCTTGGCCAGCAGCGAGCCCCGAGTGGCATCGACGGGGCCCCGGGGGGGGGACCATCACCTCGGGGGGCCGCATCTGTCCGGGGGTGGGGGGAGCATCACGCTGGGGGACTCCATTGCCCCGGGGATGGGGGAGCATCACCCCGGGGGGCTGCACCTCTCTGGGAGTGGGGAAACATCACCTCGGGGATGGGGTTGCATCACCCTCGGGGGCTGCAGCCCCACGGGAGTGGGGGAGCATCACTCCACGTGTGGGGGGGCCTGGCGTGCCCAGGAGGCTGCATCACCCTAAGGATGGGGCCGCGGTGCCCCAGGGATGCACATTGTCTCGGAGGTGGGGGAGCATCATCCCGGGAACCCTGTTCCCAGCCCGGGCTGACTGATGGGGCACGCACTGTCCCAGGCATGGGGGAGCATCATCCCGGGGACACTGTCCCCAGCCAGGCTGATGGATGGCCCCAGGTGCGATTTCCTAGCAGAAAGCAACCTGGAAGTGCAGCCCCCACCCCAAACCGTGCCCTCCCCCGCCCCAGTGCTGCTATCCCTTCCCCTCCCATCCCCCCAGAGTGAGGAGAGCTGGAGCCCTGAGTGGGAGGATGAGGCTTTATTAAATTAACGTCAAGGCAGCGGAAACATCCAGCTTGGCTCAGCCCCCTTGTCGGAGAGTCAGGGCTGGGGACCCCGGGGTGACATCACCCCGAGGCACTGAGTCCTGGGGTGCAGCATGTGGGGGTCCCCAGCCTCCAGCTGGCCTTCCTAGGGCAGATGCTGGGGGGGCAGAAGGAGAGGAGATTGCAGGGAAGGGGGAAACACAGAGTTTAAATTAAATACAGCCAATGGCAACCCACCCAGAGGAGGCTCAAAATGAGGTGGGGGTCCCAAAGCAAGCATGCGAATTTTTGGGGGGAGGGGGAGGCTGTGGGGTGGAACAGAGCTTGGTGGTTCTTCACTCTGAAAAGGGGTGCAAAAAATCCACACAAACATGTTAAAAACCATAAGGAGGTGGGGAAGCATTAGGAGGGTGGGTGGGGGAAGTGGGGGGTGCTGGGCATGGCAGGGAAGGGGCTACCGGGGGGGTCCCCCCACCGCTGTCACTCGTCCCCCGAGGACCAGGGCTCCTGCTCGGCTCTCAGGCGACACGCTGGTGGCTGGTCGGGTGTGAGGCACAGGACATCCTCCCCCAGAGCGGGGGGCACGGGGTCAGCTCTGCTGTGTTTGCCCCATGGGGTGTCATCCCCCAGCCGGGTGTCTCTGGGAGGGGGGGGCTGCGCTGACATCCCCACGGAGGGGTCTGCGGCCCCCGAGGGGAACTCCTGTGCCGGGGCCATGCTGGCAATGCCGTTCAGCACCTCCTCGGTGAACTCGGCCAGGTCCTCCAGACTGGCCTCCCGGTGCAGCCCGTTCGCAGCCCGAACCCGACCCTCCGGCTCCGGCGCCTCCTGCACCGTCGGCTCCTCCTCGCTGGATGAGGCCGGTGAGGAGTCTTCCCCAGCATCCTGGGGGAGCTCGGTCCTGCCAGGACCCTGCTGCCCTCCCTCGGCCGCCCTCGCCCCCATCACCAGCTCCTGGTTGAACTCCAGGGCCTGCTCAACTATTTCCAAAATATCGGAGTCCTTCATGACATCCACGGGCACCTTTGGTGGGAGAAGAGCTGTGTCAGGGATGTCTGTGATCACCTCTGGAAAACCTCTCTGCTCCAGTGCAGAGCCCGGCCGGGGTGGGTCGGCCTTGGGGGGCTGCTCATCCCCTGCTGAGGGGGGGCTGTCACTGTCTGGTGCTTCCTCCTCCACGGGCGGCTGCTCATCCGACGGCTGCTCCGCCTGCTCCGGCACCGCCTGGGCCTGGAGCTCTGCTGGAGGGGTGGCCTTGGCCGTGTCAGGGTGAGCCATGCCAGGCTCATCCTCATCCTCATCCACCTCCTCCTCCTGCCCCACCAGCCCCAGGCTGCAGCCTGGGAGTGCTGTGGCTGGGAGTGCTGTGGCTCCACTGGCATCACTCTCCAGCTCCACTGTGCCATGGAGCTCCTCATCCCATTCGGCAGCCAAACCCTCAGAGTGGTTGGGTCCCTCCTGTGCTCCGGTGCCTGTGGCACCCTGGGCTGGCTGGTCAGTGCCTCCTGTTAATGGTCCCATGGCTCCGGGGCTGCTGGGATCTGCTTCAGGCATAGCTGGGCCTTCCTCCAGCTCAGCAGTGCCATCCTCCTCCTCATCCTGTGGCTTCTCAGGTTCTTCTGTGGGCATCTCCATGTCTTCTTCTGCTTCCCCAACAAAAGTCTGGAGGTGCCCTTTGCCCTCTGGCACTGGAGATGCTTCTCTGGGAGCTCCCAGGTCACCTTGGCTGCCTTCAGTTGCTTCCACTTTAATTTCTTCAAAGTCCTCAGAGATCTCAGCTTCCTCCGAGCTGGACACCTCTTGGCTGGGAGCAGAGACCATGAAATATCCTTCCTCCTCCTCAGCACCCTCTGCCACAGGGGCCACCTCTGCCTCTGCCTCTTCTTCAGGGCTCTCTGGCATGGTGGGAGTCAGTGGCTTGTCCCTCCCTTCCAGCCACTCTTCCCCCTCCGGAGCTGTTTCGGTCACAGGGTCTGTCTCCGTGGTCTCCTCAGTCTCTGGGGGGGTTTGGCTGGGTGCACCCCCAGCCAGCATCTCCCCCTCGTAGAGGTGCAAGGGTGTGCTGTCCGGCAGGGTGTCCTCCAGCTCCACCCTCCTGCCGGTGCCTGGGATGGGCTCCGAGTCTCCCGATCTCCCAAAATCCTCCTCCGCCCACTCACTGCTCTCTGTGCCCTCACCTGACACCTCCTGCAGTGCCTCGAGGCCGGAGCTGCTGCTCTCTGGCTGCCCCAGCTCTGAGCCGAGCCCCTCTTCAGCATCCTCACCCTGCACCTCCCACGGCTCCTCGGGAGCCTCGGCCGGCTCCTGGCTGTCCCCTCGCCCAGGGGCATGTGGGGTGGCTGGGTCAGGCTGCCCTGCAGTGCCCTCCTGCTCCTGCCTTGCCAGCTCCGCTGCTGGCTCAGCCTCTGGCAGTGGCTGCTGCTGGCTCATCCCCTGGCTCTTGGCATCTTCTTCATCGTCTTCCTGGGCTTCCTCCAGCTCTGCTGGCGATGTGCCATCTCTCTCCTCACTTTCCAGCCTTCCTGTGCTGGACGGAGTGTCATCAGCCCAGGCTGACTCTTCTGTGCCCAAAACCCCCTCTGTGTCCTCTGCTGTCACCTCCCAGTCCCCTGGACAGGGCTCTTGGCCATTGCCATCATCCCCCTTGCCCCAGGACTCCTCTTCCAGCTCCAGCTCCTGTTCCCCACCCTCTTCCACAGAAGCTCTGGCTTCCTGCAGGTCCTCAGGCTCCTCTGGGGCTCTGCTCTCCCACCCCAGGGTGTCACCTCCTGAAGTCTCTCCTGCCTCGGGATCCTCTCCTGTCCCGGGATCCTCTCCTGCCCCAGGGTCCTCTCCTGCCCCAGGATCCTCTCCTGCCTCAGGGTCTTCTCCTGCCCCAGGGTCCTCTCCTCTCAGCATCTCCCTGCTGGCCTCTCCCTCTTCTCCCTCACCATCTTTCACTCTGCCTGTGTCCTCCCCTCCCACAGCATCTTCTTCAGCTCCTGATGAAGCCTCCTCTGCTGGGATGGCCTCATGGACAGTCGAGGGCTCCTGCTCTGGGCACAGCTCCTGTCCCCTTTCCTGCTCTGCAGCCTCTGTCTCACATGCAGTAATTTTCTGATGCTCAGAATTTTCCTGCTCTGCATCAACAAAATCCTCTTCCAGGTGACTCTTCGTGGGTGAAACCAGGTGGCTTTCCATGAGGACAGCACGAACAGCTTCCACTTCCCCATCTGGAGACTCCTCTTCTGGCTCATCCCCTCCTTCTCCATGGAAATCTCCGTCCTCCTGACAGGGACTGTGGGGTCCCCTCTCCTCCTCATCTTCTGAGGGTTGTGATGGCTCCGTGCTTGGGGTCTCTTCCCCATCCTCCTCTTGCCCTGGTTTTTCCCAGCTGGTCGCTGTCTGTCCAGGACCACTCACATCCTCTTCCTGGACCTCTGCCTCTGGATCCCTTGGGCTCAGCCCAGCAGGCACCTCCTCCTCCTCCCACGCTCCCATCTCTTCCCGTCTCACTGCGTCACTCAGGGCCGTGCCCAGGGGGGACGTGGCTCTGTCCCCCAGGATGCTGCTCTCCACACCCAGCCCCTGGAGCTCGGCTGCCCCAGCCCTCTCCTCCACTTCGGGGCCATCACCGTCCCCAGAGCCCTCGGAGGCGTCTTGCCCTTCCCCTGTCCCCTCTGCCACAGCCCCTCCACAAGCCTCTGTGGGGAAAACGGGGCTGGGGGCACGGGCATCCTGGGGGGCCCAGGCGGCGCTGAGGGTGGGCTCTTCCTCGGGCTGAGCATCGTCTTCCACTTCCTTGAGCGCGTCCTGCAGGGCGTGGCTGACCAGCTGGGCTGGGTACTGCAGGCTGCGGGTGGGCGCCGTTCCGGGGGGCTTCACCCCCTCCTCGGGGCTCTCTGTGTTGGCTGCTCCGGGCAGGGGATGCTCCGTCCCTCGGCTCGTCACCCCCCCGGCTCCCCCCGGCCAGGCGGGACCCTCTCCCCCTGGGCTCCCCGGCTCCGGTGGGGAGGGGCTGGGGGGCTCCGGGGAGAGAGGAGGGGCAGCTTGGGAGGGGCTCGGTGTGGGGCACCCGGGGGCATCCGGGCGCCCAGCCCTGCCAGCAGCTGTGCCGTGGAGGACTGAGCTGATTTTCTGGAGCTCCCTGGCATCGGGGCTCTGGCTTTTGGGTGTCAGGGCGTCACTCTGAGGTTTTGCTGGCTGGCCCCTCCCCTCTGCCCTGGGGAAGACAGAGGGGCTGGCGCCGTGGTCCCGGGGCAGCAGCCGCCTGGGCTCAGGGCTTGCTGGTACCAGTTTGCTGCCGCTGCTCGACTCCAGTTTGAGATCTGCAAAGAGGGAGTTGGAGCCGTGAGCGGCTCCAGAAGCTGCTCCATGGCTCCCTCAGCCCTCCCCTGCCGCCTAGCAGCCTCTCGCTGCCCCCTCTCCTATTTTTAAACAACCCCTTCATGGAAAGTGGGAAATTCCTCCCTCTTGAGTGCAGCGGATGCTGATGTTCCCAGGGGATTTGGCATCGGGCCGGGACAATGCGCTGTCCCGGCTGCAGCCCTCAGTCGGGTCCTGCTGCTGGGGAAAGTGTGCAGGTGGGAGGCTTTCCTTGTTATTTTTTTTGGAGGAAAAAGGAAATGCTCGGCTTGTTACCGCAGCCCGTTGTCCAGCTGGGCGGATCCGCTCCTGCCCTGCCCGGGCAGGGCAGGCATTAAAAAAAGAGGCAAAGAAGCAGATAAACCTTATCTGGGCTGAGAGCCCCGTGCCAGGAGCCCCCCGGCCGCTGTTCACACCTTCCTATCGCAGCCAGGAAACCGCTGCCAGGAAAATGCAGGAAAATGTGTCCATATCCAGCCTCAGCCCCCGAGCCCCGCCCCAGGGTGACACAGTGGCGGTGCAGGGGCTGGCGCTGGGGGTCCCTTACCTCGCACGCCGTTGACCAGTCTGAATTCCCCGGCTGGCATTTGCAGGCGGGTGCTCTCCGCTTCCAGCAGCGTCCTGCGAGGAGGGGAGAGTGGTGGGTGCTACAGGGTGGGTGGGTGCTCCCTGTGCACCCCCAGCTCACCCCGCTGGGCTACGGCAGGTGAGGGAGTAGGTAAACTGAGGCACGAAGGGGCTACAAATGGTTGTGCTGCCCTGTCACGGCTCGGTGAGGGGATGGGGGCACTGGAGGAGCCCCCCTCGCTCCTGTCTCCCCTCCCATCCCCCCGTGCCCGGGATTAGTGTACTCGCAGGGTGACATCATGCTCTGCCGGGGAGGCCCCTCGCCTGGGCTGGGACAGCCCCTATTCTCATGCTAATTGTCCCCCCAGTCCCTGGCAGGCGGCCTTTGTGTGGGGCCATCTGGAAGGGCTGCACAAGGGGCACAGGGCTGCCCCTACCGAGACCTCCCTTGTGCCCGAGACCCTCCTGTGCCCACCGAGGTTCGGCCCCAGCTCCCTGCGTGTCGGGGAAGCTCCCCGGCCCCATTCCCATCGGGAGCCTCACCTGTAGGTCGCCACTTCCAGGCTGAGGGACATCTTGAGGTGCATGAGCTGCTGCCTGTCCTCCAGCACCCGGGCGATCTGCACCCGCAGGCTCTGCTGCTCCTGCTCCAGGGCCTCCATCGCCAGCTGTGGGCAGCACAGGGGTCAGGGGAGCCTCAGATTCACCCGAGCCCTGCCAGTCCCTGCCCACCTGGGACCAGGCAGGTGGCTCGTCCCCTCAGGATGCCGCAGGGAGAGGAGTCCTGGGGACAGGATTTTAGCAGGGGGACGCTGAGGATGGGGCGAGGAGAGGAGCAGGGCTGAAAGGCGACGGGGACACGGCTGCTGGAGGAGGGAGGAAAGGCCGGGGGGGATTTGGGACTGTGGGGTGCCAGCATGGGAAAGAAGAAACTTTCGGGAGAGCAGCCGAGGGCGCAGCACCCTCTGCCCCACGACACCCATGGCTGGTCCCCGGACCTGGAACAAAGAGAGACCCTTCCCCGGGCAGCGTTCACGCCGTTCCCGCATTCCCAGCCCCCCCTGCCTCCACCCCCCTCCGCTGAATCACTTTTGCAGCTGTTGACTTGCAGCTGCAGCAAAGTCGGTCGGAGTTTATCCTACCCACAACCCCCCTCCCTGCTACCTGCACCCCACTGCCTGCACCCTGCTACCTGCACCCCGTGCCAGGGGGCCATGGGCAGAGGCTGCCCTTCCCCAGGGACCCTGACCCTGGAGCCCAGCAGGACGTGGAGCAGTGACCTCGGGCAGGTGTTGGGGGAGGTCTCTGGGTGCTGCTTCCCTGCAGCGTGGGGGGCCCAGGTCCCTGTGTGTCCCCAAGCTGCTCTGCTCTGTCTCCCACCCTCCCCAGCTTCATCTCCCTCTGCAGCTCCTCCAGGGCCACCGTCCACCCCTGCCCTGGGGTTTGCTCCCTCCATCTTCCCTTCTCCCACCTGTCTCCCCCATCCCTTTGCTGAAGAGGGGTGTGCCCTGAGGCCCCTCCCAGGCACCCACAGCCTCCCATTCTCCCCTTCCCCAGGATCCCAGCACCTCCCCACCACCCTCACTCACCTGGAACTTCTCTGCCTCCCCACGCTGCTCCTGCCACTGCTGGGCCAGGCTCTCCTCCAGCATCTCCTTCCGCACTTTGAGCCCCGCCAGGTCCTTCTCCAGGTGCTGCAGCTGCAGCTGGCTCTTATGGTTGTCCTCCACTGCTTTCCACAGGTTCTCCTTGGCCTGGCAGAGGGAGCCCTCCAGCTGCGACACCTCCGTCTTGTAGGTCTCCACTGCCCCTTTCCAGATCTCTGAGAGCCTCTTGGAATAGTCCTCCACCTCCACGGGCTGGAAAGCCACCGGTGCACAGCGGAAGCTCTCCAGGCTCTGGGAGTAGCTCGCGATCTCCTGGTCCAGCCCCGCTTTCTCCTCCTCGTGCACCTCCAGCAAGGCTTCCACCTCCTTCTCCAGCTGCACGGCTCTCTCCTTCAGCCAGATCTGTGCTCTCCTCTCCTCCTCCAGCTCCTTCCTGCTCAAGGACAGCTGCTTCTTGGCCTCTTCTCGGGCTGCCTGCTCCTTCTGGCACCTGCTTTTCACCTGCTGGACCTCCTCGTAGAGGTTGTCCCTGGCCAGCTCGGCCGTGCACTTCTCCCTGAAGGCGTGATCCAGCGCATCCCGCAGGGCTCGCAGATCCTCCTCGTACTTCACCCGCCACGAGTCCCCGGCCGGGCTGCCCTTGGCGCTCTGGATTTCAGCTCGCAGCACCTCGTTCTCCTCCTCCAGGAACTTCACGCGGGCCAGATATGCCTCCAGCCGCTTGTTGAGGTCCCACATCTGAAGCGACTCCTCTCCCAGGGCTCTCGCCCCTGTGAAACTTTCCGTGCTCAGCATCGGCGCTGCCGGAGGGGGCCGGGGCTCTGGAGCCGGCACTGCCAGAGGAAGACGCAGGGGAGGAGGATGTCGGGGAGGATGCCGAGGCTCTGGAGGAGAGGGAGGGCAGGGAGGGAAGTGAGTGGCTGAGAGCAGAGGGGAGCGCAGCTATTCATACTCTGCGAGGAGTGGGAGGCCCCCGAGACACGGGCGAGCAGCCGGGTTTAACTCTTGCACAGCCGGGCTGGCTCCCGCCCACGTGGGCTTGAGGCTGAGCTCTGCTCCAGCACCGTGATGTCCCAACCGTGGGGAGGGGCAAGGTGCTCCTTTACACTTTGTGAGGGTGACTTGAGGGGTTGGATCCTCCCTTGGCGTGGCTCGGCTGGGAATGCCCTCCCCAAAGCCCGAGTGCCATGCCAGGGAGCTGGAGGGCTGCCGTGGGGCTCGGCGTGGAGCTTGGGAGATGTCCAAGGGCAGTTGGCAGATGCCCATCCCGGAGGGCTTGGCTGCAACATCCCTCCCTCCAGTGTCTGGCCGGCCCTGTGCTCTGAAACCCGGGTGCAAGGGAGCCCAGGAGGAGCCCACTGAGGGTCTCACAGTCCTGGGGAGGTGATGGCTGCACCAAGAACACCGGTGCCACTCGGGACCCGGGGCTCTTTTGGGTCAACACAAACCACGGCAGATCCGGTGCCCTGGATCTGTCAGAGGGGAGAGAGGGAGAACCACCTTGGGGGACAGTGGGGGACACAGAGCGTCATCCTGGCCAACCCCCCCTCCTTGTGGTGCTGCATCCAGCTGCGTCCAGCTGCAACCCTCCTTCTTTCCAGATGTTCGGGGTGGGATGTGCCGAGCGCAGCCGGGAGCCCAACGGGAGCTGCTCCGGCAGCCTCTGAAACTTGGCAAGCGCCGGCTCAGCGTTTGATTTCCTTCACAGCTTCCACCCGCGCGGTCAGACTGTCAGGGTCGGGATAAGAATCGCTTCACGAGGAGCGTTTGGGGATTAGGAGTTTTGATTTTCCTTCTTTATTTTCCCCAGCTGATTTATCTGGGGGAAGGGCAGCTCGCTGGTAAAGAGGTGGAGATTTAAAAAAATCAGACTCGGGAGGTTTCTGTGAACAAAAGAGGCAGGAAAACATCACTTGGGGAGAGACTTGTTGCCAGCTTTCTCCCGGTCCTCCCTCTCCCGAGAGACGGTGTTTTTTTCCCACAGGAGGGTCCGTGCTCTGTCCTCACCATGGCAAGGAGGACAAGAATGTCCCCTCCCGAGCTGTCTCACGGGAGAGGCTCCAAACGAGAGTTTCTGGAGAGACAAGCAACAGTCCCCTCTGCTGGCAAAGGACGCCCAGAGCTACCCAGAGCCGTCCCCGAGCTCCTTCCAGCCTCGCACCAGCCGGGAGCTGGTGAGGGGGGCCCCGACACCGCCCACACCTGGGAGCAGCAGTAACGGGGTCCCAGCACCCGGTTTTCCCCCGGTGCCTGGACAGTGGGGAAGGGGGGATGACTTGGCTCGGGGGTCCCCAAAGGCATTGCCTTTCCTGCTCATCTCCGGCCAGACATCCTGTCTGGCTCCCTGGCCCCGGCTCTGGTTTGCCTCTCACAGCCAGGATTGAAATGCCATTAAGGAGCACAGGGAGCTCTGAGGTCGGATAATTCATCCGGGGTCCCCGGAGCCCCAGGCAGTGGGGGATGAAGCCTTGCTGTGCGTCTTCATCCTCCCCCTCTTCATTTCCATAGCACATCTGCTCCAGAGCTGGCCACCCCCACTGTTTGGCTGCTCCCACTCTCCTCCCCCCGGGATGTCCAGAAGCCTGCAGGGTGTCCAGGTGCCCCTGGGGTGTCTGGGTGCCCCCAATATTGGTGTCTGCCACAAGACAGCTCCCAGTGCCTGTGGCTACACCAGGACATGCCCTGGGAGGGAGCGTTTCCCTCCTCCCCAGCCTTGCTCCCCTCTTCCTCCTCATGCCTTTGCTTTGGGGTTCCCCACTGTGCCCAGGCCCCTCTCCCTCAGCCAGTGCTGGGGCTCGGTGGGACAGACCAAATCTTGCAGCCCAAGGAGGACTCAGGGTCTCCAGGGGTGTTGAGGGGTCCTGACACCTCCAGCCTTGGGGAGAGCTGGGGGGCACCCTGAGGTGGGCATGTTTGTGTATCCCTTCCTTCTGCTGGGTGCTCAGGTTTGGGAGTGACTTGGGATGGGGTCATCTGTGTCCTTGGGGAATGCTGGGGGTCAGGACCCCCTGGGATGGAGGTGTCTGTGTCCCTGGGGGACACTCAGAGTCAGGAGCCTCCCTGGAGGGAGATATCCATGTCTCTGGGGAATTCTGGGTGTCAGGACCCCCTGGGATGGGGATATCTGTGTCCCTGGGAGGTGCTTGGCATCAGGACCCTCTGGAAGGGGGATGTCTGTCCCTGTGTCCCCCTGTCCCTGTGGGGTGCTCAGGGGTGGCCATTCAGCAGCAGCAGAGGTTTGGGGGGGCAGCAGGTTTGAGGGTGCCCCAGCCCTGCTGCCTCAGGGTGGGGGCTGGTGGGTGTTGTCGAACCTGGCACAGGGTGTGTGGCAGCAGCTGGTACGTGACTTCAAGCAGGGCTGGAGGAGGAGGAGAAGGAGGAGGAGGAAGCACAGCTGGGCACTGAGGCCCTTCCAGACTGGACACAGCTGGGACTGGGGGGGGGTTGCAGTTGTGGGGGTCCCCATGAGGCTGGGAGCCCTTTCCATGCCCTTGGCTGCTGGAGCTGGGCCTGGGGCCATGGGAAGGGCTGGGAGGCCCCCTGCACCTCTGGAGCTGCAGGCAGGGATGGGTGCTCTCTCTCCCTTCTCCCCTGCCCGTTCCAGGAACTGGATGTCCCAAGGGCTTTGCTCCATAGATTCCGATGGCCAGGAGGGACCAGGAGGGAAGGAGCTGGCAGAGCAGCAGCCCTGGAAGATTTGCTCTGAGCCAGCAAGGAAACCCCAGCCACGCTGGGAACATTTGTTCCCAATTAGGATGGGGGACGCTCCTTGCTGAGCAGGCACTCCGCGGTTCCCCCGGCCTCGAGCCCTTTCCCACAAAAGCTCCTGGTTCAGGATGTGACCTCATGGGTGGGGTTTTTGGGGGGCAGAGGCTGAGCCAGCCTGTGGGTTTCCCCCCTGCCCGTCCCGGTGCCCATCGCAGCCCTGCTCCACGATGCAGCTGCCTGGAGGGCAGAGCCTGGAGGGCAGAGCCCTGCGGGGTGTGTGTGTCCCCACCGGAGGAGCATCACCCGCTGGACTCGCATCCCCCACCCAACTGCTCCGCTAACGAGACCGTCTCTGCCGCCTGCAATTATTTCCCAGGGCGACGAGTGATTAATTCTGCTCAGGAGCTGCGGCTTTCTGCAAATTCACCCGAGCAATTCCCTGGCAGGCTCCGCGCCAGCCCCCCCCGGGCAGGGGGTGCTCCGTGCCAGGGAAAGTTTGAGGAAGATCTGGCTAAAAAAAGCCCCAATGCCAGAGCTGCCCTTCTGCCAAGGGGCTTGGGTCTGCAGATGAGGGGCTCCAGCTGCCCCAGGACCCCACAGGGTGCCCAGGTCCCCGCACATCCCTCCAGGAACAAGCATTCAAACCTAAAGATTCATAAATTATCCTGGAGTAAATTAACCCTGACACGGATGCAGGCGGGTAAACTGAGGCACGGCGTGTCTCTCTGCTGGACTGAGTTTGGCTGTGAGTGCTGTGTCAGGAGGTGGGATCTGGCTGCTCCCAACACACTTTTGGGGCTGGCAAAGGGTCCTCCGGCCCCCGGATGGTGCCTCCACCCACTGTGGCCTCCCAGCGAAGGGGCTTTTGCATAATAAAGCCTCCGGTGGGTACTGGGACCCCCGCCTGTGGTCCACTCTCCGTCCTGCTGAAGCTGCCAAATATTAGGAATAACCATCCCAAGGACATTCCTGTGCCATGATGGGGTCTGCGGTAGGGGGACTCCCCACCTCCGGCAGGGTCCGGGGGACCCAGTGCCGGCTGCTCGCCCACTTCTGCTGCATTGGGTTAACACTGTGCCCGGGCTGAGCATCCTCCTCTCGTGCGGGGTTTGCCAGCTGCCAGGAGGGAGGGACGGGGAGGGACGAGGCGCCTGCCAACACGGTAATATCTTTTTTTTTTTTTTCCCTTCTTAATTAGGGGAAGGAATAAATATAAAAGGAGGAGGGAAAGGGGAAGGAAAAAAAAAAAAAAGAAGAGTGGAGGACACGGACACACACACACACAGAAGCCTCTTTTCTCGGTGCCTGCACTTATGCCTGGTGCAGCTCTTTCCCAGCCGTCCTGCCAACCTGCTGCCGCCCGCTGCCCGCGCTGCCCCGGAGGAGCCGCAGCTCAGCCCCGCACCGGGACCCCGGGCAAGGGGACCCCCCGTTTCCCCCGCCGCACAGAGGGGCCCCCGCCGCGGGGCTGCCGCCACGCACGGAGCCAGGTGGGATGCGGGGAGCGCGTGGGGCCGGCGATGTCCCCCGGGGGTGCGGGGCCGGCGGTGCCCCGGGCGCTGCGGTGTCCCCGGGGCGCTGCCGTACTGCGCTTTTCATCTCAGGATCGCGTTTCACCTCCCCACGGGCGGAAAGTGAGACGGGAGCTGAGCCGTCGTGGGGATGCCCAGAGCTTCCCCCGTGCTTTCCCCCGCGGGGGGCACAGGGCATCCTCCTGCCCTGCAGCGGGGGGATACTCGGACCTGGGGGTCCCCGCGGTGCCGCTTCGGGGAGGTTTGTCCTTGTCACCGGCGCCCCCGAGCACAGCACCGCGCTGCAAGTTTTTTCTAAGGGATCAGCTTGAAGCGGCTCCGCAGCGCCGGAGGCAGAGCGGGGTTAGGGGGGGCTCTTGCGAAGTTGGATGGAGAAAGGACTTTGGTACTGCCTGGCTGCTGCAGCCTGGAGCCCAGCCCGTCCCGCAGCGGGGCTCGGAGGGGTTGGGGATAAGGGTGATTTACCGGGCTGTTTAAGCAGCTGCTCCCACGGGTCCCCTGTTTTGGGAGAGGGGCCGGGGATTCAGGATGGGTCTGGGGTGTCCCGTCACGGAGGAGCCCTCCCCGTCTGTCCTGCAGAGTCTCTCGTGGGGTCCTTGTCCCAAGGAGGCTGCAGTCAGGGTAGCAGTGGAAAGGGAAACTGAGGCACGGAGCTGGGCAGGGGTCCGGCTCCCGCCGCTCCTGCCCGGCCGTGTCGCTACTCCCCGTGGAGGGGGAGGGGTTTAGGGGCAAAAGTGCCCATTCCCAGGGGGCTGGGGACGAGCCCAGGGTTTGGGGTGGCTGTAGGGCACCGCCGGGTCTCCCTGTCCTCCCCCAGCTCTCTCGGCTCCAATCTCTGGCTCTGTCCCAGAGAGGGGGACGGGAGGGCCCGGGGGAAAATTTTTGAGGATTTTCATGGCTCTTCCCAGCCGAGCAGCCCCAGTGTGAACCCCAGGTGCCCCGTGGGGTGCCCCCGGTGGGGGCCGTTTGCCGCAATCCGCTTCCCCTCCCGCAGTCAGAGCATTTCGTCCCCGGGACGAAGGGGCTGCCCTTGAGCATCCCTGCAAGGGACCGCTGCTCCCGTCACGCCGACTTCTCCCGCCTCAGCCCAACCCAGAACCTGTTGCTCTTCCTTTTGGCTGCCGGGGGGTGGGAGTAACTCCCTCTGCCCCAGCCCGGAGCCTTTTCCAGCTCCTGGGCACAGAGAGAGGGTGATCCCCCGCTTTTCAGGGAATGGATTTAGGCTGGGAAAACTGGGAGATCTGGTGATCTCGCGCTGGGAACGGCGAGATGCGAGTTTGCTGGTGAGCGGCAGCGGGGCTGGGTCCCACCTGAGCAGCAGCGCTGAAGTCTGGGACCCCCCCCGTCCTCCACCCCACTCTTCTGTCCCACCCGGTGCCTCACTTTCCCCACCGGAGCCCCACAGCCGGGGAAGGGCGTGCAAACCTTCACGTGTGTGTGTGACACACTTACGGGGGGTGCACATGCTCGCGTGTCCCTGGAGGGTTCCTGCGGGCTCTGCTCCGGTCCCCACCCCTCCGTGCGGGACTGTATCTCCCCAGGACCCTCCCTGGGCTCCCGCGGACCGGGGACACTTCCCACAGCCCAGCCCTGCAACAAGGAGCCCCTTTCTCCCTGCTGGGGTGGGGGGCGGGGGGTTCTGGCAGCTGGAGGGACCCCTCCCCGCCCCGCTCTCCCCACCTGCTTCCGGCCCTTTAAGCTCTGCCAGCGGCTGCTGCCAAGAGGCTGCCGGGCTCTTCCCGCTGCATACCCTGAGCTGGCATGTCCCTGGCACTGCCCAGCTCCGGGGACCCCTGCGATGGTCGCGCCCCACCCACCCGCGGGGGTGGGGACGAATCCTGGACGCAGCGCCAGTTTGCAGCACCGCGGGGGGGGACGGACACGGCGCAGCCACAAGCGAACCGTGGCTGCGGGTCCGCCCGGCAGCCGGGGCGGCAGCGGGGTGTCCGGAGCCCTTTGCATTGGTGGGGATGGGGCTGGAGCGGGGCCAGGCTGTGCCGGCGGCTGCTGACTCATTCTGCAGCTGAGCATCCCTGGAAAGCCACCGCTCTGCTCCCCCCTCCTCCGGCTCGCTGCGGGCTGGCAGGGCACCTTGGGAGCCGGGATGAGTAACCGTCACGTGGAGGGGACGAGGGGCTGCGGAGGAGAAAGCCCCTCTTCCGAGATGAGAAGGGACCCCCTCCCATGACCGTCCCCTCGCAGCATCTCCTGCCTTGAGCCCTGGACCAGGTGCTGCAGCCCCAAATCCTGCTGGCCCTGCCACGCTCAAGGAGCCGCCTCTGAAAGGAGGGCCGAGCTCAAGGGAGAAAGAAAGATCGCTCCTGTCCCAAAATAGTCTTCGGCTCCATTTTCCACCTGGTTTCCCACGGAAATGGAGGTTAGCTGGCCCTGCCACGTGCGTGCGTGCCTTTGTCTCGGTCCCTCCCTGGCATCTGCTGAGCTCTGAGGTCTCAGAGACAATTGAGTCTCTGCCATTCCTCCTCTTCAACCTTTTTGGCTGCCCTTCCCTAGTCCTGCTCCCAGCTTTTCCCTCATGACGTGTGGGTCAAAAGATTTTCCATCTGTGGAAAATAAGAAAAAAACCCAAGCCAAAAATCCAACCTCAAGCCCCAGATTTGATGACTGAGAGTCTCTTGCCATCATTGGACTCGGGGACCTCAGGACGTCACCCATGGGCAGAGTTTAACCCTCTCCACATCCCATTCCTGGTGCCAGCACGCTGGTCCAGCCAGGGACGGGCACGGGAAGGGAGCAGAGACGACTCAGCCCAGTTTGCCCCATTCCTGCAGAGCTTTATCACTTGGATTTCCTCCCTGGGGCTCCGTGGCTGCTGCCCGCGCCACCACGGCGCCTTGGGGATGGGAAGAAAAGGTGCCCGTGACAAAAGCCTTCCTCGCTTGGCCGCCCCGGGGGTGGCAGCCAACCCCCACACTGGAGCCTGGCCACGGCGGCCGCGCAGGAGGGTTTTGTCCCTCACTCCAGAGCCGCGGGGCTGCATTCAGATGATCCCTCCGGAGCGGAGAAAGCCCCTGGCTTGGCCCTGACACACCAGCTGGGTCCCGGGCGATCGAGCTGCGGCTGCCCCTGCTGAGCTCCGGCTGGGAAGGGGAGGTCTGTGGTCTGTGTGTGATGGTTGGTGTCCACGGTGCGTGGTACCAGGGGCTGTATGTCCGTGGGGCTTGGTGCCAGGGGCTGTATGTCCGTGGGGCTTGGTACCAGGGGCTGGACATTGGTGGTGTGTCATGCCATGGGCTGTATGTCCATGGTGTGTGGTGTCAGGGGCTGTATGTCCATGGTGTGTGGTACCAGATGCTGTGTGGTACACCCATGGCTGTGTGGTGCCAGTTGCTGTATGTCCATGGTGCGTGGTGCCAGGGGCTGGACACTGATGGTGTGTGGTGCCATGGGCTGTATGTCCATGATGAGTGATTCCAGGGGCTATATGTCCATGATGAGTGGTTCCAGGGATTGTATGTCCATGGTACTTGGTGCCAGGGGTTGTATGTCCATGGTGTGTGGTGCCATGGGCTATATGTCCATGGTGTGTGGTGCCAGGGGTTGCATGTCCATGGTGTGTGGTGCCAGGGGTTGCATGTCCATGGTGCTTGGTGCCATGGGCTGTATGTCCACGATGCGTGGTGCCAGGGGCTGGACATTGGTGGTGTGTCATGCCATGGGCTGTATGTCCATGGTGTGTGGTGTCAGGGGCTGGAGGTCAATTGTGTGTCATGCCACGGGCTGTATGTCCACAGTGGGTGGTGCCAGGGGCTGTGCATCCATGATGTGGGGTGCCAGAGGCTGTAAGACCATGGAGCTTCTGCCAGGAGCTGTGCATGCATGGTGCTTGGTGCCAGGGGCTATATATCCATGGGGTGTGGTGCCAGGGGCTGTATGTTCACGGTGTGTGGTTCCAGGGTCTGTACATCCTTGGTGTGTGTTTCCAGGGGCTGTAAGTCCATGTTGGGTGGTGCCAGGGATGTGCATAATGTGGGGTACCAGGGTCTTCAAGTCCACAGATCTTGGTGCTAGGAGCTATGCATGCATGGTGCTTGGTGCCAGGGGCTGTACACCCATGGCTGTGCGGTGCCAGATGCTGTATGTCCATGATGTTTGGTGCCAGGGGCTGTATGTCCATGGCTGTGCAATGCCAGGGTTGTATGTCCATAGATCTTGGTGCTAGGAGCTGTGCATTCATGCTGCTTGGTGCCAGGGGCTGTACATCCATGGTGTGTGGTGCCAGGGACTGGACATCCTTAGTGTGTGGTGCCAGAGGATGTACATTCATTGCTACGTGGTGCCAGGGGCTGTATGTCCATGGTTTTGTGGTGCCAGGGGCTGTATGTCCATAGTGGGTGGTGCCAAGGGCTGTATGTCCATGGTTTTGTGGTACCAGGGGCTGTATGTCCATGGTTTTGTGGTGCCAGGGGCTGTATGTCCATGGTTATGTGGTGCCAGGGGCTGTATGTCCGTGGTGGGTGGTGCCTGGACATCCTTGGTTGCATGATGCTGGGGTGTGGGTGCACAGTGCTCAGTGTTGGGGGCTGTACTCACACCTCTCCCCGGAGCAGTGGTCCCCTGGGCACACTCCAGGAGCACAGTTTGCAGAGGGACGCAGGTGACCAGGACAGCCTCCCAGCAGGCTGGCCCTGGCAGCCAGCAATCTGCTGTGGAGCTGCCCAAGCCACTACTGTGGCTGCCGAAATCAATGCAGCACAAAGAGCTCATAAATCACAAAGCTGCTCTGAGGCTCAGGGTGCTCCGTTCCCAGGGAACGGTGTGATGCAATCCTGGCATGGGGGGCTGAGGAGCTCCCAGCCCCCTGAGGAGCCTCTGCAGAGGGGTGAGGGGGTATCAGGGCTGTGCATCATGCAGGGGAATCTCCCCACATGCCCAGCATCACCCTCCCCTCCGGAGGGCTGCAAGAGGCCGTGGGCAGCCGGAGCCCCTCCTGACATGCCTGGCATCCCCTGAGCTGCTCCCTGGGGAGGGCTGGGGGCCGGTGATGGCGGTGCTGGCCACCGGGCTCTCCTTTCAGCACTGGCTCCCCAGCCCTCCGGTGAGAGCCCTTTGTGCCAGGCAGCCTGAGAGAGGCCTGGGACATAATGGCTGCTTTGGTCAGCCCCGGTTTTCCCAGCCCGCGCGCAGGGAGCCTCCGGCGTGAGCTGAATGGCAAAGAAGCCGCCCCGCTCCTTCCCTCCCCCTCTGCCCTGTGCTTTGTGTGCCCCGGGCTGTCACCCCTCCCCAGGGGCTCGCTGACCTCAACCCCCTCCACAAACACTCCCTCTTCAGCGCACACGTGCACGAGCACAGGCACACGCGTGTGCACACCCGCACGTGCGAGCTCTGCGACACGCGTGGAGCGGCACAAGCACACGCATGTGCCCCGCTTGCTCACTCGCCTCCCTCGCTGCCTCTTTCCTGCTCTGACCCGCTGTTAGAACCCTTCCCAAGGTTTCTCACGGCGGCACCGCGGGCGCTGGCATCGCCTCCCTGCCCGCTGTGGCCAGCGCTTGGGCTCAGACCTCTGTGCCGTCGGTGTCAGGCTGGACTCTGCTGTCCCCAGGGGACCCGGCTCCCAGGGAAGGTTGCTGGGGCTGGATGGTACCCAGTGGCTCCCAGCCAATGGTCCTGGGAGCTCGTGCTGTCTCCTTCCTCCTGTTAACCAGGGCACATTTCCTTCTCTTCCCTCTCCTCTCCACTGTCCAAGGGTCCAGGTCATGCCCTGCGGCCGTGCCAGTGCTGCCCTCTCCCTCTGCCCTGACACCCCATCCCTGTACAGATGGGCCGGGGGCTCCCCCTGAGCTCTCTCGCTCATGCAGGGATGGGATGTTTCTGATACTTTTTTGGATTCTAAGCACAGCTGGTGGTTTTTGCTCCCCCCTTGCAGGGCAGAGCATGGCCCCAGCCCTCCCGCTGCTGCTGCTCTGGGTGTTTGCCCCCACAGTGGTCCCGCAGGTGTTTGGCCCCGGAGATGGCACAGGTAACTCGGCATCATCGGCCGCATCTGCGTCACTCCCTGCCCCGTCTGTGCCCCATAGTGGGGGCTTCAGAGGGGCCCCCACCCTCGTCCTGCTCACAGCTCCTCTCTTCTCCCACCCAGAGGACCTCAAGGCTCTGCAGGTCTCCATCCCACGCCACCCAGCCCTCGACCCTGTGCTGGCAGGCGACATCACCATCCCCTGCCTCATCACCTACCTTGGCCCCCAGCCCACTGCGGGCACGGGCGGCCGCCGGGCTGTCCTGGGAACCCCCCGGGTCAAGTGGACCTTCATCTCTGAGGGCAGAGAGGTGGAGATCTTGGTAGCTCGGGGGGACAGGGTGAAGGTGAGCGAGGACTATCGCCTGCGCGCCTCCCTGCCCATCTTCCACCAGCGCTACACCAACGCCTCCCTCCTGCTCACCGAGCTGCGGCCCAACGACTCGGGGATCTACCGCTGCGACGTGCAGCACGGCATCGAGGACGGCCACGACATCCTCCACGTCAAAGTCAAAGGTACTCCAAGGTGGGGCTTGGGGCGGGTTGGGGCCCTCTCCTGGCTCAGCAAATGCCCCCCCCCGGGTGTATCTGCACCCACTCGGGGGGGCTGCCCCGAAGCCCCCTGCCCACGCCTTTGTCCTCCCCCAGGGGTGGTGTTTCACTACCGGGAGGGCTCCATGCGCTACGCCTACACCTTTGCCGAGGCGCAGGAAGCTTGTGCCCGGATCGGTGCCAGCATTGCCACCCCCGAGCAGCTCTACGCTGCCTATCTGGGCGGCTACGAGCAGTGTGACGCCGGCTGGATCGCCGACCAGACCGTCAGGTGGGCACCGCAGCCACCCGGGCATTGCACCCACTGCCTCCCCCATCACCCTTCCGTGAGTCACCAACCCTTCCCTGTGCTCTCCTGCCCCAGGTACCCCATCCAGACACCCCGCGAGGCCTGTTATGGAGACATGAATGGCTTTCCTGGGGTCAGGAACTACGGGGTGGTGGACCCAGCGGACATGTACGACGTGTACTGCTACGCTGAGGACCTCCCAGGTGCCTGCGGTGCCACCAGTCCCCTCTTGCCCTCCCCTGCTTTTGCTCCCACACTAACTCGCCCCTGTAACCAGTTGTGAATCCAAGCAAAAAGCTGCCCTGAACCTCAGGCTCTGGCTCCAGGCCGTGGGGACTTGCTGTGCTGCTTCCTAAAGCATTCTGGTTCGGTTTGGGAGGATGGGGGGCTCTCTCTCTTGAAGCAGGCAGTGCCTGGGCTGGAGCGTGCCCACGGTGATCTGCCCTGGTTTGGCAGCAGAGCGTGGGTAACGCTGAGAGGTGGTTTGGGGTTTGGCTGTGCTCGTACCATGCTTTGCACGTGCTGCAGGGCTGCAGATCCCACCCAGCCGTGTGTGTGGGGAGTGGCCAGTCCCTCCTTTGGGCCCTGATGGGGCTCACCACTGGTGGCAGCAGCTGTTGTGGTGATGCCAGGCAGGGTGGCAGGGACAAGGCACAGGTTGCCTGTGTGCAGGGCATGATGTGCTGGGACAGGGAGATCAGTGTGGTTGTGGGGGCCGACATGTGATGTGCCCAGAACTTCTCGGTGTGAAGCCCCACCACAGTATCCACTGGGCTTGCAGATCCCCCTTAGAAATGTCCTGCTTGTGGATTGTGCTGTGCAGGGTGAAGACCTGCTCATCTGTGGTCCTGTTCGTGGTTCATGGATGCTTCAAAGTCTCAGCTCTGTTTGCAAGGGCAGGAATCCCATGTGGCACAAGAGCTCCAGCCATGCCTGCACTGTGGTTGCCACGTGCGTGTGCAGGGAAACAGGAGGCAGGGATGCAGGCAGGGAGGAAGACAGGGATGCAGGCAAGGAGGAAGGCAAGGAGGAAGGCAGGGATATAGGCAGGCTCCTCCAGCCCCTGGTGTGCCTCCACACGCTGGAGTCCCCACCTCCACGCCAGCTCCTGGGGTCGTGCGGAGAGCGGAGGAGGTGAGGGGGCTCTCGCAGCCCCTGCCCCCCTCCGCAGCTCTGACGCCCCGTCTCCTTCCTCTCTTCGCAGGGGAGATCTTTTTGGAGACGGCCCCAGCCAGGTTCACGCTGGAGGAGGCGGTGGAGCGCTGCCGGGCGCTGGGCGCGGAGCTGGCGAGCCCGGGGCAGCTCTACGCGGCCTGGAACGCGGGGCTGGACGCCTGCAGCCCCGGCTGGCTGGCCGACGGCAGCGTCCGCTACCCCATCGTCACCCCTCGGGAGCGCTGCGGCGGAGCCCTGCCGGGTGTCAAAACCATCTTCCTCTTCCGCAACCAGACGGGATTCCCCGATGCCCAGAGCAGATACGATGCGTACTGTTTCCGAGGTAAAGAGGGGCACTACCCCGCAGCCCGCGGGTGCTCCTGGGCAGGGACCGGCGGGAGGCTCGGGAAGGCTCTGGCAGGGCTTTCAGGTGCCCGGTGGGTGCGAGGTGCCACCCCCGGGCCACCCGAGTGCGCTGCGTGCAGCAGAGATGGGCTGTCCTGCAGGATCGGGATCGCGTCGGGACCCCTGCATGTTTCCGTGCCGCGGGCTGCGCTATCGCGATAGGGCGGGCAGGGGTGTTTTGTGCCATCTTGACTTGCCGCGGTGGGATAGGAATGTCTTGCATGGTCTCCACGCTGCGTGTCGTGACCGGGGAGGGATAACCTGCATGGTCCTGATCCTGCATGCTGATAGCTCTGGGTAGAGGAGGGGTGCTCTGCGTGGTCTCAGCAGTGTGTGCTGATATGTCACGACAGAGCAGGGATGCCCTGCATGCCCTCAGTACTGCGCCACTAGATCGTGGTGGAACAGGGATGTCCTGCGTGGCACCGTCGGTCTGTGTGAGCTCTGTGAGCACAGCTGCTGGCCTGGGGGGCACTGCTGGGTCCTGGGGACTGTGGAACACAGCCTGCCAGGCTGCTTTGGGGCAATACCTCCCATGGTGGGCAGGGAGGAGACCCGTGGGCAGTGGCACAGCACTGCCTGCACCGCCGGCGAGCCCCGCAGGTGATGAGCTGCAGGGATAATGGGCATGGAGGGAGGAAGAGCTGCTTCTCCACTCCTCCTGCCCGATCCCACCTCTCCGTGTATCCCCTCGGGGCAGTACAGGGACACTGCCCCCGGATCGGCTGGATGCTGCACATCTCCGTGCCACAGATTCCCCACCTCTCAGCAGGGTTAGGCAGGATGGGTTAGGCAGGATGGACCCGTCCCGTGAATCCAAGCCCCCTGTAACACACTAACTCCCCATGCATGTCTGCTCTCCCCGGGGTGGGGGTGGGGGTGTGGAGAAGGACCGTTCCCGAGAGGGGAATGCAGGGTTAAGGATCTGGCCCCCCTACGTGCTGCCAAGCCCCAAAGCTCCCACTGGGGCTGTTGGCTCTTCTGGTTCCAACAGCAACTGGGAGGGCCTGATCCTGCCCCGTGCTGACCCTCTTTAGGTGGGGAAGGGGAGGTCAATGACAGCTGAGTCCCTGCAGGGGTGCCAGGACTCCAGCCCCACTGTGGGGTGAGGGCATCTCTGCCTGCCACTGGGCCAGGACAGGGTAGTAATATCCCACTTTCTTTCTGCCCACAGAAGGGACAAACTCTTTCCCTGAGGCTGCAGGAAAATACCAAGCCCAAGAGCCCGAGGAGAATCTCCTCCAGGAGATTGTCACAGTGGCAGAAAAGCTGGAGGAGCTGCAGCTGCCCAGAGCACCAGTGGAGCTTGAGTCGCGAGGGGCTATTTACGCCGTCCCTTTCTTTGAGGACGCTGAGCTGGAAAAGCCGAGCCCGTCCCCCGAAGACACACCAGGGCCAGGGGCCCGGCACCCCCCACTAGATACCTCCGTGTCCTCAGGTCACCCCACCCCTGCCTCCCCTTTCCCCACGGCCCCAGCCGTCCCCGAGGCAGGTGTCCCACTTAGCTGTGGTGCAAAGCTGGGGAGCCCACGCCCTGTGGAGGAGGACGGGGGGACAGGGACAGTGGGGCAGCCACCGTGGCCGGGCACGGACTGTCCCACACTGGTAGGTTGAGCAGCTGCTGTGGCCGTGCCAGGGCTGGGACACAGAGAGGAACAGCAGGCACAGAGGCCCCAGGATTGCAAGGAGAGGTTGGAGGCACCCGTGGGTGCCCAGGTCACCCCTGCTGTCCCTGTCCCTCCTGCGGAGGGAGCCCCCATGGCTGGTGCACTGGTGTCTTGGTGTAGGGCTGTGCACTGGCGTGGGGACATCCGTTGTGTCCCTCCCTCAGCCACAGTCCAGTGTGCAGGGTCGGTGCTGGACCGTAGTTTAGCAGAGCAAGGAGCTGGACAAGGGCGCTGGCAGCTGGAGGGAAAGGAGGCCAGGCACAGTGGTGAGGGGCTGAGCATGGCCCCTGCCACAGACAAGCCAGGGCTGGGCTTGGCAGTGGTCAAACCAGAGCTGTCAGCCGTGCCGGTTCAGAGGAGACAGTGTCACACGGGCTCGGGGCCGCTTCCATCTCCCCGCGCACCTCTGTGCTGGCATCGCCCCCCCGGCTCTGCCCACCGGGGGAGGGTCGGCAGCGCTGGCGGGAGATGCCGGAGCCCGCGGCCCCTTGGTCTGGCTGGCTCCCGGCGCAGGCGTCTCACTGCCTTTCTGCCTTGCCCTTTGCAGAGGAAGAACAGGGAGCAGCGCCGGGCAGGGGCCCTGGCAGCACATCAGCGGAGAGCCCGGGCGGAGGGCGAGACCCCAACCTGGAGCCGGACGGAGCCCCCGGCACAGAGACACTCTCCGTGGCCCCGCGGCTGGGCGCAGAGGGACCCACCGCTGTCCCAGCAGGTGACACGGAGCCTCCTGAGGGCTTTCCCCGGCCGCCCAGCCCTGCCGCCCCCGCCCACCGCCCCGACCGCCCGCGGGACTCCGTGGGGCGGCCGGCCCACACTGCCAGCCCTGGGGCACCTGGGCACCGTGTGCCATCGCCAACCGCTGCCACTTCTGCCACCTCGACAGAGCGCCGCAAGCCCGGCGGGACGAGCAGCCCCGTCCCCGCCGCTGAAGACGCCGAGCTCTCCGGAGACGTGGTCGAAAGCCTCGGGGCTTCCCCGCTGCCCGCTGCGCCCTCGCAGCCGCAGGAGGAGGGAGAGGAGCTGTCAGGGGCCCCGTGGTTCCCCTCGCCTGCGGCCCCGGGGGACGGGAGCACCGTCCCCGCAGCGGAGGCAACGGCGGTGCCCGGCGGCAGCCGCGCCCCAGCCCTGGAAGGAGAGGAGGCTGTGCCGCGACCCCCGGGCGCTGACCGTGGGATGCCTGCTGCACCTTCCCGGGAGGAGGAGGAGGAGGAGGAGGAAGAGCAACCTGCTCCCTCCGTTGCAACCGTGGAGGGTTTCCTTGCAGCCGTTCCTGGAGAACCAGGTGGGACCCGCAGGGATGGCCTCACCTCTCCCCGTACTGGCGGCTCTGGGGTGACCCTGGCGGGAACCCCGTTGGGAGACCCGGCCCCCAGCACGGCTGTGCCCCTGCCCGCCCTCCCCACGGAGCGGGCCAGCGTCGGGGCAGGCGCCAGCTCGGCCGGGGGTCCCCGCCGTGCCACCCTCGCCCTCGGGGCAGCCCTCTTGGCTGCTCTTTGGCAATAGAGAAAGTCAACACCTTTCCTTCACGCTGTGCTTCCCTCTGTCTGTCCGCCCGTCTGTCTCTCTCTCTCTCTCTCTCCTCCTCAGCTGGGTAAGGGAAGGTTACAGGTCCAGAGAAGCACATATTTGTCAAACAAATTGGTCCGAGGTCTGCATGCACTTAAATCTCTTCTACTTCTGTGAAGTGTTTTAATGACTGTTTCCATGAAAAAGCCCAATAAGCAAAAGGCAGCCCCAGCCCCTGCTCTGACTAACCGTGGTACTAATAAAGGGAATTAAAAGCTTTCTAGAACAAGCATCTCGGCGAGCTCTTCCCTTCGTCCTTGCGCCCGCTGCCCACGCGCCTCCCCCACTGACGAACTAATCCCCCACCCTCTGGCCCCGTGAGTCCCTAGGAATGGGGTGGATGGGACCCCCCCTGAGGTCTGGGGGGTATGGCTGCTTTGCATGCTCCATGTGGCCCCCCTGGGGATGGGTCACCCCACGCTGCCCCGGGAGGAGGGGCGAGGGCTGCATGACATGAGCAGGGGGAAACATGGGGGCACCGATGGGTCGTGGGGTGCAGAGCCTCAAGAGAACCTTGCCTTTGGTGACCAAGTACCCCAAAGTTGCTGCAGTCCCCCCAGGGGGCAGTTTCCCCCTCACCCCAGCCCTGGTCCCCCCACAGGAGGGCTGAGATGGGTGAGTGGTGGGTGCATGAACTGCTGCAGGTGGGTGTCACCCACCCAGACCCACCCTCTGCCCCCTCCCCCCCCATGGGATGCTCCCAGATCCAATGCAGTGCACAGCAGCCAAGACCCTACCCCCCTGTTCCCTGCAAGGGCAGCTGCAGCAGAGGGTACCATGTGAGGTCCCTCCCCCCCTGCTCTGGCAGTGCCCTGCCTGGTCCCGTGGCATGAAGGAGGCTCTATGGAGGGTGGCAAGACCTTGTGGGGTGGTTGCCCTTGCCCTGGCAAGGAGAGATGCCTGCCCAGGAAGAGCTCTCCATGTGATGTTAGGGCCCTAAATTGCCCATCCCTCCCCGTTTCTCGGTCTGCTGGGGACGAGCTGGATGTCCCGAGTGAGCTGCTGGCACCTTGTGGGGAGGTGATGGTGCCTGGGGATGGGTGAGGGTGACAGCATCACCCTTGTCATGTCTCCACTGAGCCAAGGCCCATGAAATGGGGCACCATTAGGATGAAGGAGGCCAAGGACTTTCAGTCCTCGCTCGGCTGGTGCTGGCAGCAACCCTTCATCACACTCTCGAGCTGGGCTGGAAGCACACGATGTGCTCCGGGTGCATTAATGACCATAACGGGCTGCTGGGGACACGCGGGCTGGGGACAGCACCGGCTGAGTTATCAGCCCTGGCCAGGCTGAAGGTGACACCAGAGGGGCAGGCATGTGGCTCACCTTGCTGCCAGGCTGAGGATGTGTGGCCAGGAGGTGCCGAAGGGTTTATCCTTTGTGTGTTCCCCTCCCAAAGTACAACTGCTGCGTCACTCCAGGGGAAAGCAGGAGCTGTGCCCGGGCAGCAGGAGCGGGCCAGGGGCTGGCATGGCAGCCAGACCACTGATGTGGAGGATGAGAGCATCCAGCTCATGTCTCTGTGCCCTGAGGGGAGGCCAAAGCCCCAGGTCCGGCCAGCTCTGGGCCAGGGCAGCTAAGATGGGTCCATCCCGTGGACAAAGGGCAGCGTGGGACGGCTCTGGGCACATCACCATGCACCCGAGTCCTTCACCTGCTCCACACTGGCTGGCCCCAGGGGCCAGCTCAGAGACCTGGTGGCTGTGGGACACACAGGGATGAGGCTCTGGCGATGCTGGGCACTGACAAGGTCCCCGAGCCCCCGTGCTGAGGACGGCTGCGTGTGCCTTGCAGGTGGCTGTGTCCCCAACCCCTGCCTGAACGGAGGGACCTGCACAGAGGACGACACCCACGTCACCTGCCTGTGCCTACCCGGCTACGGAGGCAGCAGCTGTGAAAGACGTGAGTCCCCCAGGTCCCACCGTGGCCACACTGGGTTGCCCCTGTCCAGGTCCTGCTGCCATCTCAGCTGCTGAAGCAGCGGCTCAGGAGACATAAAAGTGGGGAAATCAAGGAGTCTGGGGTGAGTTGGGCTCCATCACCCTGACCCTCTCCTCTCTCCCTCCTTGCTCCCCGCCGGGGCTCAGCGCTGAGGAGGTGCAGCCCCGGCTGGGACAGCTTCCAGGGAGCCTGTTACAAGCACTTCTCCACCCGGAGGAGCTGGGAGGACGCAGAGACCCAGTGCAGACATTACGGGGGACACCTTGCCACCATCCTGACCCCTGAAGAGCAGGACTTCATTAATGGTATGTGATGTCACCCCAGACCCTGCTGCACACCCCTGGACTGCTGCCCAATGACCCTCAGTCCTGGTCTGCAAGTTTTAAACCTTAAGCCAAAAAAGTAGCCAAAAGCTGAGGCAGAGCCTGGCCCTTCAGAGCTGATGGGTGGGTGGATGAACAGGTAGACAGATACATGGATAGACATGGGAGAAGATGGATAGTAACATGGAGAGACGTGGGAGCAGATAGGCTCAGTCTTGGGCCCCTCATGACGAGAAAGACATTGAGGGGCTGGAGTGTGAGCACAGAAGGGGAATGGAGCTGGGGAAGGGTCTGGAGCACCAGGAGCAGCTGAGGGAGTTGGGGGGGGCTCAGCGTGGAGGAAAGGAGGTTCAAGGGGGACCTTCTCACTCTCTCCAACTCCCTGACAGAAGGCGAGAGCCGAGTGGGGCCAGGCTCTTCTCCCAGGTAACAAGTGACAGGACAAGAGGAAATGGCCTCAGTTGCACCAGGAGAGGTTTAGGTTGGACGTTGGGAAAACTTCCTCATGGAAGGGTGGTCAGGCACTGGCACAGGCTGTCCAGCCCTGGAGGGATTTAATAGACATGTGGATGTGGCATTTGGGGACATGGATTAGTGGTGGCCTTGGTAGTGCTGGGGAATGGTTGGACTTGGTGGTCTTGGAGAGCTTTTCCAACCTAAACAATTCCATGATCCAATGACAAGTGGACAGACTGGCAGAGGGTTGGACGTGTGCAAGTAAATTTGAAGGCAAAGCAATAACCCTCCTGAAAGCAGCTGTGGAGGGACAGGGGGGAAGGTAGAGGGAGACAGAGCAGGGACAAGAGTGGTGGAGATGGGACAGAGAGCAAAGAGGCCTGGAGGAACTTGAGGGTGAAGGAGGAGAGGGACAGGGAGAGAACTCGCGGGGAGCTGCAGGGACAGGTGGGGGCAGGTATGGACAGGCAAGAGGCTGCAGGGCCAGGCAGGGACTGGCCAGACCAGAAAAAGGACCAGCAGAGCCAGGTGGGGACCTGCAGGGACAGGCAAAGGCAGGCAGAGAGCTGCAGGGACAAGCAGTGACAGGCAGAGCCAGGTGGGGACCTGCAGGGACAGGTGGGGACCTGCAGGGACAGGTGGGGACAGGTGGGGACCTGCAGGGACAGGTGGGGACATTCAGGAACAGGCAGGGACCGGCAAGGACAGGTGAGGACCTGCAGGGCCAGGTGGGGACCTGCAGGAACAGAAAGGGATCGGCAGGGACGGGCGGGTGCCGGCAGGGACGCGTGGGGACAGGCAGGGACCGGCGGGGTCCCGGGGCAATGCCGCCCTCTCCCGGCCAGCCCAGCCCCGCCGCTCCGGGCTGTGGGCCGAGGGGGTCCCGCTCTGTCCCTTTCGGGGCTCCCCTTGTCCCCATATCTCCCATCACCCTCCCGCTGCAGGGGGAGGGACACCTCTGCTTCCCCGCACTCATCCCCAGACCCCAGATTCAGCCTCCAGTACCCTTCGGCCCCCTCCTGCCAGGTGGTGCTGGGCTGCCTGGGTGTGTTCCCACCTCCAGCTCACCCCCCGCCCCCCAGACCAGTACAGGGAATACCAATGGATCGGCTTGAACGACCGGACCATCGAGGGGGATTTCCAGTGGTCTGACGGGAGCCCCTTGGTAAGCCGGGCTCGGTAAGCCCTTGTGTGCCCTCGTGTCCCCTCACCCTGCCTGGCACCTTGTCATCCTTCTCCAGCACTGGGGTCCAACCCTGGGGCCAGGATTTGAAGCCCCTCAGCAGGGTTGAGCATTCTCAGGGAAGCCAGACCCTGGGATTTGGGGTGCCGAGGCCATGCCAAGGGGCATGGAGGTGGCACCTCGTTCCTGAGGGGGATGTCACAGCCAGGAGGCTGCAGACGGGTGTGTGCTGGTGCAGGACCCCCCCCACACACACTTAAAGGGTGTGCTGGGGTGCCCCGTGCACCCTGCCATGCCTGTCCCCCCAGCTCTACGAGAACTGGCACCCCGGGCAGCCCGACAGCTACTTCCTCTCTGGTGAGAACTGTGTGGTCATCGTGTGGCACGACGGGGGCCAGTGGAGCGACGTGCCCTGCAACTACCACCTCTCCTACACCTGCAAAATGGGGCTGGGTAAGCCGTGCCTCCCCCACCCCGGGCTGGGGCTGCGCCCCTCTGCAACCCCCAAAGAGGGGGTTCCCCCCCATCCCCACAGCGGGCAAACAGCTCCCGCGCGTGGGCCCCTCGGCCCGTTTGGGGTTTATGGGGCAGTGCTTTGCTCCAGGCTGGGGGGCTGTCCCTCCACGCTGGCTGCAATGACCCCGACCCCCCCCGCAGTGCAGTGTGGGCCCCCCCCCGCCCTCACCAACGCCCGTGCCTCTGGCAAACCAA
Organism: Manacus candei; assembly: GCF_025592945.1. Taxonomy (NCBI): domain Eukaryota; kingdom Metazoa; phylum Chordata; class Aves; order Passeriformes; family Pipridae; genus Manacus; species Manacus candei. Next base: position 657,834 of record NW_026138214.1, on the reverse strand, counting down.
AGCAGCGCTACGAGGTCGGCTCCACGGCACGGTACCAGTGCCGGCACGGCCTCGTCCCGCGCCGCTCGCCCCTCATCCGCTGCCGCCAGGACGGCACGTGGGAGCCGCCCCAGCTGGCCTGTCGCCCCGGTGAGCTCCAGGCCCCCCCCGAATTCCCCTGGCATCTGCCCACCTGGCCTTCCCTTCACCTGGGCCTTCTTGTGTCCCCCCCAGGCCTGGCTCAGCCCCGTGACAACTGAATGAGTCCCCGGGGCAGCAGCCACCACCTGCCCAGGCCCTGGAGCTTGTGGGGATGGGGACGGCACTGGGACACTGGCACAGACACCGGCATGGGATGAAACCTCCCTGTTGAGTGTCTGCCTCCTTGTTTGTTTTATATCTGTACAAAGAAATCCTAATAACTAAAGACCCCCTCGAAAGGAACCGACAGTGACCTGAAATGCAGCACAACGGGAGTTTTGTTCCAGCAATCACAACAGAGTCAAAATCAAGGGGGACACCATGGGGAGGGGATGGCAGTGACATGCCAGTATCACCTTCAGCCTCTTTCTCCCACCTCTGCCCCAAGGGTTCTCATTCTGTGACACCCTGGTGGGGGGTGACATGGGGACATCCAAGCTCTGCTGCAGCTCAGCACCTTCCTGGGGTGTGGGGGTGCTTCTGCACTTCCCAGGAAAGGCAGAAGTCACCACTGCAGGCTTGGAGTTGTGTACGTGTTGCCCAAACCTCCTCTCCGTGCTCCTGCGGGTATTAAAACAGTAAACGGATGGTGCAGAGTGGTGGCCTGGTCATTTGGTGTGGGGGGTCAGGCACAGGGCAGGACAGGCAGGGCTGTACAGACCCAAAATAGAGACCATGTCAGCCTCTACCAGCAGACTGAGAGCCTGGGCACAGAAGCAGCGAGGCACAGACCAAAGTGCCCGCACATCCCAGTGACACTGGGCACTGGTCAGGGCTTGAACTGGGATGCTGCTACCACACGAGACAGGTGCCAGGGGATGCCAGCATCTCCCCAGGCTGTTAATCCCCCTGCACTGTGCCAGTTCCACAGCTTTTTATAGTTCTCCTGGGTTGTATCAAACAGCAACACCCGGAAACCCCCAGAGCCTGGAACACAGATAACGCCTGGACAGGGCATCAGAGATGGAAAGTCCCTGTCAAATTCCCCTTGTGGAGAGGCCCAGATGGTCCCAGGGGAAGGAGCCAGGCAGGAGTGTGGCTTTGCTGTGCAGCTTTGCCATTGCTTTATTAATTGAGAAGGCGACACGCCATTAGTCATGCTTGTTAATGCCCAGCCCAAGTCCTCTGTGCTCACACCAGAGAGAGTCCTCATGGCTGCAGGGAGTGAGGATGGGGTGAGGGATTCGTGGGAGCTGGGGAATGGGGAGTCTGTGCTGCCTGCTGAAGGGGCTGGATTAGACCCCCTTCCTGGCCCAGCAACGGGTCTGGCTTCTCCAGCAAGCCTTGAACAGCCCACAAGTCCTGCAGCAGGCTGGGGCGTGGGGAGCAGCTCCACGAGAGCATGCACTGAGCACCGAAATCCAGCTCTATTTCTTCACCAGATGATGCATGAACCACCCAAAATCTCTGGGAGACCATCCCCTCATACCCCACCTCACACTCTCTGCCCGGGTGACGAGGGCTGGTGTCCCGCCACCACCCCCTCTGCTCAGCCCACCTCTCCTCCTACTTCCCCACGAAGCAGTAGGTGCCGTAGGTCCTCATCTCCTTGCTGGGGAAGCCGAAGCTGCGGACGCCGGGGTCGGGCAGCCCCCCGCAGCGCTCCCGGGGGGTGGTGATGGGGTAGCGCACGCTGCCGTCCGCCAGCCACCCCCCGTCGCAGCGATCCAGCTGGGAGAACTTCCAGGCCGAGTAGAGCTGCCCCACCTTGGCGATGGCAGCCCCGTGGTTGCGACACGCCTGCCCGGCCTCCTTGAAGTTCAGGTGGCCCCGGATGAAGTAGACCTGGCCTTGGGGATGGACGGATGGATGGGGACACTGCAGGGGAGCAGCTGCCACGATGCCCTGGGAAAATCCCCCGGACCTGGCACAAGTTTTGGGGGGCATCAGGACTCTGTGGGAGGGACAGGGGACCCCAGCACTACCTTGAAGAGCAGAGGTAAAGCAGAAAGCGTCAAATCGGTCCTTCTGCTTGTCCTTGGCCCCGTAGGTCCGGACACCAGGCAGGAGGAGGCGGCCACCGCAAGGCTCCCGCGAGTTGATGATGGGGTAGTGGACGGTCCCATCGAGGATCCAGCCAGCATTGCACCAGTCCAGACCCTCTGTCCAGGCTGTGGGGCAAGAGGCAGCTCAGCACCAGCACTTTCCTCCTCCCCATGCCCAGCCAGGTGTATTTTTGGGCTGAAGAAGGGTCTGTTTTTGAGTGCTTCACCTTTGTACAGCTGCTGGTAGGTGGCGAGGCGGGAGTCCTGCTGCTCACAGGCTCGCTTGGCTTCGTGGTAGTTGAATTTGTAGCGCCCATTGCTGGGTTGGTAAGGGAAGACGACGCCTGGAGGGGCAGGGACAGGGTGAGGGAGATGCTCTCCCTGAGGAGGCTTTGACTTAATATCCCCAGCGATTCAGTGATGAAGATAAGTGCAACAAGGGCTGGATGCAGCCAGCCACAGACAGGAGTTACAGCAGACAGGAGTTACAGAACATTCTGAGTTGGAAGGGACCCACAAGGATCATCAAGTCCAACTCTTAAGTGAACAGCCCATACAGGGATTGAACCCACCAGACCTCCAGTCCAGCCCAGAGTCCCTGGTTGGACTGGGTCTCAGTCTCCTGCTGCATTCCCCAGGGTGGGGGAGCCCAGGCTCACCTTCGAGGTGCAGTGTGAGCGAGACGCTCTCATCGTCCAGCCCGTTGACCAGCTGGCAGCGGTAGCGCCCCTCGTCCTCCAGAGCCACGTCGGTGATGGTGAGCGAGGCGTCGTAGCGGTGGCTGTGCCGCAGGCGCACCCGCGGGCTCAGCGGCCCGTAGTTCTTGTGGTACAGCCCGTTGGTGATGATGATGATGCTCTCCCGGTAGTTGGCTGGCTCCACCTTGCTCCATTTGACGCGGTAGTTCTGGGGCAGGGCGCGCAGGACGCAGGGCAGGGTGGCCGTGGCCCCACGCTGGGTGTGCACCGTGGAGTGCAGGGGCTCCAACAGGTACTGCAGGCGCGGGGGGGCTGTGGCACCCCCAGGCAGCCTCAGCACGGGGTCACCACGGAGCATTGCTGAGGCCCCAACACCCCCACAACACCTCCCTGAGCGCCCCTCAACCCTCAGAAGCATTTGGTGGTTTCTCTCCTGGCTCCTCTTCCCCTCTCCTGCATCCTCTGGAAGCACAGCTCAGCCCCTGCCCCAGCTGGACACCCCCAGCATCATCTCTGCCCTCCAGCACTAACCCCAAACAGCAGTGCCCCGTCTTCCCCTCAGGTCCTGCTCCCTAAATGGGTTCTCCCATCCTCCTCCCAGGCCCCACTCCCTACCTGGGCTCCCAGTTGGCCTCTGGAAGATGCTGGACACTGTGGGTGCTGTCAGGAGCCAGAAGCAGCCAAGCAGGAGCAGCCTGTGCATCCTTAGAGCTGGGGGCAGGACGGTGCCTGGGGGGAGGGCAGGGGTCAGGGACAGGCAGTGGAACATCCCCCCTTCCGTGGGGACCAGAGGAGGTGGCCCTGCTCCGTGGTGGGCTCACTGACTTTTACTGTGCAAAGGGGACATCGAGCCCCCAGACTGTGCCAACCCTCCTTCCCGGCACCCCCTGGCCCATCTCTTACCGTCCCCAGGTGTGTCCTTTGGGGAGCCACTGTTCCCATCCAAGGCCCCCAGCCCATGTGCTGCCCCAGCTCCTGCTGCGTCCCGTCTCCGTCATATACAGCCCATGGAGGGGCCGAGGGCTCTGGGGAGGTCGAACCTGCACAGAAGAGGTGGCACAGGGACACGGGGATGTGGGAGGTGGCGAGTGGGTGCTCCCAGCCAGCCCCTGCCCTGTCACCGCCCTGGGACGGGCAGTGTCCCGGCAGCCCCGTGGCCCCGTGGGCCTTTGCTGCCTGCTCCCATGGTGCCGGCTGTGCCCGCACTCCCTGCCCTGTCACCGTCTCTTCCCGCTTTCTTCTCGGTTTTTTTCCCCTCCAACACCTCCCCGAGGAACGCACAGGGAGGAGGAAGCACAATTTCCCATTGTGAGTGTCTTTCTCTTTATTGTTCTGCTCTGCAAAACACAGCGTGCCCGGCTAACAAACATCCCTTTATCCGCAGGCCACAGCGTTGGGAATTCAGGGAAAAATACAGCTCTGCACCGGGCTCCAGCAGCTCTTGGGCCCGCAAAGCCTCTGCTCGGCATCAGCCCCCAGTGCTGGGACAGTGCTCTGTGATCCCACACACATCAGGGCAATGGGTAATTTTATGCCCACCCCAGTCCCCAGTAGAGGGGAAAAAGTTCCCACCTCTTGAGGCTCCCACGGGCTCTGCAAGGGGGGGTCCCCCCACTCTTGCACCCCACTGGCCTTATGCTGCCCTGTGAAAAGGCATCAGGGAGGTTTCCCCGTTGCCACTTCGGGCCAGGATGCTGCCGGCACCAAACCACGGGCACACAATGGGACTGTGTTCTGGCCTCCTGCATCTTCTCCCTCCCCCAGGGTCCGTCTCCAAGGGTGGAGGGAGCTCTTCTCAAGGGAAACACAGGACAAGCAGAGACTGTCCCCGGCACCAAAGGACACAGTGATCCTGGCTTGGCCGTGGCACGCACGGCACAGCAAACAATCCTCCCAGGGAGAGGCACCAGGGAATGCACTGGGTCCCTGGGCCCTTGCCCTGCACCTGCTCCCCACTGCTCCCAGCCCCTCTTCAAGGAGGGGCATCAACATCGATGCCAGCAGGCTGAATTGGAAGCCCTCGAGCTTCTCCCAGGTCAGAATGGTCAGAGCTTTGGCTCATTTTGATGAGTAAAAGGTGGCCATGGCTTTAGAGGAAGGCTAAACCACAGCAGCACTGGCAGCTCCTCCCCTGCAGCTCCCCACAGTTATCTGGTGGCTCCATGGCTCTTCGGAGAGCCCGTGATCTCCCTCCATCACACTTCCCATGCCCACGGCTGCAGAAGCAGACCCTGATCCCTCCCAGCAGCAGCCCAGGCTCCTTGGCTGGAGGATGCTGATTCCCAGCTCCACAGTACCACAAACAAGTTGAGTGTTTCTCACATTTCTCCCAAGTGAAGGCAACAGCTACAGCCCTTGGCTCTCACAAAACCACAGCCCAAAGCAGGATACTTGCAGGGGCCTGCAAAAGTGACTCATCCCCTTTCCCCATCCCACTGGCATCAGGGCATGACCCCAGCTCGACGCTGCTTATCTGAGATCATAGTTTGGCCCAACGCTGTGGAAATGAGTTACTCAAGTCACTTCCCAAACACACACTGTGTTTTATTTCTTGGCTCCTTCTTTCTTACTCTCCTTTTTTGGGATCTGCACTGGCTCTCGGTGTATCACAAACCCCTCTGCAAAAGCAGAAGCCGTCAAAGAAAACTGAAGGAAACCCTTGTGCTTGGCTCCCCCAGTTCCTGGTGCAGGTTCTATCAGCAGCCTCTGATTCAGCTCCTTGCCCTTGTTTTTCAAAGGGTAGATTCTCCTCCTCCCCTCACAGGGAACCTCCTCCCCAAAGCCCCCCACGAACCATCATTTTTCCCTCTGAACAGGGAGTTTGACCCTGGCTTTGCTGAGCTTTGTCAAGCCCAGCACCTCTGCAGCAGGTCAGTCCCACCTCCTCTCCCTGACCTAGTCCCCAAAACTGTAACGTTTCTCGAATGCTGAACATCCAGACCCCAGCACAGCTCCTGCGCCCCCCAGATCCTCCTCCGACCCCCTTGGACCCGGCAGGGAGGGACACTGATACCACTGATACCACTGATACCACACACCCCACGCACCTCCCGGCACAGCGGCCTGAGCCACCCGCTGTGGCAAAGCCGGGTGTGGAGCCGTGCCAGGGCAGCCAGCCCAGAGTTTCCGTGTTGGCAGTGCCGTCCCACTCCCGGCAGCCTCTCCCAGCCGTGGGAAGCGCGGGAGGCGAGGGCAGGACCTGGCAGCGGCTTTGGCAGGCGGAGTTTGCAGCCCCAGCGTGGCTCTCCTCGTGTCCCCCCATTCGCAGGGCTTTCCCCTGCCCTGGCTGCCCCCTGGACATGCCTGAGCACAAAGCTGCCTCAAGGCTCCGGCTCTCCGGGCTGTGCTTCCTCCTCCAAATCCTCAACATCCTCCTCTTCGCCGCCTTTGTCCGGTACAGCCCAGAGAGCAGCTCCAGCCTCTGCTCCCCGCAGCTGAACTGCAGCCGGAGAAACCAGGACTCGGGTTTCCAGCACCACCGTGAGTACCCCCGTGCCCGTGGGTGCAGAGTGGCTCTGTGGTCCCCAGGTGCTGCTGAGGGGGTGGCACAGGATGTCACCACACTCGGTCTAGGCTGCAGAGCCTGTCACAGCATCCAGCTCTGGACCAGACTCCAGAGTTAAACAGAGGGGGAACGTCACACCGCAGGGTTGGGGTACCAGTGCATCCCACCAAGGAGGGCACAGTGGGTAGAAAGCAGATGTACCGCAGAGATTTCTCACGTGCTTGGACAGAGCCAGCCCCAAAACAGGGATATTTGGGTCCAGGAAGTGCATTTCACCAGCTGGAGTTAGAGGGGTTCACTGGGTGCAGCGATAAACCTGGGATCACACTCCCATCCCTTGAGGGGAGTGTGGCAGCTGCTCCTCATGCCCTGGGGTCTGCAAAGCTTCCCATCGTCCTGCTGGATTTTGCAGTGCTGAGGGACTTGCATCAAGCTCCTTCCACAGAGGATTCAGCTCCCTCGGTGCTGCCCCAGGGCCCAACACAGGGCTGGGGTCTGCCCTGCTGGGAGTATCCTCCTGCACGCTGGGCGTTGCTGTGGAACTGAGGGATGAGGGGCTGACCGTGCCTTTCTGACGGGAGGTGTGAAAGGAGCCTCCGGATGCCCCGGCTGAGGGAGGGGGTGGAGCTGAGCCTCTGGACAGGGGCAGGTTCTCCCGGTTTCGCCTGCCCAGTAACCCCACCCAGGCAGTGACTCACGGGGAAGGACGGGACACAGCTGTCGGCACAAGAGGTGCAAAGGGCATTTAGCTCAAGCTAAACCCATCCTCTGGTTTGCCACCAAACAGTACCAGATTGGTCCCATTTTTCTGTTCATCCTTCCTCTGTCTTCATCCCGTGAAGCAGGATGTGGTGTTTTTGGGGGAAGCAACAAGGTCCTGGAGGGGGGGCTGACATCTCAGACCCACCTTCACACTGGTGTAATGGGTGCAGATGGCTCTCAGCCACTGCAGGAGGTGCCTGGGTCGCTGGATGAACCCTGTGAGTGTACTGAGATATCTGGATGGTGGCAGACAGGGTGACAAGGAGCCACTGCAAGGGGTGACTGGGCCATATCAGACAGGGACAGCTTCACCTGTCACCAGCACAAGCCACAGCTGCTCCCACTCTCTGCTACAGATCTCCAAGGGAGATCCAAGGCCTGATCCACCACAGTTCCAGAGACACGTCACTGGAGTGAGGCTGGTTCACATGTGCTGAAGCCTCTGCTCCCCCAGCTCTGTTAGAGCAGAGTGTCCTAGTCCCCTTGGGGACCAGCAGACAGGAGGGTGGCTGCCTGCCCTCAACACCTCCAGACCCACCCTCTGCCTCTCCTCCACCAGGTTTCCGGGATGTCCACCTCCAAGTGCTCCTTGGCTTCGGGCTCCTGGTGGCCTTCCTCGGCCGCTATGGGCCAGGCAGCGTGGCCATCAGCATCCTCATCGTGTCCTTTGCCATCCAGTGGGCCATACTGATCCAGGGGTTTTTGTACTTCTTCCTCAATGGCAAAATTTACGTGGGAGCTCGGAGGTAAGGCAGGAGGGAGCTGCTGCTGTCCAGACACACTCAGCCCAGCCCAGCCCTGGCACACTGGCTCCCTCCTCTGTAAAACTCACAGCTCTGCCTTGGAGAAGGAGTTTGATGACAAGTAGGACCAGGCCTCTGGGTTGTTTGAGTTGCACACTAGTAAGGGCCATGTAAGTACTGCCAAGGCTACAGCCAGACATTTAGGGGGGCACACTGGCTCCTGCCTGCCCCCAGCCCAGCTGTCCCTTTGTCACAACACCGCAAGGCTCAGGCTGCCTGTTCAGCCTGCAGGGGTGGTGGGATGCAGGGTCTGGGCTCTGCTCCTGCCCCCCCACTCCTGCTCTCTCCAGCTCCTGCGCTCCTCCCAGCAGTGCCAGGTCCAGCCCCACACCTTCCCTCTCCTTCCCAGCATGGTCAGTGCCGACTTCTGCACCGCGGCCGTTCTGATCTCCACCGGAGCCGTTCTGGGCAGGGTAAACCCTGTGCAGATGCTGCTGCTGGCCCTGCTGGAAGTCACCCTCTGCACCCTCAATGAATACATCCTGCTCAGCCTCATGGGGGTGAGTCACCAGCTGAGAGGGGGGCGGGCACCACAAAGGGTGTGTCCGTGGGTTTAGGCTCCTCATGTCATGTCCTGACTTGTCTGTAGAGATAAATCCCTTATCCCCAGTTCCTGCACGGTGCCTTTCTGTATTCACCAGGTAAGTGACAGCGGGTGCTCCTTGACCGTTCACACCTTCGGGGCTTACTTTGGCTTGATGGTTTCACGGATCTTGCACCAGCCCCATATGGACAAGAGGAAGAGGGAGGACCAGCAGAACATGGGGCACCAGGCGGATGTTTTTGCTGTGGTTGGTACGGAGCTCAAATCCTACAAACCGGAGTCACAGGGTTTTTGGTGGAAGGGTTATCACCAACATCAGGACAGTGAGGCTGTGGCTTTGACCAGGAGATTCCTGCAAACCACCTAGGACAGAGGTCCTTCCCCTCCCCAGGAACCTGTCCCTCTCCTAGAAGAAGCTTTGCCCCATGTCCAACCTGAATCACCCTTACTGTGGCCACTTGAAGCTCTTGGCACTAGCAAGGAATTTCTTTCCCACAAGGGATCAACCCCAGCTTCAAAACCTACCTGTTCCACTTCCCTGCAGGAACCATCTACCTGTGGATCTTCTGGCCCAGCTTTACCTCAGCCACCTCTGTTCATGACAATGCTGAGCCCTGGGCAGTGCTCAACACCTACTTCTCGCTGGTGGCGAGTACCATCGCCACCTTCATCCTGTCTCCTGTCCTCTATGAGGAGAGCACCCCACGGATGGTAGGTGCTCTCCTGGGACAAACCCAAGTCTCACACATTGCCCACATCCTGTCCTATACGGGACAGTGAGTGTGAACACACCCAGGGCAAGAGATGTCTGTTAGGCTTTCTGAGGTTCCCCAAGGAAGACAACCTCTCCCAGCCCCATGCTGGTGTCCTCCATGGAGCCAATTCCCCTGACCGTGTCCTGCTCCATCAGGTTCAGATCCAGGATGCCACCTTGGCTGGCGCTGCCGTGATGGGTATGGCTGGGGAGATGTTGGTCACCCCCTTTGGGGCCCTCATCACAGGGTTTCTGGCCGGCCTGATCTGCCCACTTGGCTTCAGATTCTTCACGGTGAGTCACCTCAGGACAGCTGAGGACACTGGTCCCAGCTCAGGGGACCTTTGAGGGCAGCTGCATCACCAACCTGCAGCTCCCAAACCTGCAAACACGGAGCTGCAGCGCCCAGCCCTGGGCAACCCGACCTCCTTCCCAACACCAGCTCTTCCCTGTGCTCTTCCCAGCCTGTCCTGCAATCCAGGCTGAAGATCCAGGACACGTGTGGGGTTCACAATGTCCACGGGCTGCCAGGGATACTGGGTGCCCTGCTGGGGACGCTGCTGACACTGCTGGTCACCGCAGACACTTACGGTGACAGGTGAGAAGAGCCAGAATCGGGTGTCGGTGCATCAAGCTGGGGCCACCATGACCCCTGAGAGCAGGAATGCTCCACACCCCCTCTGTTACAGCACCCCCTTAGAGGCACAAGCCTGGGAGAATCAGCTCCCCCAAAAGCCCTCTGGTTTGCAGGCTGGAGCTCGTGTTCCCGCTGGTGGCCCAGGGCAGCCGGACGGCCGCTGACCAGGCGCTCTTGCAGCTCTGTGCCCTGCCCCTCACCCTGCTGCTCGCCACGCTCGGGGGCTGCCTCACCGGTGAGTTTTGCCTCTGGTGCGACAGGGTGAAGGGTGTGAGGGGCAGGGGAATTGGTGGATTTGGAGGGGGGAGAAAGCAGGAGCAGCCCCAAAGCAGAGCGTCCCCGTCGGACGGGACAGACAGAGCCCAGAAGTGCTCGGCGCTGAGCAAACCCGCTGGGGCCAGGGTTACACTGGAGATCGGGCACCCTCCGTGGCCGGGGCTCCCCGTGAGGTCAGGGGCTCCCCCGGGGCCGTGCTTCCCTCGGGGCCGAGGCTCCCCCCGGGGTGGTGGCTGTCCATGGCTCCCTCGCTGCCATTCTGCCCTCAGGAATGTGGCTCCCCTCGGGGCTGGGACTCCCCCGGGGCCGTAATCCCCTCGGGGCCGCGCTCCCCGCGGTCCCGGGGCTCCCCCCGGTCCCGGGGTCCCCGCTGCCCAGCCCGGCGCTGCCGCTAGATGTCAGGGGAAGCCCGGGCAGCGGCCGCCCCGCTCTCAGACGCCCTCGCCCGGCTTTCGGCATCCTCAGGAGCCGTCCTGAAAATCAAGGCGCTGAGGTCTCCCCCGGACAAGGGAAACCTGGAGAACGCCGTCCTCTGGGAGGTAAAGCTCGCTATTTTCTGGTAAAAAAGAGGTTTACAGGACTCAGGCAGCCCATACCCTCCCTCCTCTGGCAGCAGCATTTTGGGTAAGGGAACTGCAGTAAACGCCCCTGGTCATGGAATCATAGCCCTCTAAAACCACCAAGTCCAACCATTCCCACAGCACTGCCAAGGCCACCACCAAACCATGTCCCCAGGTGCCACATGTGGATTTTTCCAGGGATGGTGACCACACCAGTGCCCTGGGCAGCCTGTGCCAGGGATGCACAGCCCCTTTCATGAGGATTTCCCCCCAATATCCTGTTTAAACCTTCTCTGAAACTTGAGGCCCTTTCCTCCTGCCCCCATCCAACCCTGATCTGCCCTGAGCAGGGCCTGTTTCTGCCCCTCTCCACGTCTCTGTCTAGGAGCAGGTGGACAAGGAAGGATGTGGCCCCAGGACAAGTGGGAAGGAGCCAGGCATCAGCACCTTGGTGTAATGATCCCAAATTCCCAACGAGGTCCTGCACCACCAGGATGAACCCTCTGCCGTTACCAGTGCCAGGTGACTTTTGGCAGCCCGAAGTTCCCAGCAGCCTGTTCTGGAGACAGCCACCATATCCCCATGTGGGAGCCAGTTCCTGGTCCAAAATGTTTTGGGAAAAGCCGGATGCCCACAGGCCTTTGCAGGGTGAAGAGATGCTGCAGTGATCCAGGTGTTTCTGTAGGAGCAATCCAGCTTTCTCCAGGGATACCTCAGGGTGTCCAGGCTTGGCTCAACCACTTTCCTTCTCTGCTCTGTGCCTCAGTTTCCCCATCTGCTGCTCTCTGAAGGGATGAAGGCAATTGGGGGGTGTTGGAGAAGGGGCACAGGAGGCTGCACAGAAAGCAACAAAGACTTTCTATGGACACTTTTGCATACAACAATTAAAAACCTCAGGTCTTTTGTAGCTTTGGGACTTGACAGTGAATTCCCACAGCCTCTCTGCTGGCTGTTTCCTTCAGGTGTGGTTCCAGGGAAGAAAGAAAAGCCCCTCAGCCCCCCTACATCCTAAAGATTGTTGCCCATGATGTGGGTTTCATGGGTTGTCCCAGCCACCCAACAGGGTGCCTTGGCCACTGGAGGGTGGGACAGCCAGAGCAGCCAGCACCCAGGGGCAGGAGCAGGGTGACACTGGGGTCCCCACAGAGAGGTGACCCCTGCCTTTCCCTGATCTCTCACCACCTTGTGCCAGGGGCTGGGGCCAAGGAAGAACCCCCTCCTCAAGGAGGTGCTCCCCGAGCCCTCGGCCCCACTGGGAGAGGGATGTTCCCCTGGCCACTGCAGCCATCCCTACACACCCTCACAGAGAGGCCCTCACCTCACCTGCCTGCTCCAGGTATGGGCAGCAGCCCCAGACCTGCCCGGGAGCAGGTTGGAGCACCCTGGGACTGTGGCAGCTCGAGAAAACCCACAGAGGGTCCTGCAGCAACTGGAGCATGGGCACAGCCCCAGAGGACTCTCAGTGGGGTGATGGTGGCCCTGCCAGGGGTCCCTGGTGGGGGGAGACCTTGGGGTCCCACCTCCCACAAGCCTGGGACGGCTGGCAGATGCTTTCACACCTCCTGTGCCAGACTCCAGCGCTCGCCGTGGGGGGTTCCCGCAGGCACAGGTGTCCCCAGCTGCCAGCACCATCCCTGGGGAGGGGGTCACAGCCCCACCCCACCCAGAGGGGCAGGGGGTGCAGGGCCAGCACAGTGAAGTCTGGGGTAAGTGCTTTGCAACCCAACCAAAGTGGCCACAGGTGGGACCATCTTGTTCTGATATCTGCTGCTGTTGAAGCACACAGGTTTTCTTTACTGACTGCACCAAAGATGCAAAAAAAAAAAAAAAAATAATAAAAAGCATTTGTTTGCAGGTGATAACAAAACATAGCAGAAAGTCAAAACTTCTTGCTTTGATATAAGTCAAAACATCACTTTAAGTTCTTTCCACTTTTGTGGCTCGTTACAGAAAACTGGTGAAATCAGCACATTAAATGCTTTGGTGCCACTGAAATTCCGTGGCAAAACACGGTGGAAGTGGGTCACCCGGCTCCGTTTCTGCTGCCACTGCAGGCGCTGAGTGTTTCTGCAGGGACCACAGCTCCACTCCACGTTCAGGCTGCAGGGGAGGACACGTCCCCGTGTCCATGCCCCTGTGACACACACCCCGTGCCACGTCGCAGGGGTGGGGTGTGAGAAGGAGAAGCGGCAGGAGGGCTGGTGCCCAGCAAGGGGCTCCAGCCGTACCCCCAGCCCGGGGTGCAGCGCTTATCCCGGCCCCGCGCCACCCCTTCCCACCTCACCTCCTTCCCAGCCCTCTCCTCCCCTTTCCCAGGCAGCCCCTTTTCCTTTCTGATCTCCTCGCAGCGCATTTGAAAAGCAACCCACTGCGACGGGGAAGAAAAGCCCCTCCAGTGAGATCATTGCGAGACCCCCGGACGCCGGGGTCGGGCGTGAAACGGACCTCCCTCCTCCTGCTCGCCCGGCCCCTCCGAAAGGCTGTTATGTTCTGTAATCGGATTAGGGGAGCCCTGCGCCCTCCCCACGCCCGTGTTACAGCGCCCGGCCCGCGGCCGCCGCTCTCCCCGCGGGTTGGTTAAGCGAGCGCAGGACTCGCCCGTGCAGCGGCCGAGGGGAGCCGGGACGGCGAGAGCCTGAAAGGTTTAGTCAGCGAACAAATTGCTTCTCTGTAGGGGCCGTTTTCTTCCCCAAGTTGAACATAATGATGGCAGTTTGAGGAACAGATGGCGCAGCTAAGCAGATAATCCCGCCGGCCCCGCGAGCTCGGGGAGAGGCAGCGCCGGCTCTGCCCACAGCGCCGGGGGCCCGGCCCGGCACTGGAGGGTCACAGCAGCGTCTGGGTGATGGTGGCACCCCGGCGGGGCTCGGGGAGCTTGGGCACCTTCACACCTCTCCTGCCTCGGGGGATGGTTCGAGTGCCAGACGCCGCTCGTGCCTCAGTTTCCCCAGCCCCGTGGGGAGGTCTCTGCTCCGTCACTTTTCAAGGCAGGGCTCACCCTCAGATCGCAGCCTGACGTGGGGGGATGTAATGTGAGACAGCACAGCTTTCCCTGCACCGAAGCAAAGGACAGCTGAGAAAAGCTCATCCTATTCTTATTTTCCTGTTTTGCCTCTCTCTCCAACAATATTCAGGATACGGAAAGAGTGGAAGGAATTCCACCAGCTCTCAGGGTTGGGTGTATGGTGCGCCCGTGTCAGGCTCAGGGATGCCAGGACCCTTCTGCTGAACGAGTCTTTAAAATACCTCAGCAGGAAAAGCCCAAGATCCCACAGACACGACACAGGCAGCACAGGGCATGCACACATCCACCTGCCCATGCCACACCGGCACCAGGGAACCTTCCCCACACCACGGGCTCTCACAGCCTTCAGGACACGCTCCAGGCACGCTGCACCGCATGCCTGCGTCCAAGGGGTTCATTTAATTCGTGTTTCCCCACCTCCAGCCCTGTCCCCTGAGAGCCCCGGCTCTGACAGCTCCCCTGCCCTCTCCGCGGCAGCCCAGCTGCCAAGAGACCTGCCTAATTCACCTCTTGCTAATGCAGGAGCTCAATCAGCTGCTCGAAGGGTGTTTTACAAGTCAAAGCAATAACAACATCCCCCAGCTACAGCTGGGGAAACTAAGGCACACAAAGAGGTGCCCGGGAGTCCATTGGAATTAGAAGCAGGACAAAGCCTGGGCTCCCCGAGCTCCCGGCATACATGTCCTTACACATCCGCAGCCCCCACTGCCTCCCCACCCCCCGGAGCAGCTGATGCCGTGTGCTGTTTGATAGAAAGCCAGCTAATCATCTTTCCCACCTTCGTCAGAGTGTGAATCGTTATCCCAGCGACACCTGTAAAGCTCCTTGTCAGACGAGGCTGGTGCACACATCTAATAATGGGCACCATATGGGAGAGGGAAGGCTCGGGAGAGGAGCAGGGGCCCGACCATCCCTGCACCAAACAAAGAGCAGTGCCTGATGGCTTCCCAGTGCGGCCCAGTATCACCAGCACCCGTCTGAGGGACCAGCAGCAAGAGGAGAGCCTGGCTGGTGGAGGAAGAGCCACTGCTTGTGGTACTAAACACGTCAATGACTCTGCAAGCAGCTCCTGCCCTTTGGTAAAGGACCTGGCAAAGGCTGGAGCGTGCAGGTTAAAGGCAGGAAAGCCATCGGGTCCTGCTCACCACAGCGTGCCCAAAGCCTGGGACCGGGCACCCCAAATCCACATCTCCCCATGCCTTGGAGCCTCTGCTCCCTGCCAGCCTGGCAGCAGCACCGTGGGTGCAGACAAAGCCTCCCAGGACCCACAGTTTAGATGGTGACAGGGAGGACATGGAGTAAATTAGAGATGGGTCCCTGCACTGGGACTGATCCAGAGCCCCCTGGACTCCCTCCCTGACCCCAAACACTGGGGGCAGAGCTCTGCCCCTCTGCCAAGCCACCCCCCAGTGAAAGCCCCCACCGCCCTCAGCCCACTGCAATTACAGAGCCACAATTTGAGGTCCCATTCATGGCCAGCAGCATAATGAGCCTCCGGGCACCACCGGCGGGGGCAAAGCAATTAAAATTGCTGGCGTGGCGGCTGCGTGGGTGGCTCTGGCGTGGGCAGCTGCCAGTGCCCGTTTTGGGGCGAGCGGGCACCGCCAGGCCGGGCAGTGCCTCAGAGAGCTGCATCTCCCCGGGGCGAACAATCGACTCGTTCTTCGCCGGGTCCAAAGAATGATAAAATAAAATAAGGAGGGAATAAAGGCCCCAGTAAAACTGGGAGTCAAGTTTATTTACAAACTGAATATGAAGTGAAGGGCCCGGAACAAAGGTGTTATGTAAGGGACGGTCACTAAGGGGCTCTTTACCCACGCTAATTGCCACTTGCTCCGTGATATCCATTTATCTCGCAGCTGAAATGGCCTCCTCAGGCTTGTGGGTTCAAGCACTGCTTGTTTGCAATGCTGCCCGGTGCAATTAGTGCACCAGAGCAGGGGCTGATGCACTCCCACCACCCAAGCCCACCAGGAAGCCTCACACCTCCCTGAAAAGTGGGATCATGCCCACAGTGGATGGATGTGCCAGCGGGCACGTGGCTTGGTAGGGAGAGGTGCTGCCCTGAGTGGGGCATCGGTGTTGGTTGTGTAATAGGGAGGGAAAACACAGCTCAGTTCTTTGGGAGGAGACCTCCAGGTCCCTGCATCAACCCAGCCTGGATGGTGAGGAGCAGAAAACCATCACGAGATGCTCATGGAGGTGGCTGTGAGAGTGACAGCTCTGGAAGGAGAACAAGGTCTGGAGAGGATGAACAGAACCCTGTGTTTGCCTTGGTGTTTCCAAGGGGTCCAGCTGGAAACTGCCCTCAGGTGCAAAAGCCCAAAGGGCAGAGACTGGTAATAAAAACCCCTGTGGGGAGAAGAAGCTGCTGTGATTGCTGCTGGGCCTGCAACATGTGGCCTTCTGCTCCCATCCCTGCCCTCACCCTTGGCTTGTCCAGGGGCGTGAAGACCACAGAGGGACCATTAGCTCTACTCCTGCCAAACCCTTGGGAAAGGGAGGTGGCAGCCCCTCCGGGGAGCCAAGAGGTCAATTTTATTGACAAACTGCCTCTTGAATGGAGCCCAGGGAACAAAGCCGGGCTCAGCCCGGGTCAATCGGGACTGTGTAAAGCGAGGGGCCGGCACCGGCGGCCCCGGGAGAGCCCTCCAGGCGAGCGGCCTTTACCAACGTGTTTGCATAACCTCTGACCCTTCTTTTGGGGTTTAATTGAAATCCCAGCTTGGTGACAAATTGGCATGACCAGCGGGCCGGAGGGTGGGAGGGTGAGAGTGGAAGTGATGCCGGGAAGTCCTCTCCCTGTTCTGGTTCCCATCCTGGCATGGGCCACCTTCAAAGCAGTTCACACCCAAGTCATGTTCCAATCACACCCTGCTCCTTCCTCTGCTCCCATGTCACTGCCCCAAGGCCACCGTGGATGGGCTTTGGACAGGCAACTGCCTGAGTCCACAAGCAGCTCTGTCTGAACACGGGCAGGGGCAGAGATGTGTGAGGCTCCTTCAGAAACTCTGTTTGGGCTGAAGTCACCTTGGACAGGAATGCTCTGATGCTTCATTAACCACAGAGCTCGTTAGGCCGAGGCATTTGCAGTTCACACCCTGGCAAGCCCCTACTACACAGACCCCTCTCCCTCTCTGTCCAAAGGGAAGGGTCACTGCCCTTCTCCAGTCTGGTCTTGAAGTAAAAACTGCTTTTTGGAGCCAATAATAGAAATAAGGTTCTGAAAAATATGTATAACTGAAGACCCAAAGCAGTTCCCACCAACTGGGGATCCAAAACTGACACTGAGCCAAACGGAGGTGAAGTTGTCCTATTTCAGAAGTTCCTGGGAGAGAGATGAGAAGCGACAGATACACCCTGTGATGGCAGAAATCTCATTTTCTGTGGAAATCAGGCTAAAATCAATGAGAAAAAGCCCCAAATCAGCTGCCTCAAAATCCCCATCCCTTTTACAGAGCATTAGCAGCATCCCAGCTGCTCCATGTGGCACGTCAGCAATGCAGAGCTGTGCTACACAGAGGTACCAGTGCACCTGAGAGGGATGTCCAGGTGGGCATCCCTGCTGGCTAAAGGGGCTCTGTGGAGTTACTGCAGAATCCTCCAAAGCACAAATATTTTCCCTCCACTTTCCCTCCTGCCCCAGCACACCAGATGATGGGAGCAGACTGCAGGGTTTTCCTGCTCACCAGTAGAGATTTAATATTTCACATTCTGTAGATCATCCAAGATGAATCCCAGCCGCTCTTTAACAGGGATGTGGTAATGTCTGGTCCCGTGTGCAACCAGAGCCCTGAAGTGCAAATGGCACAAGTGAGGCTTGAACAATTCCCACCTAAACCTGAGTGAGTTCCACGTGCAGGCCTGTGAATCACTGAAGATCCTGCCTGTAGTTCTGCTGGCCCTGCCCTGCAGGACTTCATGGGGCCTGGAGGAGCATCCCACACTTTGGAGCATCAATCCCACATTTTGCAGTACCAACAGGAGACCTTCCCTCAGGAGAACACGTCTGTACATCCAACTCACATTGAAGAACCTTAAAAAAAAAGCAGTCCCACTTTGAGGCAAAATCCAAAAATATCCCCATTGCTGCCTGCTTTACTGTCTGCACCTCATTTGCAAATCATTTGCAGGGATTTTTACATATCCTAAAATACTTCTAATTGCAGGTTTCATGTCTGTCATCCATCACTGATTAATACATTTTGTTGCTATTATTGTTATTATTACTATTAATTGTGCATCCATCCAACTCACAAATCAAACCCTGTCACCCAGGACAGAGCCAGCAAGAACCAGGTTTGTTTTTAGGAGGTGTAGCCATCAGAGATGAAGAGACTCGTTGGAGCAGCCCCCTGCCCTTGCCATTAGTAGATCTCAAACTGGTTTGCAGAGAGCAGCAGATCACCAGTTTGCAGAAAGAGAAGTACAAGGTGGGGGGTAACTTGCTTCCAGTGACTCCAAAAAACTGGGGGGCATTGGTGGGAACTGGACTATCCAATTCCTTCACCCTCCTACCTCCCCTGTGCCACCTTGGAGTTTGCCATGTTTCAAGGGAGAGAAACGGACACAACCTTGTGTCGTTAACCTCCCTCCCTCCCAGCCCCACACATCCCCGAGAATAAATCCGGGAATGATTTTATCCCCCCCAGTTTCTCTCCCCACCTCCCAGGACCGGGCCCTCGCGCTCTGCTGGCTGTCACTCAGCCACCTCCTTCCCGTGAGCCCTGCGGGTCACTATTCCCCCAAACAACCTTCGGTTTCCACCAGTTGAGGATCTTAGAGGCTTCTTGCACAAAACCCTTTGAGGTATTTCATGCAGGGCTTGAAAAGGCTCCTGCTTCCTCTGGGGGGCATTATCATGACAACCGGCTTTAATTCAGCGCAGATCCAGGCTCCCAGCTGGATCCTCAGCCACGCCAAGTCCCCCCGACACCCTTCGGCTTGCACAGAGAGGCCAAAGGAGCGCACGGGTCCCAGGATCACGGGGAACTGGCCCAGCCCCATTTCCCAGTCCCCATCCTCATATATATTCCCTTCTAGTCGCCCCGCGCTTTTCTCTGCATGTTCTTCTTTTGCGAGCGCTGCCCTCCTCTTCCCCACTCCCACCGGGCACTTCCCCCCTCCCCGCGGTCCCTCCTCTGTCCCCGGCATCCCCTTTTCTCTTGGCTCTCTATAAACAAAGCGCCTCAGTGTCTGGGGGAAGAAAAGTTGCATTATGCAAATGGGAAAAAGCGAACAGGAGATTTCTCACTCCGAGAACCCCCATTCCGGGCCTGCACCTCGGTTTCCATGGCATGACCAAAGCCTGCTGGAGGCTGGTTTGCATACGGATGAGAGAGGAGATGAAATCAGCACGAAAGCCCATCGCTGACAGAACACCATTGTTTCGCCTGTCTGATTTGGAAGCTAATGAAACGCCATTAAAAAAAAAAAAAGAAAGAAAGAAAGAGGAAAAAAACCCCACTGCTTTCATCCTGGCTTCGGTCAGGGATGGGGAGGGGGGTTAAATATGATGGCAGAAGATCATCCACACGATTGGACTTGGGGTGAAGGTATTCTGGCACCGGGGAAGGAAATTCCCAGGATGCACTGCCCCTGCAAGGCAGCGTGATGCTGACGGGAGATGGTGCTGTGGGCAGAGCGCTGAGCTGGGAGAGGCTGCCAAGGAGCCGACAAACCCAGCCCTGCTCCTCTCCAGGAGACACAGCAGCACCCGGCATGAAAACACCCCAACGGCAGCCACGAACCCGCCCATCCCACGGCGCGGCTCGGGGAGTGCATTGATCCACTCAGAAACACGCTGTGTCCAGGAAAGACACTGGAGCAAGCACATGGGCTGAGATCAGGCTCTTCTGGTCACAGGCTTTCAGGGTGGAATGAACTAAAAGCTGTGAAACCAAAAGCTGGGGTGGGAAGAGGGTCAGGGAGCTGCACTGTGCTTCGGTGCTCCCTCACCACACTAGCTGTGACTGTGCTGGTGGAGAGGGACGAGACAACACAAAACAGAGAGAAACACCTATGGGTGCCCCATCTCCCCACCCCAACACTCTCCATGAGCCGTTCCTGGTGCACCAGTGCATCCCAGCCCCTCTCACAGCGCTCCGATGAGGTGGGATGGATGGAGCAGGAGTGCAGTTGCCAGCTCTTGGCCCCTGGTAGCTCTCCTGCCCTCACCTCTGCCATGGCCACCCAGTCCTTTCCTGTTGCCCCGCTGCCAACGGCACATTATCTCCAGTGTGTGCCTTCGAGAACAGCGTGATTGGCCTTGAAAGGGCTGATTTGCTTTCCCCGGCCCATTGAAACACTGGAGACCAAAGCCTGTTCCCTCCAGGCGCTCGGAAACCTGGCACCCTTTCCACTTCGCTTCCCTGTGCCCCTCAGCCCAGGGGCTCCTGCTGAGATTTTGCTGTCAACAGAGTTTTGTTCCCTTTCTAGGGCGGCGCAGAAGGGACACAAGGACCTTGAAAATGGCAGCTTCTTTGACACGGCTATTCTCCTTCGACCCCCCTGGCTGAATAAACAGCTCACAAAAATGGAGTTTACTGTATTTCCTCCTCAGGGGGAAAACACCGCATCTTGGTCCTAATTAATTTGCCTAATTAACATTGGGTCTGTATGCAAAGACCTCTTTCTGTACTGGCCGGGACAGAGGAAAAAACAGGAATAAAATATATTCAGGCATCTCTCAGCCCTGACTGTAAAAGGGACATCACAGGATGAACTAAGCCACGCTGATCATTTCAGCCTCAGAGAAAAGACCATGGGAGAACAGCCTCTGCCTCGGCCTCCTCATTTCTGGGGCCTTGTCACCACACACCAGCCTCCTGACGTTGTGCAGGAGGTGCAGTTCGTGGCCTTGGGGAATTCACTGCTGGGACAGGCGCCTGGGGATGCTCATGGGAATGGAGCTTGTGGCAGGATCAAAGAACAGATATTGTGAACTGGAGGAGCAAGAAGGATGTCCATGAGTCCAGACTCCAGGCCTCTGGGCTGACCTCTCCACTGCTGTTACCAGCAAGATCTGTGGCAGTTTGCACCTGCCTGGGACCAGCTCCATGTTTAGACCGTGAATTTTCCCGGGGCTTGCCCAGCTCCTGAGCAGTCGTTGCCGACGGGGCAGAGGGCCCTGGGATCTGCCCGCCTTCCCTGCTCCTGCCTAGCAAATAGCCTTGCTCTGCTATTTTGTTCTTTTCCCTGCCAGATGCCAGCTCTCTTCAGCCTCTTTCTTTCTCCCCACGCTTTGCTTCGCTGCATAGTTCCGGAAATCAGAAACAAAAGGAGAGGAAAGAAAATAGGCTGGATCGAGGGCTGGGGGGGAGGAAGGGGGAGTTTCCCTTCCGTTAAGCTTTTTCATCTCTCCCTGCCTCCCAGTATGAGACACGATATGGCACCTCACATGACGAGCACTCGTGCCCACGTGCACAGCCACGTGATGAGATGCCCAGCTATGCCAGGCTGCAGGATGGAGGCGAGAGGGGAGAGGCTGGGCTTGAGCCCGACCCCCTTTGGCAGCAGAAACAGGAGGATACAGAAGAGAGAAGCTCCTCTCTGCTCCCGACCTGCACACCCAAAGCTGCGTGCATGGCCAAAACACACACAGGAGGGAAAGCATTCCCAGGCCACACGCTTGCAGACTTTGGTGGCTGAGTTCGTGCAGTGAGACCTGTGCTTTTAGGGCAGGACGTGGGCTCAGTCCCACTGAGGCTCTCAGGGCCCTACAGATCAGGTGCTGGCAGCCAAAACTTCCTAAGCACAGTGAGCTGCAGAGCCTGAGCCACACATCTGCCTCCACATCTTCATGTCATCCCCCCTTGAAACAGGACTGGCAGCACTGGATTAGGTGTACACATCACCAGAATAATTTCAATTACAGACATTTTTGTTTTATAAAGGGGAATCGCCCATTCCAGGCTCCATAACTCCTTGCTGAAATGACCAGCAATCATCCCAGAATTTGATTTTCTCGACAAAATAAAGTCCCAGCTTGCTGTGTGTTTCCATTCGGAAGTTTCGGCTCCCCACAGCTCCTGCTCCGAGGAACTTTCCCAACATCCCTCGTTTACAATGGCACTGAGTTTCAACGCTGCCATAAGCAGTTCCTGTCCTTGGGAGCCCTGTCAGGATTCTCTGTGGCAGAGGCGGAATGGGCATCCCGATGGGTAGGATAAGAGAGGGAAGGTGTCTGGGCCACAGGCATCCCCCTCTGCTTCCCTTTGCTCAGGGAGAGTCAGAGCACACCCCAGAGCTGGGAATGGCTGGGAGCTGCCCAGGGCAGGGCCTCACTGGCTCCAGCCACTAGTAGGAGCTGCAGAAAGAGATGAGAAAATGGGCCATGGAGCCACACCAGGAAGGGACACGCTGAGGCTGCCACAAGGGTCCTGCTGCCCTGGCACCACCTTGACACAGGGGCACCTCCTGGCCTGGGCTCTCCGGCTGCAGATCCTCTGCAGGCTGATGGAGGGAGAGCCACGTCCACACCCAGCTCCCAAAGCAAAGCCCTGCGTCACCTCGTGGAGCACAGGGCTGGCAAACCCAGCAGGGAGCACCAGCCTTACCACAGGCAGCCATTGCCACAGCCCAGCCAACACTCAACTCACACCCTGGAGGAGAGACCTCAGACATCTTCACCTGCTGCTGGAACGGGCAGCGGGGAGATGCTCCCACCACCAGAAACCTGCTATTAGTGGCAGGTGCTTTGTCCACCCCATTTCCAGCTGCCGCCAGACTTTCAGTAATTCTCAGTGACCTCATTTTCACTTAATTTTGTAAATCATTTTTGGGTTGCTGTTTTTCATTTTACTCAGTTTTTAATTTGTTGTTGTTTCCCTCTGAGCTGGAGTTTGTCATTTAATCAACTTAGACCCAGATATCCTGGAGGGTGTTTGGGGAAGGGGGGTGGTGGTGGGGGGAAGAATGAAAACGCTAATGTCACATCACCTCCCTAAAATGAGTTTTAATTGTAATCCTTTAATCCCTCTCAGATGGCCCTCTCTCCACTGATGTTTTTCATAATTATTCCTTGCCATTTTCCCATCGGTCTAAGGAGTGTCTTCAAGAGGGAGGGGGTGGAGAAAAGGCCCTTTTATAAAATAATAATAATGGGCCAAATTAAGACACAAAGAGGGAAATAACAAGGGGGCAAGGGCTGCAGAGACAGAATGGGGATTATTAATGCCTCCCCCCTCAGAAATTTCAGTGATGGTGCTCTCAGCCACCCCAATCAGTGGGCAATTGAGGCTTGTTTGCTCGAGTGGCTGCACCCTCCTACAATGACCCACATTTAGCCAAGTGGCTGCATTGACAGAGTACCAGGTGCGCAGGATTGGGAAACCGCCTCGAGGCAGCGTCTCGCCAACCCGCCCAGCTCGGAGGGGTCTGCACAGGGCTGCCCACCTCAGGGACAATTCCCACCTGCCCAAGGATGAGATGGTCAGTGGGAACATCCCCTTCAGCACCGATGAGCACCCAGGGCCCTCTGCCACTCTGGAGAGCTTTGAAGAGCATTGTTCACACTGCTGTTGTCAGTCATCAGCCGCCTCGCCCTCTGAAACCAGTTATAACTCATGTCTTGGACTCACTCAGATGGAGCCTGAAGGATGCTGAAGAGGAAAGGGACTGACTTTCCCAGCAGAAGCAGTGAAGGCTATGTCTGGGTGGGGAAGCAGGTCAGAAGGGGTTTTCAGGGAAGTCGGTCCTGCCCAGGGGCCACTGAGCCCTCAGTGCCATCTCAGCCCTCACCAGGATCAGTGTTCCTTGTGCTGGTACCTGCCAGTGACCCACCAGCAAACACCCCTGTCCCCCTGCAGAGCTGAGACAGCAAGAGAGCAAAGTGTCTTGTCCCTGGCCAATGCACTTGGCCCTGAGCAGCACCTGAATCCAAGCAGGATTCCCAGGTTTCCGCTGCCCTGGAGTGCCAGGCACATCACAGCCACGTCTGATGCAGCCTCTCTCCCCAGCCAGCACTGTACAGGCAGCACCATACCAATGGGAACATCACCCAAAACCTCTTGGAGGGACCACAAACCAAGTAAAAGTTCATCAGATGCTTTGGAAAGTTAACGGGAACAAAGTACCCAGGTTAACCTGGCACTTGGGAGCTCAAGTCTCTAAGCACACAAGGATGTGTCTAAGGACACATTCAGGAGATTTAAAGGATGTGGGCCCCAAGAGCACGAGCAGGAATTGAGATGCTGTGGAAGTTCAGTCCCAAACACACACTGCAGAGCTTTAACCCCAGAGCTGCTCTGGCGAAGCAGCCCCGGCCAAAGGGGAGCGTTTACAGACCACTGAACTTGTGTTTAATCTGGGAAACCTCTTGTACAGGTCTGACGGGGGTTAATCCACCCCTAAACATCTCTTTCACCCTCTCTCCTCCTCCCCAGCCATAAAGCTCAGCAATCCTTGCTAATCATCACATTACTTCAATGAGCCTGACCCAAAAGGCTCCACCAACGCCTCAGCTCCCTGTTCTGGCTTTTTCCCCACAGCAACCTGCACCACCCCGCCCTCCCCACGGTGCAGGGATCAAACTGACACTGCCTGTCGATGGGGCGACCCTCGGGGACAGCAGGTCGCAGCCACGGCGACCTCCGAGGGCAAGTGATTCTTGCGGGAACAAAGAGCCCCTGTGTGCCGACAGGCCCAAGTTTGTGTGCAATTAACTCTGGTCAAACCAAACAGAGTGAGTTCATGAGCACCGAGGCTGGGAGTGCTTTATAGACTCCCGGCTCCGAGGGAAGGGGGAACCAGCAGCGCCTGAGCAGCAGGAGCTGCGAAACGGGAGGCGAAGAGAGCCCCGGACACAAAGCAGGGCAGGGAGGGGGGCAAAAATAGGATTACAGCAGGGGTATGGCTGACAAATGGTGTCAGGCACCAGCAGCATTTGGGGAGGAGAGCTGCAAGGAAAAGGATCCCTTTAATTATCAACGGTTGGGCACCAGAGGAAGAAGCTTCTCGTGGCTGGAGGGGAGTGGTGGGTCGGCTGGACACCAGGGTCCCACCTGCAGCCTGACTTGGGGTCAGGAATGGGGAGGATGGAGAAACCATGGCTCTGCCACAGACCGGGGGCTGGTCGGAGTCCTGAGCATGGGAAGAGAGGGGCTGTTTTACCTCCTGCCTTGCCTGGCACTGAGAGGATGCAAATCCCATCCAGCCAGGGAAAAAAGGGGAGATCAACACCACAAAGGGTTCCCCTCCACCCCAACGCATCTCCCTCAAATGGCATCTTTTCCTTCTAGTAAACAGGGAGGAAAAAAAATTAAATTTGCCACGTGGAATTTCTCAAGAATTCCAATGCAGGAGCATCTAAGCATTTTGGTTTGAATTACATTGAAACATGGTAATTACGTGAAGAATTTTCAATTATTTGCATAGCACAGTGTCACTGGAGATACGACATACAACAGAAGTTAACTGAAATGAAACAACTAAGGTACTTTATGGTATATTATGTTACCAGCCTTCAATAAATGCATTGGAATAATGTATTAGTGGGGTTGTTCTGCTGCTGACAGGGAAATATTCCCGTAAAATACAATAATTTCAACAAAACTGCATTTTACTGTTGAAATATCACCTATGAACTGAACACATCCACTCCTGTCAGCCCTGAGCTGCTCCTAAGCTCTGGCACAGACAAGTCTCATTGAGCAGGACCCAGGGGCCTCAGACCACAAAAATGACCACAAACCCACCTTCCCCCCTTCTCCCACATTAAATTCCATGCTCCAGCCACAGCACTGTCCATTCCCTGAAGCACCCCAGCTTCAGGTGAGGCTTTTGGACAAAGCCACAACGCCTGTGATTTCAACCCCCAGTCTCCAATATCCACATTGAGCTGCTTTCCTCCAGGAGAAGCACCTCTTCTGACTCATAAAAATGAGATGTATCCCTGGAATAACGCCAGAGGAAGAGAGAAGGCTGGAGAAAACTACCCCCAACCTTTGCTTCCTTTTTTTTTTTAAACCCATTCCCTGGATATTTGGGAAATTTGGAAATGCAGGTTCAGCTGCAGCCACCTCCAAAGCGATGCCATGTCCCAAAAAACACCGTTTGCCCATTTCCCGGCCCCTCCGCAGTCCCCAAAAGTCCTGACCCCCTTCTCCCAGCCCTGTCCATTGTCCCTGGCGGGGCAGACGTGGAGGTTGGCACCGAGGCGTGGGAAGCGAACCAGCAGCTGTGGGTGCCCGAGCGGGGCAGCCACTCTGCCAGGCCCCCTCACCCCAAACCCGGTGCCATCCTCACCCCATGGTGGGGGCAGCTGGGGATGCTCAGGGAAGAACTGGGGCGAGGATGGATAAAAGGGGGGGGGAAGAGAAGAAAGGGAAAACAGCCCCCTTTAAAATAAAGAGGAGGAGGAGAGAGCAAAAGGGTGGGGGGGTGTGTAAAAATCGTTAGCACTAATTATCAGGCACAGGGACAAACGATTAATTTGCAAGTCAATTAGTCTCAGATAGGTTCACGTTTCCTGTTCTCAGCCACTGAGGGGGAAAGAAAGAAGGGAGACACAACTGCGGCCTTAATCCTCCTCAGAGGCAGCCATGGCGGGGCCGCCTGCCCGTGCCAAGGCGGAGGGAGGGGGGCTACAGCTGGCACCGCCAGGGCGAGGGGCGGCCGCGGCGAGGGGCCGTTATGTGCCAGTCATTGTGCCCTCGGCGCAGCCCTGGCACCGCGCCGGCGCCTTTCCCGCCAGCCCCGGCGCCGCCATTTGGGAGCCCCTGACGCCATTTTGTTGATGCCCAGGGAAGGCGGCGGCCGCGGCGGCTCTTCCGCAGGCAGAGCCTGAGTCCAGGGTGTGCTCCCGCCTCCCCTCTGTGCCCCCGGTGCCCCTGCCTGGCTGGTGGGGCCGGAGGGGCCTGTGGGTGCAGTCAAGGCTCCAGTGGTTGAGGACACCGAGCGGCCTGGCCAGAGGTGCTCCGGCCTGTGGGATGGGCAGAAGCCTCCTCTGTGCTGGGGTGGGCGATGAGGGGACAGATGGAAACCGGCTCCATCCCAGCAGCCGAGGAACAGGGCTGCCACCCCTTTGTGCGGGTCCCCAGCCCTGCGCTGTCAGAGCCCCCAGAGCGCTGGCTTTTAGCCCAAAGTCGCCCTCTGAGCTGCAGCAAATTGGTGTCCTGACAGCAACCTCCGGGCTGAGGGCAGCTGAGGATGGAGAGGAGCCCAGGACTCGAGGAAGAGCCATGGGGTGGCTGTTCAGTGTGTTCTCCCTCAGTTGTGGTTTCTCTATCACCTGGTACCGTTAATTGCACCAGATCTCACAAAACCAGCACATAAGACTGTAAAATCAACATTTTCTAGGATCGATTTGAGGAATTGATCAAACGTCACCCCGTGCTTGAGAAACATGGGTGAAAAACTGGGAAAAAAACAGCTCAAAGCAAGAGATGGAGAAAAGCAACAGGGGAGGAAAACTCATAACAAGGGAGAGAAGTGCCAGCAGCCCACGGCTCCATCCTGCAGGACAGACAGTGCCCAAAGACACATGGACACCCTGGAGACTGGACACCCTCACCCCGGAGACTGGACACCCTCACCATTCCTGCTCCAGCCACCCCCAAATCCCAATTCCAACCCCTCTGGAGGGGACAAGGTGACTGTTTCACACGCGTGTGCCCCCCCGCGTGTGTGTGCCCAGGCACGGGAGGGTGCAGGGCATGATCTGAATGTGCGTCGCGTTCCCCACGCTCTGCGCGGGGATATTTGTGTGCGTGTGGACACAACATGTCTGGGACCTGACAAAAGGCATCTGATTGACACAGAAAAGGGGGCTGACAAAAGGCCGAGCGGGGCTAGAGAGCCGCGCACAATGCTGGGTGCCGGCACAACGCGCAAGGGTGGGGGATCGAGGCGGGCAGGGGGGAGAAGGGTGGCTTTTAAGGACACCTCGGCCTTCTACATTGAAAAAATAAATAAATATGCTAATGGCCCTTCAGCCTGGCTGGTGTGCGGAGCAGGGACGCTTGCACCTATCCAGGGAGATTTGTACCAACATCCTCATCCTCGGCGGTGCCAGTGACAGTCTCGGTGCCGTCCCACTGGCTTGCAGCCGATATGGGAGCCCTCTGTGCCAGGTGAAACACGTATGCAGAGAGGACTGGAAGGCACCATCCTTTGCCCAAAGGCTGTTGAAGATTTTATAGCCCTTTGCAATGGTAAAATCCAACAAGCTGTGAAGCATCAGGAGAGTGGCCCGAAATGTGGTTAAAATGCCTCTGGATCAAAGGGCAGCTGAGCTCCACTCTGGAGGGGGTGCAGCCTCCCTGCCCACCACCATGCTATGCCACGGATATCCATGCCCTTCAAAGTCACCTGTCCCTTCCAAAGGCCTCTGGGGCACTGGATGGGCAGTCAAAACCATGTATTTTTCTTGTTGTGGGCAGCTTGCAGCTGGAGCAAGGACCCAGCCGAATCTCTGGGAATACTTGCATTTTTGAAGACCTCTCAAACTCCTTTTTTATTTATTTTTTGTTATTATTATTTTTTCCCCTCCTGTCTCAATGAAAGGCAAAAGTATTTCGGATTTACGGCTCCACTGCTGGAATGGCTTTGCTGCATGAGGTGCCGGATGCTGCTGAACAGCGACAGTGAAAGACAAACTATTTATTTTTAAAAAGTGAAAACTCCCCACCACTTGTTATTCTTTTGCTTTAATCATAGTCTGAAAATTTCAACCAGCTTCAGAACTGATAACGTTTTTGCGCCTAATAGTCTCAAGGATTGTTTTGCAATTAAAACTAGTTTTGAGCAGGATTGACCCACATTTAAAAACACTTGTTCAGTCACAGACCCGAGATCTCATATTTCTCTGTACACATGGAATAAGTCCCGAAACACAAACTCTTATTTTTGTATTTTTTCATTTAGCGGTTCAATTTTTTTTTCCCAAGAAAAAAAACGGGAGCACTAAGAAAATGTTTAGTCCAGAATAAAGAATGAATCCAAATTCCTAAGAATAATAAGAAATACCCGGGGATGATGTTACACAAAGGAGCTAAATTGGTTCTTACCAGCTCAGGACCCCGTAAAAGTCTTGTCAAGAATTTTTTTTTAATGTGGACATTTAAAATTGTAATTAGAAATATGGTATTTTATCCAAATAATTTCTAATTAAATGCGGAAATTTTAGTGTATTCAAACATTTCTCAAATATTGTTCATTCTATAAATGAACAAACGTTAGTGGAATAATAACAGGACTAAAATACTTTTTTTTTTTTTAATTCTGAGGGCAAATGATCATTGCAATTTATGCCCCCAGCAGAAAAGTTGGGGTTTTTTTCGTTTGCTAAATTAAGAGGCAAAGTGGGAGAATTACATTTAGTAACTGGCTTAAAACGGGATCCTGCTTGACCCGACAAATCCCGGGTAACAAGACGGCTTTGTCTGAGCGTGTGGCAGGCGAGATTTCACACTTCCTCCGGCACAGACCTGGGAGCAGACCCAGAAACACACGATGTTCCCCCAAACTTCCCCTCCTGGGTTTTAGGGGACATAATTCGACTTCAACGATTTTTAGGGGGGAAAAAAAATTAAAATATGAATTGGATCAATTTAAAGAGGGGTTTTTGCCTGTTTGCCGGGATGGAAACTTGAGAGGAGAAAAGGCAGAAAACGAAGCTGAAGTTTGGCGGGGAAGGACTGGGGAGAACTGGGGGGTTTGGGGGACTTTCCCACGCCCCCACCCGCGGGCGGCAGCGCTCAGTCCTGCCCGGCGCGGGGGGGCTTCAGAGGGAGCGAATCCCACCCGGGACAAAGCGGGGAGGTTCCTCCGTGGGAAATAATTTATTTACAAAAGGAGGGAAAAGAAGTGCCGATGAATTTTTGAAAAGGAGGGACGGCGGGCCCGGCCGGGGCGATCGGGCTCCGCGCTTCGAGCCCCAGGTCCGCCGCTGCCCCGCCTCAAATGAGCCTTTTCTGCAGATTTTTGGGTTTAACCCGGGTTAAAACAACTTAGTTCCTGCGAGTTCAACGCGAATCTTTTCGCTGCCGGCAGACACTTGTTTGCAAACGAATTATTTGCCCTGTTGCGAGCCGGCTGCACCCCCGCACCCCCATCCCCGGCTCTGAACCCCCACACTCCCATCCCCGGCTCTTTCCCCCCATCCCCGGCTCTTCCCCTCTTCGGGACCCCCCCAGCAGCCCCGAAGGCTGCACCGAAAAAGGGGAGATCAGTCAACTTTTGTGTCCTTTGTTATTTCTATTTGTTGTGTTTACCTCGCTGATAATCTGGGGATACTCTGATCAACTGCGCATCAACTAATTTAATTAAAAAAAGCTTATTTTATAATCTGATTCGGGAGGGGGAAATCTCCATTTATGATTTACCCCCCCACCCCCCCGCCTGCTGGACGCGATCATTATTCTTGCATTTTCTAATGAAATGCAAGATTACAAATTAATTGAATTGCTTCCCCCCCACACTTCAGTCTGTCATCTCTGGTAAATTTGGGGCTAATCGTAAATAAATTGCAAATATCCACAGCGAGCACTGAGAGGTTTTTTTGTTTGGTTTGCACTGAGAAACCCCGGGACGGGGCTGGTTTGGGGCAATTCTTGGAGAAATCCCTGCGTGGATTTGCCCCGTCGGGGCCCCACATGCTCCCCCACTCTCCCTCCCCATCGCTTCTGGGGAGAGAAGTTCTGGGACACAGCGAGAAAAACCATCACGGAACAAAAAAGAGGTTTGAAGAGCTGGGAGATGGAAAACGGATCTTTTTTTCTTTATAAAAAACACAACCGCACGGATTTTAGCCGATTACCTAAAAGAGACCTGCACGGGGACTGCAGCGCGGAAGCAGCAGGAGCTTCAAAAGTGCCCCAAACTCTGTCGGCCCCCCCGAGCGGAGCCGGAGCAGTGCCGGGGGTCCCTGCGAGTCCTTCCTGCCCCGGCTCCATCCATCACCCGCGAGGCTGGGTGCGAACTGCAACCCCCCAAAAAACTTGGAGTCTACTAATAAAATAATAAAATAAAACTCATTCCCCTTGTGAACAATCAGTTTGTCAAGTTACAGCTGGAAATCCCGGGAAATGATAAATGATTTATGTAGTTTCAGCTTTCCCCTTGATCCTCTAATACAAATTTCATTGATTTTAATGATTTATTTTTTTTTTGCATACCTAAAAGCAGGTCCTGTATTTATAATCATAGGGATTAAATATCGTGGGTATTATTATCGTTATTATTATTAATAATAATAATAATAATAATAATAATATTGTCATTATTATAATTATTTACAGGACAGTTCTGTCAGAAAACACTGCAACTAGATTGCGGTTTTTTTGTTCGTTTTTTTACAAAAATCGTTCGAGTTTGTCCTTTTTACCTGCTGGCACATTCAGTCCCTATTTGATGAGATTTATTGTAAACAGAACACCAATTAGCACGTTTTATATCATATAAATAATTATTATATCTGATGAAAAGTTGTTCCTCCACAACATAACCCGTCACTGAAGTGAGTGTGAGGGTTTTGCCTCCTGGATGTGGACGTGGACACCTGCACTCCCCACACTCACGTCAGAAGATTTCATATTTATCCCCGACCTGTGTCATTCCCCCACGTCTGAACGACTTTTCACCTTTAACCAAAAAACAAGGTGTTCCAGGGTAGAAAATATCTTCACGAATGCATAAACTGCTGTTATTATTGCTGCTGCTTCCCCAGGAAGAGCCAGGACCCTCCTGTTTTCACTCTTCTCTTGCAAACAGCGGAAAAAGAAGTCTCCTCACAGACACGTCCCCCCTCCAGCAGGGACAAGAGGTGCCCCCGCAGTGCCCGCGGTCCCTCCCGCATCCCCCCGGCTCCTCGGGTGCTCCAGCCCCGGGGCACTGCCAGCCGCTGCCCCCCGGCTCTCCAGGAGCCCCGGCAAGCCCTGCAAAGGGTCTCTGCCCTCTCTCCCCGCTCCCTGCTGGAGTCTAAACCAAATTTCTTCTATCAGTAATGCACAGATTTTAGAGGGGGAAAAAATTAATAAATTAAATATTCCAGGTCCTGCTCTGCCAGGAGTTTCCCAGCTCTGGGATGGGGAGAGCACCCTCCCAGCAGGGCTATTTTACAACAGAAAAGTCTCAGAGCCCTTACAAATTACACTGAATATTTGTTTTTTAAAATAAGAGGGTCGCACTGGAACTGAAAAATCAGCAAGTGGCATTTAGAGGAGCACTGGAAAGACAACATCTCCAAAATCTCTAGTAATTTAAACATGGATTTTAATGTTTCCTTCAGAAGGTGGAAACTTTTTTTTAATCTGAAAAAAACACAAAAGTGACTTTCAGAGTCATTGCTCTGTGCTCAGCTCAGGGCTCAGTGCTGCCCCTCAAAGCAAGCCCCACATTTGCCCCTAAAAATAATTTTTAAAAAAGCCCAGACTGAAGCACTCCCTGGCTCAGCCTGAACCCTCTTTTCCCTCTCTGTAAATGCTGCATCACAAGGAAAACATTTCACCTGGTGGCAAATAGTGATTTGGGAGCAGTCCCCCACATTCAATGAGGAAAATCTGAGACCAACATCTATTCCCTCTGAAACCACAGCAGCACTCAACACCACGTTATTGTTCTCCTTGGGAACAGACAGGAATATTTCTCTGCTGTCTCTCATTATCCATGTGCTGGTCCCCTTTCCTACCCAATCCCCCCTTAGAAAGGAAATAGAAATCCATTCTCATTTGGAAGATGATGAAGTCACACACACGTCCTTTTATCACACATAAACAATTTCTGATAACACTGTCACGGATTTTCATTTCACCTTCTGCTGCAGGAGCAGCCCAGGCCTGATCCTTTCCTGACAAAACCAGCACTTTTTGGTGCACGAGGCATTAAATAATGAGGAATTTGGGATATGTGCACCTGTCCTGGCATCGTAGGGAAGTCTCCATGAAGGGATTGGGATTCGATGTCTCTGGCTGTAGCAGCTCTGCAGGACTGGTGGGAGGCAGCACCAAAACCTCAGCAGGGGAATGGAGAAAGCCAAAATAACTAAAATTTACACCAAAAGCAGCTCTGACCAGGGTGGTGCTTAACTGGATAATTCACAGGGATCAGTTCAGCATTCTCTACGTGGGCTCCCCCCTCCCAGTCGCACTCCTGTTCCAGCAGCAGTTATGGGATTTAGCACAAAAGGACTTCTAAGACCACTGATCCTATTAAACTTCTGCAAACAGGCAGGGTGATGCCGACGGCCACGGGGCCGAGGAGAGGGGGACAGTCCAACAGCTATGACCCCACGTCCCTGGGGAAGATGATGTGCACAGGCAGCAAGTTTGGAGGAGCCCTCTTTCTTTCCCCATGCTCACCCCACGGACCTGCCCAGATCCACTCATGGGACCGCCCTGCCCATGGACTGGGCACAGGTTTGAATTCCCAAGGAGGTCCCAATGCCCAGCTGAGTGAGGGGCATGAGCAGGGTCATGGGGTGGGATGGAGGGTTGGATGGTGATCCTCAAACCCCAGACCCATCCACACTCCTTCTCTCTTGGCTTTGCCATCAGCAGGCAGGGACAGGGGGTCACTTCCCTGAGGATGTTCCTGAGCCAAACCAGCCTCGCAGGCAGGTCAGTGCCCATGGCTGGGGAGCAGCCCCTCAGGGGCCATCCCTGCATCTGCCTTCCCACCAGGACGCAGGTCCCTGGAGCAAAATCCCCCCATGCCCCAGACATACAACAGGGCAGCCTTCACTGGCCACCCTTGGAAAACCCAAAAGCCCAGTGGGGGGGAATCGGGTGCAGCCACCAGCCTGGAGCCCCAGCAAAACCAAACTCTTCCCCCTAAAACCCACCAGTGCTTCCCAGTGCCAGCAGAAAGCTGGCGCCCTGGCACACACCGTGGAGAAAAGAGGGCAGCAGCTGCCAGGCAGCGCCAGAGCGATGACAATTATTGGGGGGGTCGATGGGGGCAGCTGGCTGCTGAGTTTTGTTTTGTTGGTTTTTTTTTAATTCATCTTCCTTTAAATAAGATTGTTCCAATTAACAAAGCGCTCGCCCAGAACAGGTTTCGGAGGAGAGGAGCAGGCGCAGGATGCGACAGCCCCCCACACAAACAGCCTAAAAAAAAGAGGGATCCAAATCTATTTATACGTGTCTGTCTCTCGCCTCAGCTGATCCACGAGCCCGGCGTGGGGGCCATGGGGTGTGATTTAGGATTTCACCTTCGGAGGGACCCGGCTCTGTAGGGCAATGCCCGGGATGGCTCCAGCTCTGCATCCCTTTCCTATCCCAACTCCACGTACCTGCTGCTGCACAACAGCCCTTTGTCTCCCAGCCCTGTGGCGGGAGTGCCCTGCATTTTAGTGCCATTAACGTCCAGAAAATAAATGGAAAATAAACACTCTCTTCACAGTTGAATCGCCACATTCCCCCCCCCCATTAATACAACATTGAGCCACTGACAAATATTCCCTTTAAAAATGCCAGTACAGTTGGAAAGGGATTTGTTTTCATTTAAGAGAGATGGGTAATTTTTGCCTTAATAAATATTTTTCCTCATTTATGCTGGAATAGGAAATTTATGAGGGGTCATTTGATATCAGAGCTGTGGCAGCAGCAGCAGAGGCTGCAGATATCCGTGTCGGGACTATCACGACAAGGCATCGCCACTCTGTGCCACAATCTTAAGCCTTTTAAGACCAGTTGAACTCTGTGATGTTTAACTCGAAGATTTATTAATATTTCATCGTGTCTAAACATTAAATTTTTTAAATTATTCCACCTATGGAGCACAGGGAACTGCATAGCAATTGGCTACATTCAGATCTGGTCAAAATATTAATTTTTTGTGGTGATGTTTTTGCAATATTTTTGCCAAATGTTAACTAGGACTGTGTGGATATTTCATGACAAAAAAAAAATTAGTTTACTCACAGAGCTTTTCTGGTTTAAGTACAGGAAAGTATTGATTTTTGCTTGACAAAAGTTTAAAAGAATTCCCATGTTCCATTAAAAAAAAATTAACAGACATCCCTTCCCTTCTCCTCTATGGCACGTTTTTCCAAAATTATTCGCAGGAGAAGGCTGGGATCTCCTGCCCCTCTCAAAATGAGTGATTTCAGCAATTCCAACAAGATTCCCAAAGCATCCCTCCCACAGCTGTAGCCACTCTCTGTGGAGCACAGTGCTCCCTTCTCACTGACGTAGCCAGAACAAGGAAAATAAATGTATTTTATAGAAATGTTTAGGATGGAAAAGACCTTCAAGATCCTGAGTCCAACCCTTAAAAGTTTAAACGAGTTTGAGTCCTTTCTGACAGCCAGGGGGTCCCTCAGCCGGGTCACAGCCCTGGGGCACTGCCCACCCTCAGCAGCTCCCGAGCAGCCCTGCCCAGGGATGAGGGGAGGGAGCAGCTCAGGGGGTCTCACTGCTTTTCCAAAAGCAGCCGGTGGGGCACAGGGATAGGGAGGGATGAGATCTGCAGCCCCTGCCCAGGCGATGCCCATCAAAGAGCCAGCACACCCCCACTGCCCTCCCAGACACCACAACCCAAAAGCAAATCCTGCTTTAAACTGTTTAACCAAGCTTTTAAGCATTAAGTTGCTCATTATTTTAACCCCATAAATCCTCTCACATCACCCTGCTGCAGCCCAGGAGCTGGTGAGTGCCGAGCAGACCCAGCAAGGGCAGGATCTGGTCCCCAGCCCACGTCTCCACTGAGGGCATTACTGTCCATCCTGCCCTGTGTCTGAGCTTGGGCTGCTCATCCCTGCCAGCCTGGCCCACTGCCACACCAGCCTGGCATTTGGGGGGTTGTTTTCTCCTAGCATTTGGGTTTTTTTCTCCTCATTCTCCATAACTTCTCTCAGTGGGAACATGAAGCTGCATGCACTGCAGTTCCAGGGCCAGTGCCAGTAGAGGCCCCCGGAGCCACCTTCAGCCCTGCCTGGTGCTCCCAGCTGCTCCATCACTTTCCCAGTCCCCAAAGTGCTCCTGACTCTGTCACCCTCATGATTCCCAAAGTCAGGGCTCACCAGGAGCCCAGCATCAGGAGGGGTCAGGGAATTGGCTGGTGTTTAACACAGGACAAGCCTCTGACTCTGATTCCCCCTTGGTGAGGCAAAGCCACCACTTCTGCTCTGTTCCCCCCTCTTTTCATAAACCTCTTGTCGTCAGCCAAAGGGCTCAAATATTAGGGCAGGGGAAAGCACAGCCCCATCTGTTTTCCACCTGATTTTCCAGGGGAGAAAGCCAGACAATTATGCTTTTAAAAAATAACCCTTTCTCTGCGCTGAGTCAAGCGTTTGGCAAGAAGAGCTCAAAGAGCACAGGGTTTTCCTCCTGGGAGCTGCTCTTTGGCTTCTGGGGTTGATTTGTTTGCAGCTCTTACCTCCTCCGTGCCCAGTTTTGGTTTGGGGTCTTCTGGAGGGCTGGGGGAGGACACATTGCTCCAGGCCATCTCCTGCTGGGGCAGGTAAACGAGCCTCCTCTGCACTCCTGAGGTGCCCAAAACAGGCAGGAAATGGGAGCAGCCTCATCCCAGCCCTTTCACCCCAATCCCTGCAGAACTGCTCACCCCAGGAGGGCTCTCAGGCCACAGTGGGAACACCAGAGAGTTGCTCTTTTGGTGAGCAGGTAACTTCAGTTACCCATTGGAGAACAAACCCCAAATCCTTCAGGAATCTGGAGCTTCCCTGAGCCCGAAGCTGCTCAGCTTTTCCCCAAACTTTGCTAGAGGCAGGGGGAACACACCACATCCTGCACCCCTGGGGTGAGCAATGCTGCAGGGCATCCCAGGCTGCCCTGCTGGGATGGAGAAGAGAGGTGGCAGGGGACAGGCTGGAGCTCAGCAGTGAAAACATCTGGGTTTGCACACAGGCACCAAAAACCTGGCCAAATCTCAGCACCCAAGGGGGCCCCAGCACTACCCTGGCTTGTGCTGGTGTCAACTGAGGGATTTGAGTCAGGGGTGGGAGCAACCTTTAAATCCTTCACTGGGACTGACAAGCTCCTCTCTAAGCGTGTACAGACTGAAGCTGTTGGGGATATCACCAGTGAACGGCTCAGTGGGTGGAGCTGGCTGGACATTTTCCTGATGGAAAATGACAATTCATCAAAAGCAAGATGTCACGCCTAAACACAGTCCATTTCTACAAAGAGTTTGTTTTGAAAGAGAAATAGGGAGGGGAGAAGCACTGAAACGAGATCAACACATTTTGCTTTGGGCTTTTCAAGAAGGAACACTGAGCTTTTTTTTTTTTTTTTTTAAAAAAAAACACTTTTCATTTTAATATTTCACATTATAGAGTCTAAAGTAATTTACATTGCAATTTCACTCCGAGAAAAACATTGAAGTTTCATCTCTTGTTCTTCCTCAGAAGTGGAAGAAAGGAGGAAGGAGAAGGGAAGAAAAACCTCAAGTATTGCCAATGAATCTAAAAGATCCTCTTCCCCTTCCGGCTGTCTTAACGAGATCAGCCCTGAATCTGTAGGAACCCTGCTCAGGAAAAATCTCATTGGAAATGTTTTCTCAACAACAAAAGATTAGGGATGGAAATGCCCATGGGAAATGAGTGAGTTGGAGAACACTTTTTTGGTGGGGGAGAGGGAGCTTTGGCGAGGATGAGCATGAGAAGGTCCCCTGGGATGGGGGAAGGGACCATCTGGAACGACTTGTAGCCGACGCGGCATCACAGGGAGCAGCACCATATGAAGAGTGTGGAGGCTGCACTGAACCCCCTCCCCATTTCAGTGGGAGCAGCCCTGAATCATCCCACCAAAACCAGCCCAGGATTCACCCCAACAGTGGCTCTTCTGTCCATGGCTGCACCAAGGAGAACATGCACCAGGCCGTCGGCCCAGAGAGCTGAGGCTGCCAGAATAGGCAGCTTTGCTCTGGAGAAAACAATTCAGTGTCTTTCCATGACAAAAAAAAAATCATCTAGAGGAGACACAGCAGCAAAGAGCTCCTGGATGAAGTCAAGCAGCAACTCAACCTGCAGCTGCTGGAGAGGCAGTGGCCGAGCAGGGGCTGCTCCAGCCACTCCCTTGAAGGGGAGTGCCAAGACATGTTGGAGATCTGTGGCAAAACTGTGCCAAGATGGGTGATCAGGAGCCTTGCTCAGGCTGCTGCATCCCCGAGGGCAGAGCTGGTGCTTGCTGTGCCTTCCACGCTAAGTGCCACCATCACCACCTTCTCACATCCTGCCAGGAGAAAGCAGTGGGACAAGGAGGCTCCTGGTCCTCCCTACTGAGCACTCTGCACACACTCAGTACCAGGCAGATCTGGGACAAGGTGTGCAACCAGAGGAAGAATCCACACCAACCCTTACAGTTGCTCCTCTTTTTGTAAAACACTTCCAAACATGGGGAATAAAACAGGATAGAGCTGGAGGGATGGCCAACTCCTGGCAGACACAATGCCCTGCTCCTCCTCTCCATTCCACTCTCCAGCACCTGCCTGGGGGCAGAGCTGCCTCCTGCTCTCCCGTGGCAGATTTTTAGCTGCCACAATGGTGCAGGCAACGGTGCCGGGGCGATGCCAGGCACATCCCGGGCGAGCGCTGCCGCCCCTTTTGTCTGAGGGCATTAAAACCCCAGAAACGTTGGGGTGGCGGTGGGGGACCGGGGGGCTGTCAGCGTGTGATGAGTGGCTGTGCAGCGTTACCCGTCTGGCACCGGTGCCCCTCACCACAAATGCCATTGGCACAGCTCTGCACAAACAGCTTTTCAGGGCTCGCCTGGTTCTCCCGGCTGCCATAGAAACCCCTGTTCAGCTGAAAGTATATTAAAGGGTGGTGCTGGCCCTCGCGCTGAATTCATCACATTGTATTCCCCCAGAAAAAAAAGAGAGACAAGAAAACCCACCCCTTTGTGCCTCCGCCTTCGCTTTCTCTGTCCGAGGGAGATGGGTGCTCTCCGGTCCATTTGGAACCTGCATCCCCCCTCCCCGAGCACAGCCCAGCCCTGGGAAGGACCCCTGTGCCCCACCAGCCTCACTGCTGGGCCTCCTCACACTCCAGCTCCCCAGACACCACCAAGGCGACACAGAATAATTAAAAAAAGCAGATATGAGAAAATATGGGGGTAAATGCCTCCCTACTCTTCATCGTTCCTCCCCAGCACTGCAGACAGTCATGGAATAAAGCTGGAGTTCCAGCCAATGGGTCCCCACAGGGGTTTTTGGGAGGCAGAAGCATATTTGGGCACACACGTCCGTTTCCTTACAGAACCAGGTCGAACAGGAAGTGCCCAGCTTGAACAGCAGCAAAAATGCAATGGAATACATCTCAAATATAGATGAAATTATAGGTTTGAAGAGGAATAAACCTGATTTTCCCCAACTGCCGAGCGAGCTCATCCCCTCAACGCAGGCGAGGACCCGGTTCCAAAGCCTCCCTGAGCTGTGCAGAGCAGCTTCTCCCGCCCTCAGCAGCCCCGGAGGGACCTCGGGGCAGCAAAGAGGTAATTTAGTCATTTCAGGCACATCGGCCGGCGCGAGCTGGGAGTCACCAATTCAAGCAGATTTCATGCCCTGCCACTGCCCGGATCTCTCTATCAGGGTGGCCGGCGGAGGTCTCACAGCAGCACCCGGGGTGGATCTCCAGCCTGCTCTGCACAGCCGAGCATTTGTCCCACCACAGCAAAGACCCCAGGAGCCTCAGAACACTCCAGATTTACACCTGGGACAAGTCAAAAGCCCAACTGTGCTAGTCCAAACCCAGCTCTCTGGGGTTATAACCTGTGTTTGCACTTCCAGAAAGAGAAAACTTCCCTCTGTCTTGCAGAATTTGCTCAGGGTTTGTAACAAATTCTCCTGCAGTGTCACCACATCCCATTCCACCCTCCCCCCACCCAGGATTTAAGTTTATAATTCCTCCTCAAGCTTCCCATTTCAGCAAAAAGGATCAGTTTTGCCCAAATTGATTGGCCTTTGTTTTTAGCCAGAACAGTCCTCAACCCTACACTGACTTTACTTCTCATTGCTCATGCCAGCCCCCACAGAGGTGCCTGAGCTCAGCCACCGCCTCAAATCTGCTGTAAAAGTATTGCTGAAATTTAAAAAAAAACAAACCTCGCACCAATTTAATTTTTAAACCACTTATTTTACCTCCACCGACAATAAAAGCAGAAAGGATCAAAGCCAGGCCCTTTTGTGGCTCGGGGTGCCCCTGCCATCAGCACGCTTTGTTCGAAACACCCTCAGAGAAACTCTCATTTTGGTCAAGAGCCAATTATAAAAATTGGGCTGGGGGTTTGCTTTGCTTTAGAGGTGCAAAATTGTCATCACATCTGTAAAGCTACCAAATGGCCCTGCTCAGGTGGCGCATGAGGCAGAGGGAGGGGAGGGTGCGGTTGGAGGGGACGTGGATGGAGAGGACACGTTGCTCAAAGGCTGGTGCAGGAAAGCAGTTTCTCAGCTCAGGAACGAGCCCTCTGTCCTCATCCCTCCTGCACAGCAGCATTTCCCCTTCCCCAGGTCCTGGGTTGGGTCCTCAGGAGCACAGCATGGGGTTTGCTTGCCTCCAACAGCTCAGCTGATCCCCACAGATACCTGACCCCACACAGCCCCTCAGGTCCCAGCAGCAGGACCAGGACCGCAGGAATCACCTGGATCCAGCTGACACAGGTGCAGCAGTCCTGGGAAGAGTGACCCAAAGCCATCCCCTTCAGGCCCACACGGGCAGGGGGAGCTGGGTGTCTGCTCTGAGGTGGCCCCACACCAGGACCCAGCCTTGCTGCCAGGATGCCCCTGCCCCAAATGGTTTGTTAACATCCTCCCGGTGCTGCAGGAGCACCCACCTCCCCAAATCCCACAGCACAAACCAGCTGAGGGCAGCTCTCAGTGTCCCCCACAGTGCCCCCCACTGCCCGGGGAGAGGGGCAGACCCCCACTCCGGCCCATGCCGGCACATCGGTCCCGCTCGACGTCACTGTGGGGGGACCCTGCCACGCTCGTCTGGCCGCTCTCTGCCGATCTGCATCACAAAAGCCCCATTCTTGCGAACTTGGGCGACCTCCCGACCTCGCCAGCTCGGGGAGTGAATGGCTTTAGTCTGCCACGACCATCATGTCACTTTGATTAGTGCGTGAATAAACTCTCAATCCTGGGCTGGGGGAGGCAGGGCTGGCGGGAGCTGCGCTGGATCGCGGGACCGGCACTCGCAGTCCCACACCCAGGGATGGCCACAGAGATCCCACCAGCACCCAGAGCACCCTCACCCCTCTGCCAGCCAAACCATACCCACCACCCTGCCCTGCGTGCATTGAGTCCCACCTCAGTGTTTGGGGGGACCCCAACCCCTTCCCACCACTGCTGCCTGCCCACAGGACCTTGATGGTGAGCAGAGCAGCCAAAATTAAATGTTTCAGGAGGTACAGGGAAATACTGAGTTTCCCATATTACTTCAGTGCCCGAAACTCAGGCAGCAGCACCAAAAGCATCAATGGTACAAGCACTGTTGGAGCAGACTGGCTTGGATCCAGCCAAAGGTCCCCTCAGCCCCTGGAGGGGTTTGCAAAGGGCCTTCCAAAACATTGGACTCTTCCCAAATTGCACAGGGAAAGAGCAGCGAGGGCAGTCACCTCTCCCCAGCCTGGGGAAGGATCTCCCGAGCACACAGATCTGTGTGGGGCTGTCATGTGTTTCTGTGACAGCAGGCAGCTGGGTCCCACTCACCCAAAGGAGGGATGGGTGCTGTGGGGACAACTGGGTGCCCCAAGGATGCTTCCAGCTCACTCAGGTCCAGTGGACACATCCAGCTCTGCAGAGGTGGCCACACTCTCCACCACCACTCCCAGCTTCACTTAAGAATCAAGCATCAACCGGGGGATCAAAAAGGTCCACAAAAGCAGAGAGCAAGCTTTTGGACAAGCAAAAATTTGTCCTTTTGGGGGAAAACCGGGGGGATCTTGTCTTTCAGGAGGTCCTGAAGAACACCTCAATTTATAAGCCAGCCTGCAGTATGTAACAAGTCTCAAACATCTGCTTTCGAGGAAAAGCTGAACTCCTGCACATCCCTCCCACTCACTACTACAACATCTAATAAACCCTGAGTTGCTCAACACCCATCAAACCTGCCAAAATATCACGATTTTAAGTCTGAAAATTCAAGATTTGTAGGAAAGGGCTAGGAAGACAGTAAATTAGGCCCTGCATGAAGGGCTCTACATGGGAAGCTAATGACCTTTTGTCTCTCCTGTCTGCAGACAGGCCTCATTTGCATGTATGCAGTTGGAATAATCTCGCCCATATTTCAAGCGTGTGGCTGCATCCCCGTGTACTCCTCCAGAGAGGTTCCCTCCCGCTGTGCATGCCATTATCCTGGTGCAGCCCCTTCAGGCTGCCTTTAAAGCCACCTAGACACCAGCCAGGCTTCTCCAGCCCCACAGGAGCCTGTGCAAGAGAAAGAGAGGTTTGAGGCCCCATGTGTGACAAAAGAGAGAAGCCCTGATGTGCCATTACTGGGGGTCACTCCAAGCTGTGAGACCCCGACAGCAGTGCCCACACCTCAGCTATGGGGAGCATCCCTGGGCTTTGGGGGAGCTGCTCCAGGAACAACCCCCTGTCCCTCTCTGGGAACCAAGATTTCAGATTGATCTAAGGTTTATGGAGCCCAAGTATTTTACCAGATCCCTGTGCTGCAAGCTGAAGCCCTGGAATGCCCTTTCTTCAGTGCTTTCAGGATATTTTTGAAGCAATTCCAGAAGTTGCAGGTTAAAAATGTTGGAAGTGGAAAATCTGGATGTCACTTGAGGTCTCTCCTCACATCTCCCTCCTCATATTGCTTCTCCTCAAAGCCTGGAGGTCTTTCAGAGGTGGTTTAACAGCTTGAGGAGGAGCTGTGAGCCCAACAGGGGCCAGCTGATGTTACTGGGGCCAGATCAGCTTCTTGCAATGCCCACAAACCCAATCCCCACTCAAGGTGAGGGGCAGCAAGGTGACTGCTCTGGCAGGGCTGCCTTGCCCAGCAGAACCATCTGGTACCCCTTGGCTTCACACTGGCCAGCCTCACCCACAGAGCCCCACAGAGCTCCCCACAGCAGGACCACAGAGATCCCCAGAGCAGGATTAGCCCCAGTTCAGATCCATCCAGATTGCAAAAGCCAGAACAAAGCAATCCAGGTCCCCTGGAGAACTCTCTATGCCAGCGCCACCAAACACTGAGCACCGATGTCCCCCCACCTCCTTCCCAGCTTCTAGTATTAAAAATAAAATCTCTCTCATTTATGCTCGCATCCCACCCCACTGAGCCCCAAGAGCTGGCCTCAGCCCCTCTCCCTGTGCCAGGATCGGGCCCGCGCGGGTGCGGAGCGGCTCCGTTAACAACAAACACCTCCCGTTCGGGAGCTGGGAAGGCAGAGCCGTGGCAAACACAAGCCCTCAGACAGGCAGAGCTGTCAATCCGGCCCCGATCTCTCAAAAGATTGATTAAGGACAAAAAAAAACAAACAAAAGAGAAAAGAGAACTTATGGACATGAGCTGAGAGGCGGGGAAAGAGGGGAGGGGAAATGAGCCGGGCCAAGTTAAAATTCCGACAGAGAAGTTGCAGCTGAACTATAGAGTCTAGACAAGCATTCACAGCCCCGGCCCCGATTGTTATAGAGCCTCTATTGTCTTAATTAACCATTTTAGCTGCAATGGAAGCAGACAAACCTTTTCTTCTCCATCCCACCCCTCCTCTGCTGCACACTCATGCAGACAAACACCACCGAGTCAAGTGCTTTGATTTAAAAACCCCTCGGCATATCCACACACACCTTCTTTCGAGGCAGAGCTTTGCAAGGTTCGTTGAGAAAATCACTCGCCAAACAAGCAAGGGGAGAGGGGCGAGCTGGAGGTGGGGAAAAAAGAAATGCAAATCCTGACGCAACATGAATGGGAACAAATGGGTTGATTCTTTTAATCTCCTAATGTGCTTAATAAAGCATTATTGCAATGCAAATTTTATTTTAATGCTGTACATATTTTATTTGACATGCTGGTAATTTTAGTTGGCTGAACAATCCACTGCTTTGTTTTACTGAGTTATTTCTGTTTGGGGGGATATTTTTGAGGGTGTCATGGGACTTCTGCCAGTCGATACCCCCTGGGAATCTCTGCAGCACTCTCTTCAGAGGCTTAAGCTAAAAAAAAAATAAATAAATAAGAGGGCCAAATTCTCCTCTCATGACCCCGGTAGAAAGGCAGGAGCAATCCAGAAGCACATCTTTCCCCCCTCTCTGAACCCTCATGAGCCCCACAGACTCTCCTTACTCATCCCACACTGCCTTGCTGTAATTCCATCCCATTTGCACTGATTTAATGGGTTTAGTGGGAAAAGCCTGACCAGCAAAGCAGGTGGTTCCCCTCACTGAGGACACCAGTGTGAGGCTCTGCTCGGGATGCCCAGGGGAAGTGCATCAGTGCAGAGCCCTGCCCTGTCCTGAGATGCTCCAGCCCAAATCAAACCCAGGGAAGAGCCTTCCATTTCTGCATCCAGCCTTCTCTAGAGTGGGGTTGGGATTTGCCTGCTCAGGAGGGTGACTGCCCCTTCAGAAGGGGTTTGCACAAGGCATTCCCAGTCCCTGGCTCATGGTGTTGTTAATATTGTCCTTCCCTCACCTAAAGCCCAAACTTGGCATCTCTGCAGAGGCACCACAGAGCAACAGCAGCTTCCCCTAAAGAAATCAGGGGTACGAGAATTTTGAGAGTGAACCTTGCCCTGAATGGGGGGGGAATCTTTCATTTTATGCCAGTGTGTCAAGATACAAACTGATTGCCAAAGAAAGAAATTAGTGACAATTATAATCACTGTGCTGGGCTGCAGCTCTCTAATGGAAAACTGTCACTGTGGAGGATAAATGCAGCTCAGGAGCTTTGTAACACAAACAGGGACGTGTGTGAGTGTGCAAGACTGTGAGTGCTCCCAAGGCCACTCAGAAAGGGTTTTTTTCAGGACTGAGATGAACATCTAACTGCTTCTTACACATCAGAAGCTTATATTTTATATAAGGAA
The DNA here is from genome assembly GCF_025592945.1 of Manacus candei. Lineage (NCBI taxonomy): Eukaryota > Metazoa > Chordata > Aves > Passeriformes > Pipridae > Manacus > Manacus candei. The sequence continues at coordinate 613,179 of NW_026138214.1, read as the reverse complement.
GAAGGTTTTTACAATGAGGGTGGTGAGGCCCTTGCCTAGAGCAGCTGTGGCTTCCCCATCCCTGGAAGTGTTCAAGGCCAGGTTGGATGGGGCTTGTGGAAGGTGTCCCTGCCCCTGACAGGGGGTTGGAATGAGATGAGCTTTAAGGTCCCTTCCAGCCCCAAAACAGTCTGTGATTTTATGTAGGGAATCCAGGGACTGCTCTGCTCCACCAGGAGATGAGCTGAAATCAGGGAAAAACCACATGAAGCACTTTAGGAGACAAGAGGTGCAGTTGGAGAAGCACAGAGAAGGGATGCAAAAGTCTTTAGCAAATGCACTTGTGGGGTCCTGGAGCTGGAGGTCCCCACAGCAGAGTCTGCAACCCCTTCCTGTTTCACTGAACTCCTGCCATGGCATCTCATCAGGGCAGATGGAAGCACTGCTCTGATGGTGGAGATGGGTCCTCTGACGGGGGGGAGAGAAGGGAGCCTGATGTTTTGCAGTGCAGAGGGAGCATTCCTTGCTGCAAGCCTGGAAATGCAGACCCCAAATCTGTGTGGCTGCAGATTCAGGAGCAGGCAGGAAACTCTCCCTGTCCTCACTCAGGCCTACAAGTGACCAAGACTTTGCAGCAGAAGCTGTGGAACCCAGAGACACAAAGCAGGTCAGTGGTCATCCTGTCACCTCTGGGGAGCAGGGATCCCTCTGCAATCAACTTTAGCAGTTCAGAGGTGGTGTCAGGAAGCCTTTCATGGCTGATCATCACCAGGGAATGGCTGCAGGAAGGTTTTAGGGGATTAACATGATCCAGGAGCTACTTCCAAGAGGTTTTCCCCAACCAGAAAGCTGGTCTGCAGCACAAGAAGGGCCTAGCAGGGACCCTTGGCCTCATCGAGGGAGCACAGAGTCTGCAAGTCAAAAGAGGTCCAAAATGTGCCCTGGCCTGTAATGGTCCTCCCTCAGGACCTGCCACAGCTGTGCAAACCCAATGAGCTTCCACCAGTGCATCCCCCAGGATGCAAAGGGCATCATTTTTGGGAGAAAAAGCCAGTTCTGCCTAGCCATGTTCACAGCCACGTCTGCAAACTCCTGAATTCCCATGGCACTTCATTCCTACAGAAACAAGGACCCTCGAGGCTCCTCACTTTGAGCCATTACTGGGGACACCTGAGGAGCATGAGACCCTCCATGCCACCTTGACTTCCAGCCACCCCACAAGGGGGGGGTCCCATTCTGCAGCAACAAGCCCAGCTACACATCCCTTCCCACCTACACCACCTTCACTAGGGCACTCCAAGCACTGCAAAATCAGCTTTGCCATGGTCTTTCAGAAGAGCAGATCCTACAGAGATGATCAGGGTCACCAGCACCCTAACCCTTTGCCATCACCCTCAGCACCAGCCAGAGCCTTCAGCTCCCACAAAGAGCAGGGGCAGAGCTGAGAGCTGTGGTGCAGGACTGGCCATGCCCATCCCAGCCTGCAGCATGGGCAGAGGCTGAGCTGAAGGTAGAAGGAAAGCAGAGCCTTTCCATAACCTCCTGGCAATCAGATTGGCCCCTGCCCTGATGGCTCATGGGTTCCAGGTGGCATCTCCTCAGGCTTTTTTTCTACCACCCAGCTGCTGACACACTGCTTGATGCCCACCCAGGAGGGTGCAGGAGGGACCTGGAGCAGGTCAGATGAGGGGGGTAGTAGCTTGGTGCATGGTCTGACCATCACACATGTGCTCCATCCATCACATGTCCTACAGCCATCACGTGCATGCTTCAGCCATCACAGGTGTGCTCCTACCATCACGTGTGTGCTCAGACCACCACATGGGGGTTCCAACCACCACAGGCATTATTCTGACCATCATGTGTGTGCTCCAACCATCACACGTGTCCTTCATCCACCACATGTGTCCCCCAACCACCACGTGCACACTCCAACCATCACCCACGTGCTCCAACCATCACATGCAAGTTCCAACCACCCAGACCTCTCTTAGGGAGGGCACAGACAAGTCCTATGCCCTGGAGAGGGGCTGGAGAGGCCCAGAGGATGGCGAGGGTGTTGCTGCCCCTGCACACACACTGGAGACTTCATCTTTGTTGAAACCTCCAGGCGTGCTCTTAATGTTACCTCTCTAATAATAATATTTCATCTGCCTGGTCTGATTAGGTTAGGCTCATTTGATTTTTGCAAAACACCTTTAATCACCTTGCGAATTCCCCATCATTACAAACTGAGCCACCACAAACATTATCGACAATCCGAGTTTTATTTTCAGCAATCTTTTTTTTTTCATAGGCAAGAAAGACAGTTGTAAAAAAACATAATTTTAAAAATATGAACAAGACAGAGGCTGAGAAAACATTAACAAGGCCCTGTGCTTTCTGCTAAAGTGCCTTCATTTCATTATCATTAAATTTGCCTAGTAATTAGATTTCAGTGCATGAATATTTTAAAAAAAATGTAACAGACAGCCTGTCAAAAAAAAGCACTACAACATCAATTCGATAATTTTTTAGACAGAGACATTCATAAGCAATTAACACAGATTTCCTGGGGTTGGAGACTCTTTTTCTCTTTTTTCTTCCCTTTTTTTTTTTTTTCCTTCCAGCCTTGTGTTCTTCACCTGAAATTAAAAGAAAAATAAAATCACCGTAAACATCAGCACTTTGTGCCATTTTTTCCTGGTTTGCTGACAAGATTCCAGTGCCATTTCCCCTCGCTTAGCATGCTGGGGCACTCCTCTCCCCTGCCTCCCACCCTAGCCTTGCTAAACACGGGCAGGCACAAGGTTGGGTCATCCATCAGACCTCCCCACTCCTGCAGGACCAGATTAAATTAAGGTTGCATGAAGCTTCTGTCTTGATCTTCAGGCATTTCTGCTGAAAACAGTGATTTTGATCACTATTTGCATAATTGTACAGTTACGTATTCACCGGGCCCCTAATTACACGATCCGTGTTCGACACCGCTCCCGACGTGGGGAGGCTTGTGAGGGGCACCAACCACTGCTCCAGCTCCAGGTGAACCCAGGATGATCCATCCCTTTCCCTCAGCTCCTCCCTGCAGGCTGGTGGCCACCTGACCACGGTGGGGACAGCCCTCCCCCCTTGTTTTGGGGGTGACGTGCGCTGAGAGCCACACCAGCCCCCCACAGTGGGGGGATATCAGTCCCTGCCCTACAGCTGCCAAAACACCCTCCTGCAGGGCCACCGTCCTCCCATTTGTACCCACAGCCACGCTCCAGCACCACCACCCTGCACATTTCCAACAGGGTCAAAAGGTGGAAGGAAAACAGCATAGTCCCAAATTTTCACCCTTTTTTACCTCCTCAGCCATCCCAGAAGAACCTCACATGCCAGAAAGAAATCCATCTGGGAACTGTTTGCTGTGGTGATTCAAGGTCTGAGCTGGTTTGGAGGTGGGGGTAGCACAGAATAGGTTCAGTCCATGCCTGGAACTAACACAGACCCCAGGACACATTTCCCATACAACTGGTACAGTGTCACTGAGCCCGTGGAGATGCCCAGGAAGGAGCTGGTTGCTCACCATCGGCTTCTTTCACCTGCACAGGGCAAGTTCCTGCTCCCTCCTGAATTCTTTGTTTGGAAAGCAGCAACATTTGTGGGGATTTTCATAGAATCACAGAACCATGAGATGGTTTGGATTGGAAGGGGCCTTAAAGCTCATCTTGTTCCAACCCCCCTGCCAGGGGCAGGGACACCTTCCACTAGACCAGGTTGCTGCAAGCCCCTTCTAACCTGGCCTTGAACACCTCCAGGGATGGGGCAGCCACAAGCTATTTTATTTCAGACAAAGCTTCCAAAATTCCTGGGTTTAGTCCTAAATCAGGACCAACACCTGAAATACTCTAAAAAGACTGCACATACCAAGTCCTTACTTCAGTGGAGCCCTTGGAATGCCAACAGCCCACCCAAACCCTGGCGCTAGGGCTGTGCTCTCTTACAGGAGCAACGTTTTACAGTAAGTCCCACCCAGGACAGCTCAGGGTTACTGCAGACAGGTAGCCAAAATTAACTTTTCAGGTGTTAAAGAGCATGAGCCAGAGCTAAGAGGTGTGTTGGGAAGAGAAAACAATAACCAAAACCCCAAAGCCCAATTATTTGACCTAAACGTACGCGGATGTTAAAAACCCATGTTTATGTTATTTTTGATTATTGCTGCCATCACGATCATCACCTCTGGCAAATTAGGAATACACAAAACAGCCACACACAAAGAAAATCCTGGACCTCAACTCAGGTCATGCCTTCCTAAAATCTCCTTTGCAAGGTTTTATCGGCAAGAGCAGGGAGTAGAAGCAGTTGGTACAAGCAGCTGAAAGACCAAATCAAAAGCATGTGAGCAGATTAAAGAATCAATCTCTCCGTTTGATGCAGAGGAAATCCCACTAATTATAAAGAAGGGGCTTATTTCCTGGAGTCACTCTGTTTGAAGTCATCAAAACTAGTAATACTTAATTACTCTACTTTATGGAATATATAACATCGAGGCCCTTCCCCACTCGCCAGCCCTCTGCTGCCCTCGCTGGCGCTGGGTTTCCAGGGGCTGTGGTGATGTTCCTCCTCTACCTATGCCCTTATTTATTCAAATGAAGCCCTTAACAGCCCTCACACGAGCCTGCAGGGGAGCATTTAAACATGCTTTAAATGGAGGTTATAATGAAAAAAAAACCCGGAGTGATTTAGCCCTGTGAGTTACCTGGCTGTTCCTGCAAACGTGTGTGCACTGTGCGTGTGCCAGCAAACTCCTTCAGAACCAGATCCTGAGGATTAAACCAAACTGAAGGTTTGCCTCATCCTAATCCTTGAAAAGGAAGGGGACTGGCAATGGTGTGACTGAAACACGGCCTCCACAAACCATTCAGACCCTGCTGAGCAACCCTTGAAGGGCCAAGGGCAACCTGCCAGCTTCTGGTTTGTGGGCATATTTAGATGACATCCATAGATAGGGGGAAAAACACGTTCAGGTGCCTTGAGGAAACCAAAGGAGGCACAGGATCTTCTCAGAACTGGGATAAAGATATTTAAAATTGAGGACTCTCATTCCTCATGTCTCCAGGTGGCTGTAGGGCAAACCTGGTCAGCATGTGCTTTGTCCAAGGACTGACAACCCCCAGCCTCATCAACCACCACAGTAATGCTTGAGTTTCTGACACTGGGTGATTACCAGGGAGGGGAATCATAGCTTCCAGTAAAAAATAGTAATAATCATATTTTTAGAGGTTGAGAAAAACCTTGGAAAATGTGACCCAGGAGATTCAAGCAGGGAAAGGCAAGTAAGTTATTTTTTGCCAATCTTGGTGAGATCTCAAGGGGAGTTGAGTATTCCTGAGTGCATCCTGATGCTGCTCCCAGGACCTGAGTCCTCAAGCGAAGCTGTTCCTGGCAAGGGAGCAAAGCCTATGGGATCAAAACCTTCTCCCAGGATGCAGTGAGGCTCTTTAAGCCCATCACTCATCTAAAGGCACCTCCAGGGAGCAGTTTTGGTGAAGAGCTGCCCATTTCCATGGCTGGGTAGCACCAGATCAGCCCAGGCGTGGGTTTGTCTTGCTCAGGCCTGCCTGGCTATGAGACTTTTTTAGAATTGCTCCTTTTCCAGCAAAGCTGGTAAATTTTGCAGAGGAAGGACAAGATCTCAGCTCTTCCTTCATCACCACCTACACACACCCACCTGGGGCTGCAGGAGCTGCACAGGCAACACTATTACTAGTGGCAATAATAAATCTGCTCCATCCTGGAGTTTCTCCCAAATAATGGAGTCCAGCTGGGGGAGCAAAAGGAGATGTGGAGCCATGTGCCACTGTCTGAAATTCTGCACATACCACCGGCAACAGGAATGTCCCAGGAATGCTGCTATGGAGTCATGAGGCTTCACAGCCAGGAACTGGGAGTAAAAAATGTTTTTTTCCCTAAGATGGAAAGGGAAGAAATCTGCTAAACCCAGGTTTGACCTGACTGGGAAATGCAACTGGGCTCCAGACTAGCTCGGCTGCCCTGAAAAATCCCTTTTAAGATGTCTGAGCTTTGTGAAAGCCCCAAGCAGAGCACATCTCCAAAAACCCTCCACTGCCAGTGGGAGAACAGGCAGGTGTCCTGCAGAGCAGCATCTGCAGAGCAGGGATTGGCACCTTGCTGCTCCTCTTGCTCTTGGCTGTGCCCTTCCTTGGTCCTGTTTTGCAGATCAGGCCCCAAAAGGGCCCCAGCACTGCTGGGCTCTGCAGGGATGGATGTGCAGTGAGGCATCCACGCAGATATGTGGGGTGCGAGCTCAGTTCCCAGCTCAGTGATATGTTTGCTCCAGGTGCCCAGGACTTCATGGCCCCACTGGGACTTTTCCTTGGGTTTCTCCTTTGGAGAGGAAGAATCCACCTGGAGAAGCACAGCTCAGAGCTCTCTTCACTGCTTTTTGATGCTTGGGAGACATGAATCAATATATTTCCCTGAGCAACGCAAAGAATTCCAATATTTTGCCCATTGCAGGTGGTGGGAATAGTTCAGGGAGGACATGAAACAAAACTCTCACATTGCAGTCCCTCTGGACCTGAGAAATACCCATGATGAGCCTATAGCTGAATTTTTTGCCTCACTTCTGCAGCTCTAAAGTATCAAAGGAGGAAAAGAAGAATCCTCTGTGAGGTGAATGTCCCTATCTTTGCTGGCTGGCAAGAGACCAGCAAGGAAGGAATTTTTTTTATCCAAAGAGGATTTCTAGGGCTGGACACATCCTTCCCTGACATCTATCGTGCCCCAGGCAGCAGTGGACCAGAGCCAGGACTGAGCCCTGGGTCTCCATCTCAGCCACCAGAGCGAGGACCGGCTGCAGGTGGGAAGGAGCCTTGGCTGCATCCCCCAGAACTCCAGGCAGATGGATGGACTCAACTCCCTGGTTCTAGCCCTGTCCTAGGTCAGAGCTCTGTGCTCTGCTCCTGACAGCGGAGCACAAAGTAAAAGCTTGGGAGTTGCTGCTGTGCCCTGAGGCCACAGGCAATGGACCTTTTCCCTGCGCAGCCTCAGAATGTGAGCTCGAGCTAAGGTGGGGTTTATGCCTGGAAAACAAACACGTCCACAAAACCTAAACCTTCCTGAAAGTGAAGGACAAGGGCTTAAACTCTCTGCTCAGAGGGGTGTGGAAGGGGGTCCCCCTCCCTGTTGGCTCTCCCCAGAGGAAGGGGCGAGCCAGTCACCACCACCACCGTCGAGCGAGGACCTCGCCACAGCCTGGCCGAGGTCTGTTTGTCACTTTTCCTTCATTATTTGCAGTTTGTACACAGCGTCATTAGGGATTCATTCGGTTTCCCTAGCAGCAGGCATTAGTCTGGCTTCCCTTTCCCCCTTCTCTCGCCAGCGCCCTTTATTTTTAGTGTCTTATTTACAGTTTGACAGAGTAACTGTAACCCTTGCAAGCTACTCCAGCGGCTTTAATCGGGGGAATAATGAGTCCTGTCTGGCGATGAATAGAATTTAGGGGACAGATTGTTCCACACTCGCCCGGTGGGGTAATTTATTTATGTGCGCACTTGTCAGGAGGAGAAAGGGACGGGGGATCTGTATGCACCGAGGACACTGCCGGCGCTGAAAGGGAAGGGAGAATGGAGCCAAACGCCCCAGATCCCGCTGCCCCCCCTCCTCCCCTCCGGCAGCTGAATGCCTCCGGTGGCCGTGAACTTGGATGGGCCGAAAGCCCCATTCCCAGGCCCTCGGCACGTCAGCGGGGCCGCCGAGGGCCCGGGCTGCCGGCAGCGGGCTCGGGGCTCCAGATGGGTCCGGGCGCGGCGGGCAGCCCTCCCCGGCTCTGCCCGCATAGCCGCGGCGCGGGGAGCACGGCCCTTAGCAACCGTACAGTAGCAGGAGCACAGCGGGGGGCTGGGAAGAGAGGCAAAGCCCTCGGAAAAATACAGGATGGGTCCAGACAATGGCCCTCTCTCATATCATAAATTACACGGCAGCAACAAAAGGCGACGGATCCTGCCCCCTTCCCGCTCCCACAGCCCGTGCGCTCGCTGGGTGCCGTGGGCATCCTCGGGCACGGGGGCACTGGTGGCACGAGGGGTTTCTGGAGGAGGGAGGTGAAGGCATTGCACCTCCCAGCTCTCAACATCTCCCTCACCCTTTCCCTCTCCCCTCAAAGCACAATTTCCTTTGCTCCGCAGCATTCCCGCTTTCTGCTCCCAAACGCTCCCTGAGCATCCACTGCCTCAGCACTGGAGTCCTCTGTCCCACCATGGCTGTGCTCCTTCAGCCAGTGCTGACCATGTGCTGGATCAGAGAGAAGCGGCTCCTGGTCCAGAGGTGGGATGCTCTCTCCTTCTGCTCTCCAGGGAAAAGGCCCTTTTGCTCCTCTTTGCTCTCCCTGGCTCAAAGCCAGGAGCATTTTGCATCTCGAGACCACAGCTCAGTGTCTTCTAGAGGATGGCTGGGGCTGGACCAGACTCCACTGCAGCCATCCCTGGGCTCCTGTGCAAAGCAGGACAGTGGGATCCACCAAGCTCCAGGGTCTCCTCAGCTGGGCAATGGTCCCCCTTAGCAGAGAGGATTCACCCCAAGAAAAGGCAGGAGAGATGTGCAGGGGGTCTCTTTGCACCCCCAACTGTCAGGCAGGATCAGACTAAAAGAGAGGGGGGGCTGAGGCTGAACCCATCTGCACTTAGACATGGAGGTGCTCAAGTTCCATCTGAATTTGTTGCTGGTATTCCTTAAACCTCTCCCTGTTTGGCCCAGCTCCCACCTATGTTTGGCACCTTTCCTTTCCCAAATAGCCTCAAAGAGAGCCCACAATTACACTTTCTACCTAAGTTTAAAGTTTGCTAGTGGGGCATCAGGATGCTCTGGCTCTGGTAACACCCTTTTCACACCCATTTTGGCTGCAGGGGATTTGCCTTCACTACTCTGTCAGGTGAGCCAGGACTGAAATGGCAGCAGACTCCAATCCCCATTAACAGCAGCCACGTTGATTTCTGGGGTTTTACCAGTTTAGTGGTGTACTGAGAGAGATGCTTAGAGATGGGTGAGCTGCATAAGTCTGGGAGACATCCAAGCAAGCACCCACACACACCTCACCCAGCCCAGGTTCTTCTCTGCAGGTGAGGATGCTACAAGGACCACAAGTTCTGGCCACATTAGACTCCAAACCATGAAATCGGGAAGCTGCTGGGTGGCAGAGAGGATTAAACCAGGCAGAGAGCACTTGTGATGTCATCTCCAGGCCACGGAGCAGAGAAGTGCCAAGTCTTCTCTGTATCTCCACTGTCTGGAAGAGAATCCATACAATGCTTCTGGCACTTCGCCACCGCAGCCCTGGGACCAAAGGCAGTGTGCTGATTTCTTCTGCCCGATGATTCCCACTGCCCAGTCCCATGGTTGGAGAGAGCCCTCGGCCAGCACACGGGTGTCTAGAGGGTGGGGACAGTGTCTGCCCAGACCCCCAGACAGGACCTCACCCCAGGGACCCTCCACCAGCTCCCAGCCGAGGGACACTCTGAGCCCAAGAGCTGTTCCAGGGAACACCGCTCCTTTGGCAGAGAGACCGAGAACTCTCCTTGCTTGGCCGAACCCAAGGCAAGACGAGTCCTCGCATACACTTAAAAAAATGCAAGAAAAGGTCTTTGCACCAGGAGCCTGTGGGGCTCTTTCTGCCCCAGGCAAGGGCTCTGGTACCCCAGCCCTGGGGTCAGAGGCAGCCCCTGCCCTGCTCCATCCCAGCTCAGGGCAGAGCGGTGACAATGGCAGGGAGACCTGCGGGACTGCATCAGGCCTGGGGAGGGGGAAAACCTCCTCCTCGGGGTACAATGACTGTCTATTCTGCTGATCACAAGCCTAATCCTCTTTGGTTTTTAATTGGCATTTGGGCTAAGCTGATTTAAACCTCTTCACCTTGTTGGGTCCCCCCCTCCCCACTTCTTTCTTTTCTTTTTTTTTTCCCTTTTTTTTTTTTACACCAAATAACAACGCTGCCATCACCAAGTCCCCGGCACAATGACAGCTTTGTGCGAGGGCGAGAGGAGAGGAAAGGGGAAGGGAGGGGGAGAAGGGAAATGTGCTGAACCCACTCGGAAACAATGAGGAGTTTGTGATTCAGACTTGACCACTGGCAAAGGACCCGCTTCAGCTGCGCCTCAATAATAAACACACTGTCCCTTCCCAGCACCTCTCCCCCTGCCCATCACCTCCTCAGGCCAGCTGCCCACCGGTGTGGGCTCTACCTGAGGTCCCCATCCCTCAGTGGATGCAGTTTCCCCGTGCCCCAGTGCGACCTGCCAGAGAGGTGCCCACGTCCCACCCCAGTCTCACCAGCAAGTGGTCCCTGGGGTGTTGTGCAGCAGTGGGATGGGGCTGTCCCGGTGTCCTCTCCACCCATCCATCCCTGAGCTGGTGCTGTGTCCCCACGCCGAGGCTGCTCAGCAGCCCTGCTCAGCCTGGACGGGCTGGTGCAAATCATGATCTCAGTCGTGCTGCAGGCCGGGGGCTGCTGCTTGGAGGAGGAGGAGGAGGAGAGTGCATGTGGGATCAGCCGTGGTGAGGGGCTTCTGCTGAGGGTCCCACAAGGCAGGTCCTGCTGTCAGATCCCCGTAGGCAGGGGCTCATGGTTTTTGGAGGGTGGGGTTTTCCATATAGCCCCCACTCCTGGGTTCATGTGGTAAGGAGCTGATCTGAGCTACAAGGAAACACAAGAGAAACACCTTTATTACCCCCTTTCCATTTAAAAGGCAGAAAAAACTCCCCAAAGACCTTAAAGGAGCCCTTTGTTCCTGCATGTGGGACACACATCTCTCCCGGGGTTTGGGAATAACAAACCAACAAACCCACAAGAACAGATGTTAAGTACAGAACCAAAATCCCTGGATGGCTGAGACTTTGGGCCAAGTGGTCAGTAAGGAAGGTGTTGGTGACCACAGAGCTGGTGACCATGGAGCTTTTGGCCCCTCTTTTTCCCAACAATGAGGTCGCTGTGGGCTAGCACCAGTCCCCAAACACTTGCCATAGTGACACTCGGCCCATCTCAGCAGAGTGACAGTGCCAGAGCCTGGTGTAAGAGCTTAGGGAAAGCCTATAAAAAATTAAATTTTTTTTTAAAATCCACTTACCAGGATATTCCCTGTGAACTTTCACGGGGGACAGAGACCTGCGACTCGTTGGCCAGAAAATGAGCTTCACATGGGATGAACTCACGTCCTCCCTGACAGGAAGAGAAAGAAAAGTGGATGGGAACACTTTAAATGTCAGCCCCATGTTCCCTGTCTGGATTACACCTGGACAGGGAGATTACAGCCACTTTTCTGGCAGGAAAAGGGAATAAGGAAGAGAGAAAAAAGTTGGAAAACTCTCAGCATCCTTGCAGCAGGGTTGGTTTCCAAATCTGAGATGCCCCAGTGGAGCTTCTGCCCTGTGGGGAGCGAGAGGAGCCGGGATCTGCTCTGGGGGGATTTGAAATGGGGGAAAGCTCTCATTGCACCATTCTCTGCCCCCAGCAAGTGTGGGGCCAGCCAGCATCCTACTGTGGCCACGGTGGCAAAGCCAGCCCCGAGTATTCAGGTATGACAAGGCAGGACCAAACCCCATAAATCTAAGGCAAAAACCCACCTTTATTTATTCTTTGCCTTCAGGGAAGCTGTGTTCTCCAGGCTTCCCTCTCTGCCCAGGGCAGTGGCTGCAGCACCAAGGCCGAAAGCTGAACCCAAACCCAGAGCACCCTGTGGCCCCCGCTCGGGGGGATTTATCCTGATTGCCCCAAGCACTTCCCCCCCCAAGCCCAGGGACACCACCGGTGGGAGCCACATCGAGGGAAGAGGCTTGGGACGTGCTCTGTGCTCTGCAGGGTTCCCCCTTGCTGCTGCAGTAGGAACCAAGCGGGAAAGCTCCAGCACTGCACATCCCTGCCTAAAAATAACAAAACCAGGCAGCCCTGACCCTTGTGCTGCCAGCCCCTGCTCCAGGCTGCTTTGGAGCATCCCTACAGAATTGTTTTATATTTTAATAATGTATTAATATTCACTTTGTATATTTTTCCTCTGTGTAAACTCTGCTTTCAGTTGTGGCTAATCACAGGCTACACATCGATTTAGACACCCAGTACAGAACTGACGTGGCTTGTTTAAGAGAGGAAGGGCTCAGGTCAGAGAAAGAGCCTGTTCTCCTGTCCATTAGCCCCATAAATCATTTATAATGCTACAGAAATCAGAGACAATCCAATTCTGTGGAAATTCAGCAATGGGGAGCCCGAGTGGCACTGGTGGGACCAGAGCAGGGATGCCCAGACCCATCCTCTCCTTCCAGCCCCACTTCCAACCCACTAATGTGCCCCATCCCAGGGAAAGGAGAAAAAAAAAGGAAGAAAAAAAATAAATCCCCCAGCATGGACTGAAGTTTATAAATAAAATCAGTGAGAAATGGGCTAAGTAGCTGCAGCTTAGCCCAAGAGCTAAGAGCCTTAGTGCATTTTTGCAAGTTTTAGGGAAGTATTTCCCATTCCTGACTAAGCACGTTTGGCAGGCGGAGCGAGCGCGTGGCCACACACCCTTCACAGCTCGAGCTAAAGGGGTACAACTGTGACAGTCACCCCTTCCCCAATCCCTTCCCACCTCACAGACCCCACCAGGGACCAGGATTGAGACGAGCCCAGCCACGGTTCCCCACGGGGCCGCCCCCAGCCAGGCGTGTTTGGGGCCCCGCCGTCAGCCCACCGGCAAAAAATGTGATTTATTTTCCTTCTAAGGATAAATTTCGAGGTGGTTTTAATCTGCTTTCAAAATTCCCGTCACACCAGGGTTAAACTCACTCAACATATTTAGGCTTTTAAGTTTCCAGGTCTCATGGCAACAGAGGGATGGGGAGAAATTAAAAAGAACAACCAACGCGGTCTCATGGAACACCAAGATTTTCACCGAACCCACAAGCCTCTCACAACAGGTCTTCAGATAAAATACCCCAAAACATTTCAAGTGCTGTAGTAAAATTAACCAGTTCACACCCCACCAGGTTCTATGAGGAGATTTTTCGCCTCTCTCATATTAACCTGAGCACAATAACTTTGTGCTCACAGGTGAAGCCTCTCACACCTCAGCCCATCACGCACAAGGAGGGGATGGAGTCACTCATGATTCACATTGATTTTTTCCCCCTTTCCTGAATAGCCACAAAATGGTTTCAGCAGCAGAAAAAATGAGGCCGTTGAATTTTTCTAGT